>NC_064413.1:13250000-13550000 GCF_023375975.1 Astyanax mexicanus | reverse complement strand
GTTTCGCCGGCATGACGGTGATGGGGAGGCCCTGGTGGCCGCGCAGGTAGTGGGGCAAAGAGGGACCTTGCGCTTTTCTGGCCTCTGTCCCCCTCTCGCTTCTGCGGACGCGCTGGGTGGCACTGTCGGGTGATCGGAGACTGGGGGGTGGTGGGTGGGTTTTCACGGGCGAAGGGGTACGGTGGGATTAGGGAAGGGATGTGGGGGGCGGTCCCGGCCTCCCTGTTTCCTCATTTTCATTTTGGGGTTTGGTTTTATGGTTTGGTTGGTTTTGTTTGCCGTTGGGAAAGGTGGGTTTTGTTTTTGTGATCTGTGTTTGGGGGGAGTGGGGTGTGGGAATGTGTTATGCGGGTGGGTGCTCTTGAGTGGGTAGTGGGAAGGTGTTGAGTGTGAGGGATTTGCGGGCGGGTTAGTGGGATTCTGTTTGGGGGGGGGAGTTATGTGGGGGTAGTTGGTGGTGGGAAGGCAAGGTTTTTGTCTGTGTGTTCTGCAAATATGTGGAAGTTTGAATAAAGCGCTGGCATTTCAAAAGAAAAAAAAAATCTGTTCTTATCAGTTTAATATCTGATACGCCCTCTATATGAGGGCTACATATTAAATGGATTTTTAGAACAGGGTGCCGTTTATGAAATCATACAGAGATTGGGAGCAGCGTTGGGCTGCGGGTCCCTCTCTCTGGAGCGGCTCACACTACAACAGAGCCGACGGTGTTGCCATTTTAATTAAAAAAACCCATATCTTGGTGAAGGGCAGCACAGTGGTGAGAGACGGACGGGCTCTTTTAGCAAATAGGACTTTTTTAGGGACAGACTTTAACATTTTAAATATTTATGGTTTTAATGATAAAAATGACAGGTACGACCTTTTAGAGGACCTGCAGCCCCACATGCTAGGGAGGGAACCTTTAGTAGTGGGAGGGGATTTTAACTGTGTTTTAACTAGGAATGATAGGAAAGGGAAGGGGGATGATTATAAATTAGATAAGACATCGTTTTTATTACAAGGGTTAGTTAAGGATTTTAAATTAGTCGACTGTTTTAAAAAAACGCATCCAGGGGAGGAGGGCTTCACCTGGTTTAGTGGACTACATTTTTACGAGAGACTGCCCGCCAAACGATGCTACATTATCCCCCATGTTCTTTTCTGACCATCTTATGCTCTCCTGCACCCTGTCTTTCCCCACCAGTGTGACTGTAGGGGGAGGGCTGTGGAGACTGAACTGCTCCCTGTTACAAGATAAAGAGATAGTTAGGAGTTACAGGGAGCAGTACAGTCTCTGGCAGACCCTCCAAGACTGTTACGATTCACGGGCACAGTGGTGGGAGATGGTGAAATTAAGGACAAAGACTTTTTTAAGAAAATTGGGAAAGAGAAAAAGAATAGGGAAAGACGGCGCATGATGGGGCTGCAAAAGAGACTACAGCGGTATTTTAACCTTTTAGCCAACGGCATTGATTTTAGTAAAGAAATAAAAGAAATAAAAGAGGAAATGTCAGTTTTAAACGCAATAAAAAGTAAAGCAACTATTTTAAGAAGCCGAGAACAGGAAGTCGAGGAAGGAGAAAAGTGTACACGTTATTTTTTTAAGAAGATTTTATCTAGGGGAGGGGAAATCGTAAAATTAACAAAAGAGGGGAGGGAGGAAAAAACAACAGGTGGGATTTTAAAAGTAACTGAGAACTTTTATGAAGAATTATATAATGTTAAGGAAGTGTTCCCCGGGACAATTATAGAGGTTTTAGATTTTTTAGACAAAACAATAAACAGTCAAGAGGTTTTAACAGGAGATTTTAATGGTACAGAAGCTTTTAAATGTCTTAAAGGTTTTAAAAAAGGAAAGTGCCCGGGAGAGGATGGACTCCCCGTGGAATTTTACTTGACCTTTTGGGACATTTTAGCAACGGACATTTTGACTGTTTTTAACGAATTTGAACATTTTGACCGACTTCCAGACAGTTTCAGAACAGGGATAGTTAGCTTACTGTATAAGAAGGGCGACAAGACAGACTTAAAAAACTGGCGACCGATTACACTTTTAAACGTTGATTGTAAGCTTTTTAGTAAGATTTTATCCAGACGTATGTCTTTGGTTTTAGAGGACGTGATCCACCCGGATCAAGCCTGCGCCGTGCCCGGAAGGAAGATCACAGACAGCCTAGTGTTGGTTAGAGATGCCATCTGTTTTGCGAGAGACAGAAACATTCGACTGATAGTTCTAAATTTAGATTTTGAGAAAGCTTTTGATCGGGTCTCGCACCAGTACCTGTTCCAGGTAGTGCTAAAAATGGGGTTCCCAGGGAGGTTCATTAAGTGGGTGGAGCTGCTTTATAAAGACATTAGCAGCAAAATTCGTGTAAATGGGCACCTCACAAAAGCGATCAGTGTACGCTCTGGCGTCCGCCAAGGGTGTTCGTTATCTCCGCTTCTGTACGTGGCATGTATAGAGCCGCTGGCGCAGATCTTGAGAAAGGACAAATGGATCAAAGGACTAGACTTGCCAGGTGGACTGACGGCGACCTGTACACTTTTTATGGACGACGTCACGCTTTTATGTTCTGACTTTTTATCGGTCCAAAGAGCATTGGACGTGACTGACTGGTTTGGGAGGGCATCGGGCGCTAAGCTCAATAGGAGCAAGTCCGAGGCCCAGCTCTTTGGGCCTAGAGGGAACATCGACGTGAACCTGGACGTAGATTTTAAAGTAACGGACATAAAAATTTTAGGTTTGAAATTCGACAAAGAGGGTGGTGGACGGGGCAACTGGACTGACGCTTTAGCTAGGGTCAGACAGCGTTTGGGATTTTGGGGACTAAGACAGTTGACGATGGAGGGCAAAATTTTAATTATCAAAGCTGTATTTTTTCCCTTGCTTTAATTATTGTGTTCTGTTTTTAGTCCCCCGAGACGTTTTTTTTTTTTAGGTTTGGACCGGGCGATCTTTTATTTCTTGTGGGGGTCCAAGTGGGAGCGGCTGAGGAGGACGGAGGTGAAGAAGAGAAAGGAGAATGGAGGGAAGGGGCTCCCAGACCCCCACCTGTTTTTAGGAAGCAAGTTCGCTGCTTTACACATAAAGTATGCAACAGACCCCTCCAGACAAAACAAGACGGCGGTGATGGCAAGGTTCTGGGTGGGGTCGTACTTGCAAAGTTTAAAGATTTTAAAGCCCGATCTTACAACCCCAGTCTCTTTTACCCTGCCCACTGAATATGGTTTTATTAGAAATTTTTTAAAGAAATATCTTTTAGAAAGTGAAGTTGTCACCATTTTAACTAATGCCAAGTGTCTTGTCTCTCTTGTGCAGGACCGGGAGGAGGTGAGCCCAGTTCCCGGCCTCACACTCGGTGAGGCCAAACAAGTTTGGAGGAACGCCGCCCACCCCGCTCTTCAGAACAAGCACAAAGACCTGTCGTGGATGGCTGCCCATGAGATCCTCCCGGTCAGGGCCGTGATGCACTCCCGGGGCATGGCGAGGAACCCCATCTGCCCGCGGCCAGGGTGTGGCGAGCCCGAGACCGTGCGGCATGTGCTCTGGGAGTGCAGCGTGGCGAGGGACCTGTGGGCCTTAACCGGCCCCCTGCAATGCCCGTGCCTGCCAGCAGGGGATGTCCTGCCAGCGTTTTACCGGCTAGCGGTAAACGGGGTGGGCCAGGGCCTCGACAAGATACCAGCAGCCGACTTCACAGCGCTCTGGTCCACCCTGAATCACGTGAAGGCCGCCATTTGGACCTCCCGCAACCTGCTGGTGGGGAAGCGCGTGACGGTGCCCCTGCACGCACTGTCGGCGCTGGTTACATCTTCGCTGCAGGGGACACCGCACGGCGACATTCGGAGGAGGGGGCAGGGGTCTCACGCAGGGGGGTCCAGACCACCACGGCGCCTGGCTCCCGTAGATGCATCCTGTTAACACGGACACAGTAAAAGGAGCAGCGGGCACAGGGGAGGATCTCCGCTGAGCCCAGAAACGACAGAGGCGTCTCTTCTGAGGAGCGGGGTGGAGCCCGCTTGATAGGGGCTCACTCCGGTTCTGTACAAAGGACAATTTTAACCGATTTTATGGACTATCACGATTCCGTTTTTTAACAGTTTTTTTCATGAACTTTTAAAACACGAACTTGCAAAACAATAGACCTATTTCCCAAAACACACACAAACGCACACAAAGAAAATGACAGCAATGTGGAAAAAAATAAATAAATAAATAAAATAAAATAAAATATAACAAAATGAAGTTGTCAATGGTGTAAAGAAGGTGTTTTTTATCATGTTTTATTGTACTCTATTTTATTTATATATTTATTGCAACAACGCCTTTAAATGGAGTTTAATAAAGACATGGGGAAGGGAAAACAATGGTTTTGAAGCAAAATGAAAACATGATTTTAAGGGAATGTGATGTCTATTTGGTTTGATTGATGATGTGTTTTAAAATGTATGTTTTATGTAAATCTCGTGCACTTTGCTTTTATGTAAAAATGTCTCACTTGGATTTTAAAATGTATGGTGACAATAAAAACTTTTTCAAAAGAAAAAATCTGTTCTTATCAGTTTCTTGAAGAGGACGTCGGCTGTGCTTGGGCTTAGTTTTAGAAGGAGTTCAGGGGTGAACATATGTGCAGCAGTAGGTGGCTTGACCGCCGCTGCCGCAGGGGATCCCTTGAACTCCTGTTATTTTTTATTTATTTGTTTTCATCCTTTTTAGTTTAGTCCTCAGCCCACCCGGACAACGACGGCAGAGCAGCCCGGCTGGACAATCCTGGCGAGCGGACGGACTGGCCCACGGACCTGCCTGCTTTGGGACTTGCCTGGAGGAGCGGACGACGCCATGGACTAGGGACCTCGGGGTTCTGCGGGGCAGGACGAGCCTCGGGCGGCAGCTCCAGCGGCTGGGATATCCCCTTCATTGGAGCCCGGTGTTGGGGTAGACGGAGGTGTGCCCCACACCATACGGTTCCAGTGGAGGGACCCGGATGGCGGGGCCCTCTTTACTGAGCGGGTCCCGTACATCCGGGAGGTCCTTTTTACCGCGCTGGGGCTAAAACCTGACGATCTCGTCTGCGCCCAGCGTAACAATGCGCTGAGGTTCTTTGATGTCACATTGGCGTCTGAGGCAAATTACGGGCGGGTCCTGGGGCTTGGGCGGGTCCTGGGTGACCATCCGCTGGGGAGACATTACACTATGGTCTCCATGTGGGTGTTGAACCGGCGGATGGTCACGGTACATGTTTTTAATCCTTTTGTATCGGCTGAGTCTGTCCGCTGCTTTTTAGCGCAATTCGGAGAGGTCCAGCCGGGGGAAAGAATGGTCTGGGATGAGCTGGGGATTTGGAACGGGCGCCGTCAATTTATGGTAACCTTCAAAGAAGATCAAGGAAGTTTGAGGTACCCCCCGGCTAATTTTACACTGGATGGAAGCAAGGGGTACCTCTTCTTCAGGGGACAGCCCACCTTCTGTCGGGGGTGCCTCAAGTACGGACACCAGGCCGAGGGGTGCAAAGACTTGGAGTGCAAGAACTGCTTGGGGAAGGGGCACCTGGCCAGGAACTGCCAGAACCCCGCCGCTGCAGGAGCTGTGGCGTGGAGGGACATTTGGCCCACTCCTGTCCTAGTCGGGCACCATCCTACGCCACCGTGCTGGCTGGGGCAGGGGTGGGCAGAAGAAGGGAGGTGGCTACTGGGAATGGAGAAGAAGAGCCCAGTTTACCTGTGGAGGCCGTGGCCACCTCCTCTCCCATCGTGGCCAGGCGCCCCACCCTGAGCTCGACCCCTCGGCCCAACTTGCAGGCGCCCCCCACCATCCCCTCTGGAAAGCGGCCGAGGGAGCGAGAGGAGAGGTCGAAGAAGAGGAAGAAGGCGGGCTCCCCTGTGGCGGCGCCCGTGGGAGCTCCTCCTCGTTCAGCCCTGCCCCCCAAACCAGAAGAAGCCAGCCTGCCCTTGTCCGAGGATATCCCACCACAACCATCTGGGTCCGAGGACACCCTGCCACCACCGCAGGAGTACGGGGGCAGGGAGGCCCCCCAACGAGTCGGCATACTTGGAGGGGGTGGCTCCTCTCCCCGTTGACAAGAGGAGAGGTTCAGAGAGGGGCTCCCCTGTTTTAGAAGAGTTTTAATTGTCTTTTACTTGGTTTTAATCCCCTTTTTATCTTTTTATGGCAGATTTTACTGTTTTAACCATCAACGTCAGAGGGCTTCGAAACGCGGTTAAGAGGGCAGCAGTGTTCCAGGATCTGGCATCTATCTCCCCGACCATCTGCTGTTTGCAGGAGGTTCACCTGCGGGACCAGAGGGACGAGGCTCTTTTCTCACAACAGTGGGCAAGAGGTAGGGCCTACTGGAGCGTGGGTGGCGTCCATTCCTCGGGTGTGGGAATCCTTCTTGGAGACCGCACTTTTGAGAAGGTAAGCCCGTTTACCATCCATCAAGGCAGAGCGTTGGGCTTAGACGCCACTTGGAGAGGCCAGAACATTAGAGTTTTGTGCATCTACGCTCCAGTAGATGCCTCGTCCCGTATTAACTTTTTAGAAGTTCTGGCCCCCTTTTGTGTGTCAAATAGGCACTTAATAGTGGCAGGTGATTTTAATATAAATTTAGAGGGGGGTGATGATGTCAGCCGGAAACACTTCCAGAAGTTGTCCAGCGACTTCAGTCTTACTGACGGTTTTAAAATTTGCAACCCCGGAAATCCGGGCCGTACCTGGCATAACACTAGAGGGGCACAAAGCCGCCTAGATTATATATTAGTGTCCCCCACTATAGTTGTTAAAAAGGCCTCCTTGACCCCACGGTGGTTCTCAGATCACATGATGGTAGAGGCCACAGTCTCCATTAACGCCCCCTCCATTTGTAGAGGGTATTGGAAACTGAACGTGGAGGTCCTGGAGGAAAGAGAGTATCAGACTCTCTTTAGGGATCACTTCGCAGTCTGGTCAGACTGCAAGGGTGACTTTGCTTCTCCAGCTGCATGGTGGGAGCACATCAAAGAGAGAATTCGTGCTCTTACAAACCACTATTGCAGACGCCGCAAAGCCGAAAAGCTGAAGCGGGTAAGGGATTTGGAGAAGCAATTGAAGGAACAATACATTAACTTTAACAACGGAGGGACGCTGGACCTAGATAAAGTGCAGGCCCTTAGAGCCGGGCTCAGGGTACTGCACGAAAGGTCGGCAGCTGATAGCCTGTTTAATGCTAGGGTTCAGATGGCAGAGGAGAACGAAACATGTTCTGCCTCCTTTTTTCAAAGGGTTCGGCAGGCCCGAGAGGAGAGATGTTTTACATCTCTCATAGACTCGGAAGGTAGGACCTGTTCGGACCCGGCCCGGATGATGGAGGTTGCACATAGTTTTTATTCTAATCTCTTTAATAAACGTAGCACAGATCATGAAATAGGGGAGCAATTTTTGTCGCACCTAGAGACACGCCTTCCGAGCACGGCTCGGGACAGCCTAGAGACCCCCTTTAGTCTGACAGAACTGACCGGTGTACTTGGCAAAATGAACCGGCAAAAGGTCCCGGGCTTAGATGGGCTCCCAGTAGAATTTTATTCTACGTTTTGGGATGTCCTCGGCCCGGTGATGGTGGAGGTAGCCGAGGACGTGCACCGACAGGGCAGGCTCACAGAGAGCATGCGGTCAGGAGCTCTCTCCTTGTTATACAAGAAAGGAGATCCCAAGGATCTAGCTAATTGGAAACCCCCGACCATGCTGTGCGTTGATCTTAAGATCTTTGCAAAGGCCCTGACAGAGCGCCTGAAGAAATCCATGTCGTGCCTGATCCACAGCGACCAGACCTGTGGGGTCCCAGGGAGATCGGCAACCTGGAACTTCCACCTACTCAGGGATGCCATCTCCTGGGTCGAAGACAGAAATGTCCCGCTGGCGCTGGTGAGCCTAGATCAGGGAAAGGCTTTCGACCGAGTAGACCACCGCTTCCTCGAGAGGGTGTTGACAACACTAGGGTTTTGGCCCAAGTTCCTCAGATGGCTCTTTACGTTATACGCTGAGGTTGGAAGCCGTGTTTCCATCAACGGCCACCTGAGCGACTTAGTACCGCAAGTGAGTGGAGTACGACAGGGGTGTCCTCTTTCCCCTTTACTCTACGCGCTCTATATAGAGCCACTTGCTGCAGCCATCAGATCCCACCCAGAGATAGATGGTCTCCCCCTCCCGGGGGGCGGAGGAAAAGTGGTCAAACTGGCCCAGTATGCAGACGACACTACGTTGTTCGTATGCTCGGACCGGTCACTCAGGATTGCCTTAGACATGGTGCAGGCGTTCGGTAGAGCTTCCGGTGCGGCATTGAACCTTGGCAAGTCGGTAGTCAAGTACTTCGCCAGTTGGACAGATCGAAGGGACATTGTAGGGGGTTTGGCCCTCAGCGATGGTCCTCTGAAGATCTTGGGGGTCTCCTTCATGGCAGAAGGGGCTGCCCGAGCCAACTGGGAAGAGCGTTTAGCTCTGGCCAGGCGCAAGATGGGGCTGTGGAAAGCCAGGTCCCTGTCCTTTCTGGGTAAGGTATTGGCATTAAAAGTAGATGTCCTTCTCTCACTGCTGTATTTAGCTCATGTCTACCCCATGCCCCGCTGCATGCGGCGAGGGCTCAATAAAGACGTTTTTAGTCTCGTCTGGGGTGGTAGATATGAGTATGTTAAGAGGGAAGTGATGTACCTGGGAAAGGACAAGGGAGGGAGGGATGTACCTGACTTCCCTCTTAAGCTGGATTGTCTGTTTTCTGCACAGCTCTGTGCACGCCTGGCAGCTCCCCTAGAACACTCCCATCAATATTTTGTACGGTTGTGGCTGTCCTGGCCAATGCGTACTCTAGTGAGTACGTGGTCCAACTCCTGCCCTAAGGCTGAGACCCTACCGGATCACTATAAGCACCTGGCAAAACGGAACAGGTCGCTTCCGGTGGGGTTGAAGCCCGAGACCTTTGTTAGGCACCGAGCTTTGTATAAAGCTGTTCTGGATGCCCGAGGTACTCGCTCTGTGGTGGGCTTGGAGAAGGACACTTGGTCTAGAGTTCAGCCAAAAGGGTTAGACAACCGGCTGCAGGACCTGAATTGGCAATGTGTTCATGGCAAGTTGCCAGTCAGGGATGTTTTGTATAGGCACGGGCTCACCAGACACCCGCGCTGCCCCAGAACCTCATGTGCCAATGAGGAAAGTCTTGGCCACGTGTTCTGGGACTGTGGGTATGCTCAGGTGATTTGGACAAGGATAGCCGACCTATGCAGAGCATTTGACCCGCAGTTCAATTTGACCAGAGAAAAGGTCATAAGAGGGTGGCCTCAGGATACCAGGTCTCCCTTCTTGTCCTGGATGTGGTTGGTGGTGAGCATTACCAAGCGGGAGCTTTGGAATGCTCGTACTGACCTCATCCGTAGAGGGACAAACCTGGAAACCGAGGGAATATACAGGAAAATCCGCGCTGATCTGGCTTTTCGGATGGAGTTAGATGTCATCCGGTGGGGGTATCACGTAGCGAAGGAGAGGGGGAAGGGCCTCGTCGAGCTGTAGTTCCCACCGTTGAAGAAACACGACTTCATCCTGTGATTCTATGAATCACTTTTGGTTTTATTGATTTTCTGCCTTTTAAATTAGAAGGGGTTTTAATTCTTTTTTTTGATTTGTTCGTTTGCCCAGGCACAGCCTACACTTGTATTAGAGGAGTGGATTTAAAAGGAAAAAATATTTTAATTTCATTTAGATAGTTTTACATATTTAGTATTAAGTTATGTTTTAGGGGTATTTTAGATAATAAATTTTGTTTTAATTTTTTATGGGAATGATGAAAGAAGAGTAACCTAGTGTTAAAATACATACTGGTGAAATGATTTCTGACCCAAAAAAAAAAAAAAATCTGTTCTTATCAGTTTAATATCTGATACGCCCTGTATATGAGGACTACATATTAAATGGATTTTTAGAACAGGGAGCCAGAACAGGAGCTTGGTCCTTCTGCTCCACGCATCGACCTGGAAGAAACGACTGGGTCGTTGGCTAAGTGCTCAAGAGGGCTGGAATTGATCGGGGGATGGTCAGTTCCTGTGATCTGTCTTGTTTTTTCTCTGCTTGTGTTTTGAAGTGAACCCATGCATGCTTGTGTTGTTTTCTTCTTCTGTTTGTTTATTTATTTATTTATTTAATTCTGTACTCGCTGGCAGGGGAGGGTCTTTTTCGCGCGTTTTCCGTTTTCCCTCCGTTTTTGTTCTTTTTTTTTTTTTTTTTTTTTTTAACTTTTTTTTTTTTTAACTCGATATGTTGTTTGGCTTGTCTCTTTGTGTTCTTTTGTGTCCCCTTCTGCTCTTTAGGCAAGGACAACCGTCCCGCTCAGGTGTGACGTCATCAGGACTCGTGCGTTTTAACTGGAGGAGAAGACAAAAAAGTCGAAGGTTGTCTTCCCTCTCAATCTGCCCTTGCTCCCTGCCTTCCTCCAGCTGCCTCGGCCCTTTCTGGACCTCGGAGGGGTTTGGTGGGTTACGGGTATAGCTCGGGTTTCTCTTCATTCACGTATAAATCTTTCGCCTTTTACTAAAGATTTCCGTGGAGGGGAACGTTGACGAGTATTGCTTATTTTTTGAAAGCTTTGCTTTTAGCGAAGCTGCTCATCTCAGTACCAAAAAAAAAAAAAAAAGACAGACAGAGAGAGAGAGAGAGAGAGAGAGAGAATGAAAACATGAATGAATCAATAAATAATAATAATAAAAAAAAATAGACTAGGAAGGAATGATGACAAAAGAAAACAGTAAAAAAAAAAAAAAAGTTTGTAAGGAATAATGGTAAAAGACAGACCTCTTTGAACAATGGCTAGAGTAGGGTGACGTTAAATGGGTGGGACATCTGTTGGCTTCGCCGCTTAGTAGCTACATAGTAAAAAGAAGGGCCCCGCAACCAGGTGGCGATATTCGGGTTATCGCTTCTCGGCCTTTTGGCTAAGACAGCGGTCGACTCTCTGGTGGTGCGAGATCTTGGTCTTTGTGACCCTGGTCCTTGCCGCCTGAGAGAAGATTGTACTTGTCCCTGTTCGGTGAGAAAGAGCCTTAGGCAGTAGGCTCGGGATCCTGCTTCGTCTGGGGCTCATTGGGGTTTTCGTCTGACGGCTTTCGTTCCATCTTGGCTGAAGGGGGAAAACCCCAACACCCTAAGGTAAGTACAATCCCTTTTACTTGTTTTAGAATTTTACTTATTTATTGTATTTATTGTTTTAGTTTTTTACTGGAGCTAAGGCCACCAGGTGCCTCTCAGCATGTCGGCTGCTCGTGCCGGCATGCGGAGGCACCACAGCGTGCGCCTATTATTCAGAGAGGTGGAGGGTAAGCTCTTGGGGATGTCCCGTCTGGACTTCTCCAGGAAGCTAATTCAAGGTGCCCTCGCCTTCACACCTGCTGACTTGAACTGTTTAATGACTCTGCCTGGAAACAAAGGTTTTGACATTAGCTTCCGCTCTGCTTCCCTGTTAAAAGATTTCTGGACTCGTTTTGAAAATGTTAAGGACCAGTTCTCCATGTTCAAGGTGGAAAAACTTTCTGATAATTCACATAAAGTGGTGATTGTCAGAATGTTTAATGAAACTGTGACTGGAGAAGACATTGTTACATGGCTGGCTAGATTCTGTACCGTTAAAAGCCCACCTATCAAGGTTCTGGATGAGGACGGCATTTGGAACTGCTCGTGGCGAGTTCCCATTAAACAATGGGAAGACCCGAGCAGTTACCTAGGCCTGAGACAGATACCGTCCATGATAGTGTTGGGGGAAAATCGCGGTTACATCTTTTACCAAGGCATGCCCAAACTATGCCGCAAGTGCGGAAAGTTTGGGCACCTTGCAGAGGCATGTGCAGAAATTGTTTGTGGGAAGTGTAGAGAAATTGGGCACACTTATGAGGAGTGTCCCAATGGCAGAAGGTGCAATCTTTGTGGTGAAAATTCCCATCTCTACAGAGATTGCCCCAAATCTTTTGCCAACAAGCTAAAGGCTAATAAAATGGCTGCCAGGCAGCATGGCCAAGAGGAGCAGGAGAGAGAGAAGGAAGTGGAGGAGGAAGGGGCGGTCCCTGAGGTTTTGGCGGGAGATTCAAATCTCCAGCCGGCCTCAGGGAATGGCCATGTTGCAGAGGGCGGGGCTAACAACCAGGCAGAGTCACAGCAGGAACTGGAGGCCACACCCCTCCAGCCAGAACAAGGTGACAAAATGGTGGTGGAGCAGGAGGAGGAGGAAACCAACTCCTCCATGGTAACGGTGGAGGAAGGTGTAGTGGCCTCCAGCGGGGGTGAGTCAACCGGCTCCCTCCCAAACGCCCAGGTGGGGAAAAGAGCTGCAGAGTCTCCTCTGTCTATATTGACGGAGAAGAAACAGAGGGCCGCACGGGGTTCAGGTAGTTCTTCCTCAGAAGACCTGAACCGGCTGTGGCCCGCTGGTTCTCCAAATGAAGTTTCTTTTCTCCAGTTTAAGCTAACATCATCGACGCCCAAGGCCCCCACAGCATGTGACTGTGGGGAACCAGAGGCAAGAGGCACCAGCTCACCTCCTCTCTCCAGATTAATGGAGATAAAGGAAGAGCAGGTGTCACAGTTACTTTAAGTAACTTTTAAAATGCCTTTTAACCTGTTTTATTTCAGTAGTCTCTTTTAAATGAAGTACCTGTTTTAAAACCATAAATGCTCATGGCTCTTACCATCTCAACTATCAATGTTAGAAGTGTGAGAGCCGCCACTAGAGCAGAGAGCGTCTTGTCCTTTTTAAAAGATATAAAGTCAGATGTGTTTTTATTACAAGAGTGTGCTTTGCCGTTTATGAAATCATACAGAGATTGGGAGCAGCGATGGGCTGCGGGTCCCTCTCTCTGGAGCGGATCACACTACAACAGAGCAGACGGCGTTGCCATTTTAATTAAAAACCCCCATATCTTGGTGAAGGGCAGCACAGTGGTGAGAGACGGACGGGCTCTTTTAGCAAACCTGACTTTTTTAGGGACGGACTTCAACATTTTAAATATTTATGGTTTTAATGATAAAAATGACAGGTACGACCTTTTAGAGGACCTGCAGCCCCACATGCTAGGGAGGGTACCTTTAGTAGTGGGAGGGGATTTTAACTGTGTTTTAACTAGGAAAGATAGGAAAGGGAAGGGGGATGATTTTAAACTAGATAAGACATCGTTTTTATTACAAGGGTTAGTTAAGGATTTTAAATTAGTCGACTGTTTTAAAACAATGCATCCAGGGGAGGAGGGCTTCACCTGGTTTAGTGGTGATTGCGCCCGCGCCTCCCGCATCGACTACATTTTTACGAGAGACTGCCCGCCAAGCGATGCTACATTATCCCCCATGTTCTTTTCTGACCACCTTATGCTCTCCTGCACCCTGTCCTTCCCCACCGGTGTGACTGTAGGGGGAGGGCTGTGGAGACTGAACTGCTCCCTGTTACAAGATAAAGAGATAGTTAGGAGTTACAGGGAGCAGTACAGTCTCTGGCAGACCCTCCAAGACTGCTACGATTCACGGGCACAGTGGTGGGAGATGGTTAAACAAAGGACCAAGACTTTTTTTAAGAAAATAGGAAAAGAGAGGAAAAACAAAGACAGACGGTGCATGTTGGGGCTGCAAAAGAGACTACAACGGTATTTTAACCTTTTATCAAATGGCATAGATTTTAGTGAGGAAGTTACAGAGGTGAAAAGGGAAATGTCGGTTTTAAATGAAATTAAAAGTAAAGCAACTATTTTAAGAAGTCGGGAGCAGGAAGTGGAAGAAGGGGAGAAGTGCACAAGGTATTTTTTTAAGAAGATTTTATCAAGGGGGGGAGGGATTGTAAATATAACAAAAGATGGGAGGGAGGAAAAAACAACGGGAGGGATTTTAAAGGCAACAGAAGAATTTTATGAAGAACTATTTAGAGAAAAAAGTGTACAACCCAAAACAATGAACGAAGTTTTAAGTTTTTTAGATAAAAACATAAGCGGTCAGGATGTTTTAACAAAAGTTTTTACAGGTGAAGAAGCTTTTAAATGTCTTAAAGGTTTTAAAAAAGGTAAGTGCCCGGGAGAGGATGGACTCCCCGTGGAATTTTATTTGACCTTTTGGGACATTTTATCAACTGACATCTTGACGGTTTTTAAAGAATTTGAGAACTTCGACCGACTTCCAGACAGTTTTAGAGTAGGTATAGTTAGTTTACTTTATAAGAAGGGCGACAAGACCGACTTAAGAAACTGGCGACCGATAACCCTTTTAAACTATGATTGTAAACTTTTTAGTAAGATTTTATCCAGACGTATGTCTTTGGTTTTAGAGGACGTGATCCACCCGGATCAAGCCTGCGCCGTGCCCGGAAGGAAGATCACAGACAGCCTAGTGTTGGTTAGAGACGCCATCTGTTTTGCGAGAGACAGAAACATCCGACTGATAGTTCTAAATTTAGATTTTGAGAAAGCCTTTGATCGGGTCTCGCACCAGTACCTGTTCCAGGTACTGCAAAAAATGGGGTTCCCAGGGAGGTTTATTAAGTGGGTGGAGCTGCTTTATAAAGACATCAGCAGCAAAATTCGTGTAAACGGGCACCTCACAAAAGCGATCAGTGTACGCTCTGGCGTCCGCCAAGGGTGTTCGTTATCTCCGCTTCTGTACGTGGCATGTATAGAGCCGTTGGCGCAGATCTTGAGAAAGGATAAATGGATCAAAGGACTAGACTTGCCAGGTGGACTGACGGCGACCTGCACACTTTTTATGGACGACGTCACGCTTTTATGTTCTGACTTTTTATCGGTCCAAAGAGCATTGGACGTGACTGACTGGTTTGGAAGGGCCTCGGGCGCTAAGCTCAATAGGAGCAAGTCCGAGGCCCAGCTCTTTGGGCCTAGAGGGAACATACCAACTGACCTGGACGTTGTTTTTAAAGTAACTGATATTAAAATTTTAGGACTCAAATTCGACAAAGAGGGTGGTGGACGGGGCAACTGGACTGACGCTTTAGGTAGAGTTAGACAGCATTTGGGATTTTGGGGACTAAGACAGTTGACAATAGAGGGCAAGATTTTAATTATTAAAGCTGTGATTTTACCCTTGCTGTTACTATTGTGTTCTGTTTTTAGTCCCCCGAGACAATTTCTTTTAGGTCTGGACCGGGCGATCTTTTATTTTCTGTGGGGGTCCAAGTGGGAGAGACTGAGGAGGGCCGAGGTGAAGAAAAGACCGGAAAACGGAGGGAAGGGACTCCCAGACCCCCACCTGTTTTTAGGGAGCAAGTTCGCTGCTTTGCACGTAAAGTATGCGACAGACCCCTCCAGACAAAACAAGACAGCAGTGATGGCGAGGTTCTGGATGGGGTCGTACTTGCAACGCCTCAAGATTTTAAGCCCAGATCTTAGAACACCTGTGTCTTTTAATCTGCCAAAAGAATATGATTTTATCAGGAAGTTTTTAAACAAGTATGTTTTAGAAAAAGAAGAGGTCACCGTTTTAACTAATGCCAAGTGTCTTGTCTCTCTTGTGCAGGACCGGGAGGAGGTGAGCCCAGTTCCCGGCCTCACACTCGGTGAGGCCAGACAAGTTTGGAGGAACGCCGCCCACCCCGCTCTTCAGAACAAGCATAAGGACCTGTCGTGGATGGCTGCCCATGAGATCCTCCCGGTCAGGGCCGTGATGCATTCCCGGGGCATGGCAACGAACCCCATCTGCCCGCGGCCCGGGTGTGGCGAGCCCGAGACCGTGCGGCATGTGCTCTGGGAGTGCAGCGTGGCGAGGGACCTGTGGGCCTTAACCGGCCCCCTGCAATGCCCGTGCCTGCCAGCAGGGGAGGTCCTGCCGACGGTTTACCGGGTAGCGGTAAACGGGGTGGGCCAGGGCCTCGACAAGATACCAGCAGCCGACTTTGCAGCGCTCTGGTCCACCCTGAACCACGTCAAGGCCGCCATTTGGACCTCCCGCAACCTGCTGGTGGGGAAGCGCGTGACGGTGCCCCTGCACGCACTGTCGGCGCTGGTTACATCTTCGCTGCAGGGGACACCGCACGGCGACATTCGGAGGAGGGGGCCGGGGTCTCACGCAGGGGGGTCCAGACCACCACGGCTCCTGGCTCCCGTAAATGCACCCCGGTAATACGGACACAGTAAAAGGAGCAGCGGGCACAGGGGGGGATCTCCTCTGAGCCCAGAAACGACAGCGGCGTTCTTCTGAGGAGCGGGGTGGTGCCTGCTTGATAGGGGCTCACCCCGGTTCTGCACAAAGGACAATTTTACTCGTTTTTACGGACTATTACAATTCCTTTTATACCTTTTCAGCATGAACCTTTTAACCACACGGACATGGACCCTTTTATTCCCAAAACACGTACACACACACACACACACACGCAAAAAAAAAAAAAAAAAAAAAAAAAAAAGGGACAATGTCAAAAACACACAAAAAAAGTTGTCAGTGTTGTGAGAAGAGATGTTTTATCATGTATTTTATTTTACTCGATTTCATTTGTTTTGTATTATTATGAATTTTAATGGAGTTTAATAAAAAATACATGGGGAGGGGAAAATGTGGTTTTAATGAACTATGTGAAAAGGATTTTTAAAAAAAGGAAATGAAAAAAAGGCTTGTTTTAATTTCATGAATGTATTGTTTTAAATGTATGTAAATTGTAAAAATGTTCACTTGGTTTTTAAAAAAAAAAAAAAAATGTAAAGGTGACAATAAAACTTTTTTCGAAAGAAAAAATCTGTTCTTATCAGTTTAATATCTGATACGCCCTCTATATGAGGGCTACATATTAAATGGATTTTTAGAACAGGGAGCCAGAACAGGAGCTTGCTCCTTCTGCTCCACGCATCGACCTGGTATTGCAGTACCTCCAGGAGCGGTGCACCTTCCTTACAGCGGTGCAAAGAAAGAAGAAACGACTGGGTCGTTGGCTAAGTGCTCAAGAGGGCTGGAATTGATCGGGGGATGGTCAGTTCCTGTGATCTGTCTTGTTTTTTCTCTGCTTGTGTTTTGAAGTGAACCCATGCATGCTTGTGTTGTTTTCTTCTTCTGTTTGTTTATTTATTTATTTATTTAATTCTGTACTCGCTGGCAGGGGAGGGTCTTTTTCGCGCGTTTTCCGTTTTCCCTCCGTTTTTGTTCTTTTTTTTTTTTTTAACTTTTTTTTTTTTAACTTTTTTTTTTTTTAACTCGATATGTTGTTTGGCTTGTCTCTTTGTGTTCTTTTGTGTCCCCTTCTGCTCTTTAGGCAAGGACAACCGTCCCGCTCAGGTGTGACGTCATCAGGACTCGTGCGTTTTAACTGGAGGAGAAGACAAAAAAGTCGAAGGTTGTCTTCCCTCTCAATCTGCCCTTGCTCCCTGCCTTCCTCCAGCTGCCTCGGCCCTTTCTGGACCTCGGAGGGGTTTGGTGGGTTACGGGTATAGCTCGGGTTTCTCTTCATTCACGTATAAATCTTTCGCCTTTTACTAAAGATTTCCGTGGAGGGGAACGTTGACGAGTATTGCTTATTTTTTGAAAGCTTTGCTTTTAGCGAAGCTGCTCATCTCAGTACCAAAAAAAAAAAAAAAAGACAGAGAGAGAGAGAGAGAGAGAGAGAGAGAATGAAAACATGAATGAATCAATAAATAATAATAATAAAAAAAAAATAGACTAGGAAGGAATGATGACAAAAGAAAACAGTAAAAAAAAAAAAAAAGTTTGTAAGGAATAATGGTAAAAGACAGACCTCTTTGAACAATGGCTAGAGTAGGGTGACGTTAAATGGGTGGGACATCTGTTGGCTTCGCCGCTTAGTAGCTACATAGTAAAAAGAAGGGCCCCGCAACCAGGTGGCGATATTCGGGTTATCGCTTCTCGGCCTTTTGGCTAAGATCAAGTGTAGTATCTGTTCTTATCAGTTTAATATCTGATACGCCCTCTATATGAGGGCTACATATTAAATGGATTTTTAGAACAGGGAGCCAGAACAGGAGCTTGCTCCTTCTGCTCCACGCATCGACCTGGTATTGCAGTACCTCCAGGAGCGGTGCACCTTCCTTACAGCGGTGCAAAGAAAGAAGAAACGACTGGGTCGTTGGCTAAGTGCTCAAGAGGGCTGGAATTGATCGGGGGATGGTCAGTTCCTGTGATCTGTCTTGTTTTTTCTCTGCTTGTGTTTTGAAGTGAACCCATGCATGCTTGTGTTGTTTTCTTCTTCTGTTTGTTTATTTATTTATTTATTTAATTCTGTACTCGCTGGCAGGGGAGGGTCTTTTTCGCGCGTTTTCCGTTTTCCCTCCGTTTTTGTTCTTTTTTTTTTAACTTTTTTTTTTTTTAACTCGATATGTTGTTTGGCTTGTCTCTTTGTGTTCTTTTGTGTCCCCTTCTGCTCTTTAGGCAAGGACAACCGTCCCGCTCAGGTGTGACGTCATCAGGACTCGTGCGTTTTAACTGGAGGAGAAGACAAAAAAGTCGAAGGTTGTCTTCCCTCTCAATCTGCCCTTGCTCCCTGCCTTCCTCCAGCTGCCTCGGCCCTTTCTGGACCTCGGAGGGGTTTGGTGGGTTACGGGTATAGCTCGGGTTTCTCTTCATTCACGTATAAATCTTTCGCCTTTTACTAAAGATTTCCGTGGAGGGGAACGTTGACGAGTATTGCTTATTTTTTGAAAGCTTTGCTTTTAGCGAAGCTGCTCATCTCAGTACCAAAAAAAAAAAAAAAAAGACAGAGAGAGAGAGAGAGAGAGAGAGAGAATGAAAACATGAATGAATCAATAAATAATAATAATAAAAAAAAAATAGACTAGGAAGGAATGATGACAAAAGAAAACAGTAAAAAAAAAAAAAAAGTTTGTAAGGAATAATGGTAAAAGACAGACCTCTTTGAACAATGGCTAGAGTAGGGTGACGTTAAATGGGTGGGACATCTGTTGGCTTCGCCGCTTAGTAGCTACATAGTAAAAAGAAGGGCCCCGCAACCAGGTGGCGATATTCGGGTTATCGCTTCTCGGCCTTTTGGCTAAGACAGCGGTCGACTCTCTGGTGGTGCGAGATCTTGGTCTTTGTGACCCTGGTCCTTGCCGCCTGAGAGAAGATTGTACTTGTCCCTGTTCGGTGAGAAAGAGCCTTAGGCAGTAGGCTCGGATCCTGCTTCGTCTGGGGCTCATTGGGGTTTTCGTCTGACGGCTTTCGTTCCATCTTGGCTGAAGGGGGAAAACCCCAACACCCTAAGGTAAGTACAATCCCTTTTACTTGTTTTAGAATTTTACTTATTTATTGTCTTTATTGTTTTAGTTTTTTACTGGAGCTAAGGCCACCAGGTGCCTCTCAGCATGTCGGCTGCTCGTGCCGGCATGCGGAGGCACCACAGCGTGCGCCTATTATCCAGAGAGGTGGAGGGTAAGCTCTTGGGGATGTCCCGTCTGGACTTCTCCAGGAAGCTAATTCAAGGTGCCCTCGCCTTCACACCTGCTGACTTGAACTGTTTAATGACTCTGCCTGGAAACAAAGGTTTTGACGTTAGCTTCCGCTCTGCTTCCCTGTTAAAAGATTTCTGGACTCGTTTTGAAAATGTTAAGGACCAGTTCTCCATGTTCAAGGTGGAAAAACTTTCTGATAATTCACATAAAGTGGTGATTGTCAGAATGTTTAATGAAACTGTGACTGGAGAAGACATTGTTACATGGCTGGCTAGATTCTGTACCGTTAAAAGCCCACCTATCAAGGTTCTGGATGAGGACGGCATTTGGAACTGCTCGTGGCGAGTTCCCATTAAACAATGGGAAGACCCGAGCAGTTACCTAGGCCTGAGACAGATACCGTCCATGATAGTGTTGGGGGAAAATCGCGGTTACATCTTTTACCAAGGCATGCCCAAACTATGCCGCAAGTGCGGAAAGTTTGGGCACCTTGCAGAGGCATGTGCAGAAATTGTTTGTGGGAAGTGTAGAGAAATTGGGCACACTTATGAGGAGTGTCCCAATGGCAGAAGGTGCAATCTTTGTGGTGAAAATTCCCATCTCTACAGAGATTGCCCCAAATCTTTTGCCAACAAGCTAAAGGCTAATAAAATGGCTGCCAGGCAGCATGGCCAAGAGGAGCAGGAGAGAGAGAAGGAAGTGGAGGAGGAAGGGGCGGTCCCTGAGGTTTTGGCGGGAGATTCAAATCTCCAGCCGGCCTCAGGGAATGGCCATGTTGCAGAGGGCGGGGCTAACAACCAGGCAGAGTCACAGCAGGAACTGGAGGCCACACCCCTCCAGCCAGAACAAGGTAACAAAATGGTGGTGGAGCAGGAGGAGGAGGAAACCAACTCCTCCATGGTAACGGTGGAGGAAGGTGTAGTGGCCTCCAGCGGGGGTGAGTCAACCGGCTCCCTCCCAAACGCCCAGGTGGGGAAAAGAGCTGCAGAGTCTCCTCTGTCTATATTGACGGAGAAGAAACAGAGGGCCGCACGGGGTTCAGGTAGTTCTTCCTCAGAAGACCTGAACCGGCTGTGGCCCGCTGGTTCTCCAAATGAAGTTTCTTTTCTCCAGTTTAAGCTAACATCATCGACGCCCAAGGCCCCCACAGCATGTGACTGTGGGGAACCAGAGGCAAGAGGCACCAGCTCACCTCCTCTCTCCAGATTAATGGAGATTAAGGAAGAGCAGGTGTCACAGTTACTTTAAGTAACTTTTAAAATGCCTTTTAACCTGTTTTATTTCAGTAGTCTCTTTTAAATGAAGTACCTGTTTTAAAACCATAAATGCTCATGGCTCTTACCATCTCAACTATCAATGTTAGAAGTGTGAGAGCCGCCACTAGAGCAGAGAGCGTCTTGTCCTTTTTAAAAGATATAAAGTCAGATGTGTTTTTATTACAAGAGTGTGCTTTGCCGTTTATGAAATCATACAGAGATTGGGAGCAGCGATGGGCTGCGGGTCCCTCTCTCTGGAGCGGATCACACTACAACAGAGCAGACGGCGTTGCCATTTTAATTAAAAACCCCCATATCTTGGTGAAGGGCAGCACAGTGGTGAGAGACGGACGGGCTCTTTTAGCAAACCTGACTTTTTTAGGGACGGACTTCAACATTTTAAATATTTATGGTTTTAATGATAAAAATGACAGGTACGACCTTTTAGAGGACCTGCAGCCCCACATGCTAGGGAGGGTACCTTTAGTAGTGGGAGGGGATTTTAACTGTGTTTTAACTAGGAAAGATAGGAAAGGGAAGGGGGATGATTTTAAACTAGATAAGACATCGTTTTTATTACAAGGGTTAGTTAAGGATTTTAAATTAGTCGACTGTTTTAAAACAATGCATCCAGGGGAGGAGGGCTTCACCTGGTTTAGTGGTGATTGCGCCCGCGCCTCCCGCATCGACTACATTTTTACGAGAGACTGCCCGCCAAGCGATGCTACATTATCCCCCATGTTCTTTTCTGACCACCTTATGCTCTCCTGCACCCTGTCTTTCCCCACCGGTGTGACTGTAGGGGGAGGGCTGTGGAGACTGAACTGCTCCCTGTTACAAGATAAAGAGATAGTTAGGAGTTACAGGGAGCAGTACAGTCTCTGGCAGACCCTCCAAGACTGCTACGATTCACGGGCACAGTGGTGGGAGATGGTTAAACAAAGGACCAAGACTTTTTTTAAGAAAATAGGAAAAGAGAGGAAAAACAAAGACAGACGGCGCATGTTGGGGCTGCAAAAGAGACTACAACGGTATTTTAACCTTTTATCAAATGGCATAGATTTTAGTGAGGAAGTTACAGAGGTGAAAAGGGAAATGTCGGTTTTAAATGAAATTAAAAGTAAAGCAACTATTTTAAGAAGTCGGGAGCAGGAAGTGGAAGAAGGGGAGAAGTGCACAAGGTATTTTTTTAAGAAGATTTTATCAAGGGGGGGAGGGATTGTAAATATAACAAAAGATGGGAGGGAGGAAAAAACAACGGGAGGGATTTTAAAGGCAACAGAAGAATTTTATGAAGAACTATTTAGAGAAAAAAGTGTACAACCCAAAACAATGAACGAAGTTTTAAGTTTTTTAGATAAAAACATAAGCGGTCAGGATGTTTTAACAAAAGTTTTTACAGGTGAAGAAGCTTTTAAATGTCTTAAAGGTTTTAAAAAAGGTAAGTGCCCGGGAGAGGATGGACTCCCCGTGGAATTTTATTTGACCTTTTGGGACATTTTATCAACTGACATCTTGACGGTTTTTAAAGAATTTGAGAACTTCGACCGACTTCCAGACAGTTTTAGAGTAGGTATAGTTAGTTTACTTTATAAGAAGGGCGACAAGACCGACTTAAGAAACTGGCGACCGATAACCCTTTTAAACTGTGATTGTAAACTTTTTAGTAAGATTTTATCCAGACGTATGTCTTTGGTTTTAGAGGACGTGATCCACCCGGATCAAGCCTGCGCCGTGCCCGGAAGGAAGATCACAGACAGCCTAGTGTTGGTTAGAGACGCCATCTGTTTTGCGAGAGACAGAAACATCCGACTCATAGTTCTAAATTTAGATTTTGAGAAAGCCTTTGATCGGGTCTCGCACCAGTACCTGTTCCAGGTACTGCAAAAAATGGGGTTCCCAGGGAGGTTTATTAAGTGGGTGGAGCTGCTTTATAAAGACATCAGCAGCAAAATTCGTGTAAACGGGCACCTCACAAAAGCGATCAGTGTACGCTCTGGCGTCCGCCAAGGGTGTTCGTTATCTCCGCTTCTGTACGTGGCATGTATAGAGCCGTTGGCGCAGATCTTGAGAAAGGATAAATGGATCAAAGGACTAGACTTGCCAGGTGGACTGACGGCGACCTGCACACTTTTTATGGACGACGTCACGCTTTTATGTTCTGACTTTTTATCGGTCCAAAGAGCATTGGACGTGACTGACTGGTTTGGAAGGGCCTCGGGCGCTAAGCTCAATAGGAGCAAGTCCGAGGCCCAGCTCTTTGGGCCTAGAGGGAACATACCAACTGACCTGGACGTTGTTTTTAAAGTAACTGATATTAAAATTTTAGGACTCAAATTCGACAAAGAGGGTGGTGGACGGGGCAACTGGACTGACGCTTTAGGTAGAGTTAGACAGCATTTGGGATTTTGGGGACTAAGACAGTTGACAATAGAGGGCAAGATTTTAATTATTAAAGCTGTGATTTTACCCTTGCTGTTACTATTGTGTTCTGTTTTTAGTCCCCCGAGACAATTTCTTTTAGGTCTGGACCGGGCGATCTTTTATTTTCTGTGGGGGTCCAAGTGGGAGAGACTGAGGAGGGCCGAGGTGAAGAAAAGACCGGAAAACGGAGGGAAGGGACTCCCAGACCCCCACCTGTTTTTAGGGAGCAAGTTCGCTGCTTTGCACGTAAAGTATGCGACAGACCCCTCCAGACAAAACAAGACAGCAGTGATGGCGAGGTTCTGGATGGGGTCGTACTTGCAACGCCTCAAGATTTTAAGCCCAGATCTTAGAACACCTGTGTCTTTTAATCTGCCAAAAGAATATGATTTTATCAGGAAGTTTTTAAACAAGTATGTTTTAGAAAAAGAAGATGTCACCGTTTTAACTAATGCCAAGTGTCTTGTCTCTCTTGTGCAGGACCGGGAGGAGGTGAGCCCAGTTCCCGGCCTCACACTCGGTGAGGCCAGACAAGTTTGGAGGAACGCCGCCCACCCCGCTCTTCAGAACAAGCATAAGGACCTGTCGTGGATGGCTGCCCATGAGATCCTCCCGGTCAGGGCCGTGATGCATTCCCGGGGCATGGCAACGAACCCCATCTGCCCGCGGCCCGGGTGTGGCGAGCCCGAGACCGTGCGGCACGTGCTCTGGGAGTGCAGCGTGGCGAGGGACCTGTGGGCCTTAACCGGCCCCCTGCAATGCCCGTGCCTGCCAGCAGGGGAGGTCCTGCCGACGGTTTACCGGGTAGCGGTAAACGGGGTGGGCCAGGGCCTCGACAAGATACCAGCAGCCGACTTTGCAGCGCTCTGGTCCACCCTGAACCACGTCAAGGCCGCCATTTGGACCTCCCGCAACCTGCTGGTGGGGAAGCGCGTGACGGTGCCCCTGCACGCACTGTCGGCGCTGGTTACATCTTCGCTGCAGGGGACACCGCACGGCGACATTCGGAGGAGGGGGCCGGGGTCTCACGCAGGGGGGTCCAGACCACCACGGCTCCTGGCTCCCGTAGATGCACCCCGGTAATACGGACACAGTAAAAGGAGCAGCGGGCACAGGGGGGGATCTCCTCTGAGCCCAGAAACGACAGCGGCGTTCTTCTGAGGAGCGGGGTGGTGCCTGCTTGATAGGGGCTCACCCCGGTTCTGCACAAAGGACAATTTTACTCGTTTTTACGGACTATTACAATTCCTTTTATACCTTTTCAGCATGAACCTTTTAACCACACGGACATGGACCCTTTTATTCCCAAAACACGTACACACACACACACACACGCAAAAAAAAAAAAAGGACAATGTCAAAAACACACACAAAAAAAGTTGTCAGTGTTGTGAGAAGAGATGTTTTATCATGTATTTTATTTTACTCGATTTCATTTGTTTTGTTTTATTATGAATTTTAATGGAGTTTAATAAAAAAATACATGGGGAGGGGGAAATGTGGTTTTAATGAACTATGTGAAAAGGATTTTTAAAAAAAGGAAATGAAAAAAAGGCTTGTTTTAATTTCATGAATGTATTGTTTTAAATGTATGTAAATTGTAAAAATGTTCACTTGGTTTTTAAAAAAAAATGTAAAGGTGACAATAAAACTTTTTTCGAAAGAAAAATCTGTTCTTATCAGTTTAATATCTGATACGCCCTCTATATGAGGGCTACATATTAAATGGATTTTTAGAACAGGGAGCCAGAACAGGAGCTTGCTCCTTCTGCTCCACGCATCGACCTGGTATTGCAGTACCTCCAGGAGCGGTGCACCTTCCTTACAGCGGTGCAAAGAAAGAAGAAACGACTGGGTCGTTGGCTAAGTGCTCAAGAGGGCTGGAATTGATCGGGGGATGGTCAGTTCCTGTGATCTGTCTTGTTTTTTCTCTGCTTGTGTTTTGAAGTGAACCCATGCATGCTTGTGTTGTTTTCTTCTTCTGTTTGTTTATTTATTTATTTATTTAATTCTGTACTCGCTGGCAGGGGAGGGTCTTTTTCGCGCGTTTTCCGTTTTCCCTCCGTTTTTGTTCTTTTTTTTTTTTTTTTTTTTTTTTAACTTTTTTTTTTTTTAACTCGATATGTTGTTTGGCTTGTCTCTTTGTGTTCTTTTGTGTCCCCTTCTGCTCTTTAGGCAAGGACGACCGTGCCGCTCAGGTGTGACGTCATCAGGACTCGTGCGTTTTAACTGGAGGAGAAGACAAAAAAGTTGAAGGTTGTCTTCCCTCTCAATCTGCCCTTGCTCCCTGCCTTCCTCCAGCTGCCTCGGCCCTTTCTGGACCTCGGAGGGGTTTGGTGGGTTACGGGTATAGCTCGGGTTTCTCTTCATTCACGTATAAATCTTTCGCCTTTTACTAAAGATTTCCGTGGAGGGGAACGTTGACGAGTATTGCTTATTTTTTGAAAGCTTTGCTTTTAGCGAAGCTGCTCATTTCAGTACCAAAAAAAAGAGAGAGAGAGAGAGAATGAAAACATGAATGAATCAATAAATAAATAATAATAATAAAAAAGAATAGACTAGGAAGGAATGATGACAAAAGAAAACGGTAAAAAAAAAAAAAAAAAAAAAAGTTTGAAAGGAATAATGGTAAAAGACAGACCTCTTTGAACAATGGCTAGAGTAGGGTGACGTTAAATGGGTGGGACATCTGTTGGCTTCGCCGCTTAGTAGCTACATAGTAAAAAGAAGGGCCCCGCAACCAGGTGGCGATATTCGGGTTATCGCTTCTCGGCCTTTTGGCTAAGATCAAGTGTAGTATCTGTTCTTTTAAGAACGGTCTACGCTTGCCTAAAAGAGCATGGCCGGGAGAGCGCCAACGTCGGCCCGAGTGGTGCGACTGAAAAACATGGTTCGGCTGGAGCTGCTGCCAGAGGTGGAGGCTGCGGAGAAGGCGAGATTCGGCTGGGACTTCATCGTCCAGAGGATCCTCCGGGACTTCGCGGGTTTGGGACCGTCGAAGATCTTTTGCCTGCAGGACTTCGCGGCGGCGGGCTTCATGGACGTCACCCTGGCGTCCTATTCGGACTGCACGGCGCTGTTTGACCGCTGCAGCAGAGGGGTGGAGGAAGAGGTGCTGCGGGGACTGCGATGCGTCCCCCTCTTCGCCATGGATGAGGTTCCGGTGACGGTCCACCTCTACAACCCACACGTAGAGGATGGGATCGTCCAGGCCTTCTTGGGCAGGTATTGCTCGTCTGTGTCGCCGGCGGAGAGGGTAAAGGGCAGGTTCGGGATATGGACCGGCAAGAGGAGGTTCCTGGTCCGGCTTCGTGTGGACCCGGCCGTCCCCGGGGGACTGCTACACCCCCCGGGGAGCTTCGCCATCGGCCCGCACCGGGGGTTCCTCCATTACCCCGGGCAGCCCCTCTACTGCCGCCGGTGCGGCGGCCCGGGGCACACGAAGGAGGCCTGCACGGGGCGGAGGTGCAGGTTCTGCCAGGCGGAGGACCACGGGACAGCTGAGTGCGGGGCCCCCAAGACCTGCAGCCTCTGTGGGAGCGAGGGCCACCTCTTCCGGTCCTGCCCTACCCGCCGGGGCACCTATGCGAGCCTGTTCGAGGACGATTTCCGGACCGTCAACCGGGACCGAGCCCCGTCTGAGGAGGCCATCGCTGCACCGGCTGCCAGGGTGCCTGCTGTACGCCCGTCCAAGCCCGCCGTCGAGGTCGACGGAGATCCAGGGCCCTCCACCGCCCACCACGGAGGGGTCCCTCCACCTCGTCCCACGCCGCCGCCGCAGCAGCCACCGCCTCCCCCACCATCCGCGGAAGTTCCAGCCGAGTCGGTCCCGGAGGACCTGCCGGCGGGACAGCAGTGGCAGCAGGAGGTGCCACCTACTCCAGAGGACGCCGTCGCCGAGACTCTGCTGGGCCCCGCCGGCGAGTCCACAGGCCTCGGGCCGGCCCCACCGCTGCCCGACTCCTGGACGCCCATGGACTGGGCGGAGGTGTTGGAGGGGATGGAGCCCGGTACACCCATCGTGCGGCCCGGTTGGGCGACAGTCGCCGTCCCCGACAGCCTGCCAGCGTCAGACCCCCCTGTCCCCGCGCCCACCAGGGAACGGGACCCTCAGCCTGAGGAGGATGGCCAGAAGGCCAAAAGGTCCAAGGTTGAGGAGGCCCGGGAGTTCGACCTCCTCGACCCAGCCAGCGTGCTTTTGCCGGGGCCGGGCCAGTGTGCGGACGACGCACCCCAGGACCCCAGCACAGACTGGTCCCCGCCTCTGCTGGACGGCTCCTCGTCGTCTGACCCAGAGGACGCAGGTCAGGAGGGGTGGGAGAGGGTGGCCACCAGGCGGACGAGGTCTGGGGGGGGGAAGGGTAAAGGGAAAAATAAATGACCGCCCTTATGCAGTATCCTTTCAGAGATAGGGCAGGGGTAGGGAGTATTTTGAGGGAGTGGGACTTTGTTTCGGAGGGGAGGAGGGGTTTTTGGGGAAGGGGTTGGGGACTGTGGGACTTCTTTGGGGTGGGTGGACTTTTGTGGGTGGCGGGTTGTGGGACTGTGTTGGGGTTGGGTGGGCTTGTTGGACTGAGTAGGGTTGTGGGGGGTTTGTGCGTGTGTGGGGGTTTTTGGGACTTTGTTGAGTTTGTGCGGGTGGGGGGTTGGTGGGACTGTGTGTTGGGGGTGGGCTTTTGCGGGAGGGGGGGTTGGTGGGACTGTGTTTGTTGGGGGTGGGCTTTTGCGGGAGGGGGGATTTTGTGGGACTGTGTTTGTTGTGGGTGGGCTTTTGCGGGAGGGGGGATTTTGTGGGACTGTGTTTGTTGGGGGTGGGCCTTTGCGGGAGGGGGGGATTTTGTGGGACTGTGTTTGTTGTGGGTGGGCTTTTGCGGGAGGGGGGATTTTGTGGGACTGTGTTTGTTGTGGGTGGGCTTTTGCGGGAGGGGGGATTTTGTGGGACTGTGTTTGTTGTGGGTGGGCTTTTGCGGGTGGGGGGTTTTGTGGGACTGTGTTGGTTTGGGGTGGGTTTGTTGTGGGTGGGAGGTTTATGGGGCTGTTTTGTGGGGTTTGTGGGTGTGTGGGACTTTGTTGGGTTGGGGTGGGTTTTTGCGGGGTTGGGTGGGGTTGGGGGGTGGGGATCCGTTTTCTGGGTACGGCGGGAGGGGGGAGGGAGGGACTCCACCGTTTTAGATATGTGTAGACTGACGGTGGGGTCCCTCAACGTTAGGGGCATCAGGGACGGGGTTAAGCGGGAGGCCGTCTTCCGGAGCTTGCGAGCGTTCCGCTGCGAGGTCCTGTTTGTGCAGGAGTGCCACTTGACCTCGCAGCGGGATGCAAGCTTATATTCGGCCCAGTGGAAGGCGGGCCCCTCGGTGTGGGGGGTGGGGGAAGGAGTGGCGGACGGAGTGGGCATTTTGTTTGGCTCCGGGGACTTCTCGGTCCTGACCGTTCAGTCCCCGGTGCCAGGACGCATCATTTGCGTCGACGGGGAGTGGAGGGGGATTGCCCTCAGGGCAATAGGAGTGTATGCTCCTGCCAGCCCGGCCGGTCGGCAAGGGTTCTTTACCCACCTGGAGCCCCTGTTGTTCACGAACAAGGTCCTCGTCGTAGGCGGGGACTTTAACGTGGACCTCGACACAGGGGCCGGGGGGTTGGAACTAGTTAGGATAGTGCAGACTGCCGGGCTGGTCGATTCGTACAGGGTCGTCGAGCCCCATGGGGGAGGACACACCTGGTGTAATTCCAGGGGTGACGCCTCCCGCCTGGACTACATCTTTGTCCGGAACGGAGCTGACATCTTAGCGTGTTGGTCCAGACCGTTCTGGGGCTCCGACCACTGTTACGTGGGAGTTGCCCTGCGCATGCAGGGGGGGGGGCGTGGGAGGGGGGTATGGAGGATGAATGTCGCCCTCCTACGGGATCCGGCCTTTTGCGCCGTTTTCCGGACCCTCTACCCCACATGGAAGAGGATGAAGGTCCTCTATGCCACGGCGGGGGAGTGGTGGGAAGACCTGAAGGAAAAGGTCGCCACCCTCTGCCGGTGGTGGGCGAACGCGGCCGCTCGGAGGAGAGAGCGGGCGATCCGGAGGTGGTCGTGCGACCTGCGAGCCGCCTGGCGGGACCGGAATCAAGTCCGGATCCGGGAAGCCAGTGAGGCCTTGAGGTTTTACCACGAGGCCCAGGCACGCGGGTACTGCAGACAGGCTCAGCACCAACGGATCAGGGAGGATGAGCGCCCTACGCGCTTCTTCTTTGACTCTGTCAAGAAGAGGCAGGCTAGGGTGCACATCCCGGGGCTCAAGTCGGAAGACGGGACGCTCCACGAGGACACCGACGGAATGTTGGTGGCGGCCGCGGCTTATTTCGCCAACATGTTCCAGGCCCGGGACGTACCGGGAGCCGGGGCTCTTGCCTTCCTGGACGCCGTGGAGGGACGGCTGTCGGAAGAGGAAAGGGCCCTCCTGGAGGGAAACGTCACCCCCGCAGAGGTGGAGAGCGCAATGCTCTCCCTGAAAGGCGGCGTGGCCCCCGGAGGTGACGGGCTGCCTGTAGAGTTCTACAGGAGCTTTTGGCCCCTGATAGGTCCGGAACTGCTGGACATGTACGCAGAGGCCGGAGGTTTGGGACTTTTCCCACCCTCCGTTCGGAAGGGGCATGTCACCCTTCTGTACAAGAAGGGAGACAGGACCGACTTGGCAAACTGGAGGCCTATAACATTGCTGACGGTTGATTATAAGATCTTTGCCAAGGTGCTGGTCCGACGCCTCAAGGGAGTCATGGCTTCCCTGGTCCGTCCGGATCAAACCTGCGGGGTGCCCGGGCGCACAGGCAGTATGAACTTGGCTCTCATACGAGACGCCATTGCCTGGGCGGAGCAGCGCCGGGTGCCCCTGGCGGTGCTGAGTCTGGACCAGGAGAAGGCCTTCGACCGGGTTAACCACGCCTTCCTCTTCGCAGTTCTGCAGAAGATGGGCGTGGGCCCGGGCTTCCTAGCCCTAGTACGACTTCTTTATACAGAAGTCACCAGCAAGGTGGGGGTAAACGGCCACTTCTCGGCCGAGGTCGAGCAGAAGGGAGGGGTACGACAGGGGTGCCCGCTGTCTCCCCTGCTCTACGTCCTGTACATCGAGACGCTGGTCGAGCGGCTGCGACGAGAGCCTGCTTTCGGCGGCCTGCACATCCCAGGAGGAAGGGGTCTCAGCGCGAAGGTGGCGATTTACGCCGACGACGCCACCCTCTTCCTGGGAAAGGACCGGGACTTTGATGTCACTTTGGCAAAGCTGCAGGTCAGGGCGGCGCGCTGGAGCGAGAGGGATCTCTCGTTGTCCGGCAGGGTCTTGGTGGTGAACTCGGACTTGCTGGCTGGCCTGAACCACCTGGCCTACGTCTTCCCAATCCCTTTCGTGACGGGAAGACGGGTCGAAAGGTGCGTTTTCACCTTTGTGTGGGGCGGGAGGTACGAGCAGGTCGCTAGGACGACCATGTACCTCCCGGTCGCCAGGGGAGGTAGAGGGGTGTTCTGCGCGCCGGTGAAGGCCGCGACTTTGTTCGTGGCCTTCCTGGCGAGGCTGGTCGAGGGCAAAGGAGGACACCCCGCCACCCTGTTCGCGAGGTTCTGGCTGGGGTTCGCCCTGAGAAGGGCGATCCCCTGGAACGGGATGGCGCCGTGGTCCGTCGACCGACCCTGGCATTACGCCAGGGCGGCCGACTTTGTGAAGGACCACCCGTGGTGCACAGAGGACGGCGCCGTGCTCGACCACCGGCGCCTTTACGCGCGGGTGGCGGGACGGAGCCGGGGAGGGCGCGACGATACGCCCGCCGAGGGCGCCCAACTTACGTTGGGCGGCCCTACAACCCCTGCTGGTTGGACGGGGCCAGCAAGGACCTGCACTGGTTGGCCGCCCTCGACCGCCTCGCGGTCAGGGAGCGCCTGCACAGGCACGGGATCAGCCACACCCCCGCGTGCCCGATGGGCTGCGGCGGGGAGGAGACCGTAGACCACGCCATGTGGTCTTGCCCCGTCGCGGTTCGCTTCTGGGTGGCGGTCTCGGGATGGTGGAGGTCGACCGGTGCCGGGTCCGTCCCGACCAGGGAAATGATTCTGTACGGGCATGGATTGAGCGCCGTGCCCCGCAGAGAGGCCAGGCCTCTGTGGACGGCCGTCTCCGTGGCCAAGTGCGTGCTCTGGGGCACGCGCTGCGAGTGCCTCAGGGTAGCGGAGCCGCGGCCGGACATGAGGCACCTCTTCCTCGCCTTTAAGGCGAGGTACGCCACGGTCTCTCAGGCGGGGCGGGAGCCCGGAGAAGGGATCATCAGGGTGGGCGTGGGGGGCAGGGGAGAGAGGTCCGGCTTTGCGGGCCCGACGGTGATGGGGAGGCCCTGGTGGCCCCGCGGATGATCATCCGCGGGCAGGTCCTCTCGCTCTCTCTCCGGGGGAGGGTGGGGGTCTACGTCCGCTCCGTCCGTCCGCTGACAGGGTGGGGGGTGGGGTAGACTGAATATGGGCTGTTTGGGCAGGTTGGGGATAGGGTGGGTTGTGGTTTGTGGTGGGTTGGTTTTCTTTGGGGATTTGGGGGAATGGATGTTGGGGTGTTGGTGGTGGGTTGCAAATGTGTAAATGGTTGTATAGCCTGTGGAAATGAAAAATAAACGCGCTGGCTGATAAAAAGAAAAAAAAAATCTGTTCTTATCAGTTTAATATCTGATATGCCCTCTATATGAGGGCTACATATTAAATGGATTTTTAGAACAGGGAGCCAGAACAGGAGCTTGCTCCTTCTGCTCCACGCATCGACCTGGTATTGCAGTACCTCCAGGAGCGGTGCACCTTCCTTACAGCGGTGCAAAGAAAGAAGAAACGACTGGGTCGTTGGCTAAGTGCTCAAGAGGGCTGGAATTGATCGGGGGATGGTCAGTTCCTGTGATCTGTCTTGTTTTTTCTCTGCTTGTGTTTTGAAGTGAACCCATGCATGCTTGTGTTGTTTTCTTCTTCTGTTTGTTTATTTATTTATTTATTTAATTCTGTACTCGCTGGCAGGGGAGGGTCTTTTTCGCGCGTTTTCCGTTTTCCCTCCGTTTTTGTTCTTTTTTTTTTAACTTTTTTTTTCTTTAACTCGATATGTTGTTTGGCTTGTCTCTTTGTGTTCTTTTGTGTCCCCTTCTGCTCTTTAGGCAAGGACAACCGTCCCGCTCAGGTGTGACGTCATCAGGACTCGTGCGTTTTAACTGGAGGAGAAGACAAAAAAGTTGAAGGTTGTCTTCCCTCTCAATCTGCCCTTGCTCCCTGCCTTCCTCCAGCTGCCTCGGCCCTTTCTGGACCTCGGAGGGGTTTGTTGGGTTGCGGGTATAGCTCGGGTTTCTCTTCATTCACGTATAAATCTTTCGCCTTTTACTAAAGATTTCCGTGGAGGGGAACGTTGACGAGTATTGCTTATTTTTTGAAAGCTTTGCTTTTAGCGAAGCTGCTCATTTCAGTACCAAAAAAAAGAGAGAGAGAGAGAGAGAGAGAGAGAGAGAGAATGAAAACATGAATGAATCAATAAATAAAAAATAATAATAAAAAAGAATAGACTAGGAAGGAATGATGACAAAAGAAAACGGTAAAAAAAAAAAAAAAAAAAAAAAAGTTTGAAAGGAATAATGGTAAAAGACAGACCTCTTTGAACAATGGCTAGAGTAGGGTGACGTTAAATGGGTGGGACATCTGTTGGCTTCGCCGCTTAGTAGCTACATAGTAAAAAGAAGGGCCCCGCAACCAGGTGGCGATATTCGGGTTATCGCTTCTCGGCCTTTTGGCTAAGATCAAGTGTAGTATCTGTCTTTTTAAAGACGGGCTGCACTTGCCTAAAAGAGCAGGATGGCGGAGGAGGCGACCATGCCGGCCCGAGTGGTGCGGCTTAAGAACACCGTCAGGGTGGAACTGGCTAAGGACGCCCCCCAGGACGTGAGGGACCGGTTTGGCTGGGACTGGCTGGTGCTGAGGGTCCTGCAGGGGCTTCTGGGCATCGAAAAGAGCAAAATTTTCTGCCTCCAGGACTTCTCTGGCGCCGGCTTTCTGGATGTGACCCTTTTCACCTACCTGGACTGCTCGGCCTTCTTCGAGGGGTGCAGCCGACTGAGAGACCACGACCTGCTGCGGGGCATCATCTTCTCCCCGCTCTTCGCCCTGGAAGAGGTGCCTATCACCGTCCACCTCTACAACCCGTACGTGGAGGACGGGATCATCCGCGCCTTCTTGGCCAGGTACTGCAGCGCCGTGTCGATGGGAGAGCGACTCCGGGGAAGGTACGGCATCTGGAACGGGAAGCGGCGGTTCCAGGTCCGGCTCCGGGCGGATCCGGCAGCCCCGGGGGCTTTCCTGCACCCCCCGGGGAGCTTTGCTATCGGGCCCCACCGCGGCTTCCTCCACTACCCGGGGCAGCCTCTGTACTGCCGTCGATGTGGAGGCCCGGGCCACGCCAAGGAGGCGTGCCCGGGACTGCGCTGCCGCTTCTGTGGGAAGGACGGCCATACCGCGGTAGACTGCGAGGCACCTAAGGCCTGCAGTATCTGCAGGAGCGACCAGCACCTCTTCCGGGGCTGCCCGCAGCGGACGGCGCCAACGGCCGGCAGTACCGAAGACCGCCCGGGACCCAGCAAGGCTGCCGGCGTTCTAGCCGGCCCCCCACCCGGCCCGGCGGCCGGTCTGGCAGAGCCGGTAGAGGATGCGGCGGGTCCTTCCGACCCTCCACCGCGCCGGGACTCGCCTGCAGCCAGCACTCCGGTCCCAGCTCCCCGCCCGCCACCCGAGACTGGCCGAGCGGCCCTGGAGGGCCCGGCCACGGGAGATCCGGCGGCCCAGCCCGGCCCGGAGGACACCGCCGACGAGCCCGCCCTGGGAGCGCGCCCTGACTCCGGTCATGGGGTCTGGACCCCCCTCAACTGGGCCGAGGCCCTGGAGGCCCTCGACCTCCCCAGTGCCCGGCAGTCTGTGGACTGGGCGGAGGACGGCATCCCTGACAGCATGGAGGAAATGGACACGGGATCGTCTCCGGGCCCTTCCAGGGTCCGGCCCGCCGGGGACGCGGGGGGCGACCGAGACAGGGAGCCCAAACGCCCTCGCAGCACGGTGGGGAGTGAGTTCGACCTCCTCTCCGTGGAGCTCTCCGGGGCTGGGGACACCCAGCCGCCAGGGGCGGGGACCCAGCCCCCGGCCACCGCAGCCTTCCGGGACATGGAACTTTCGCCCTCACTACGCAAAAAGACAGCGTATCTGGGGGTATCTATATCCGGAAAGTTTCAAATTCTGTGCATTTCCGGGTATATCAGGAGCATATACGGACTGCTTCCAAATACGGAGTGTGTCTGAAGTCCGGAATGGGAACATTTCTACACGCGACATATCAGGAATCCGTATATCTATCACGACATGTCTCGTTTCCGGAAATAACCACATCGTATTTTACAGGATACTGTGGCATATACACACATATCCTGACTCCTCATATCAGGAATGTTTTCATGGCTTTATTAGACAATTGTTTTATTTATTTTATTTTTATTATATATTTTTTATTTATTGGTACAGGATGTAAGCTATAGCATGTATGTCAAACATATTATATAAATAGGTTACTATGGCAATAATTCAGTATACATTTTATATATTATTTGCAGACAAAATAAACCAGTCATGGATTTTTTTTTCAAAAATGTTTTTTTTTATTATTTTATTTTGTTTTTCCATGGTGTTCACTTTCAAATTAAACTTTTTCCACATATTTTTGTTTTGGCCGAGAAAGCCCAACGCACTGCAAGTGCAAAAACGCACTGCAAAGTCTCAAAACACAAGCAGTCCCAGTCCCAGCAAAAGTAAGTTTTATCTGTTTTTTGGTTAATATTCAGTCGGTTTTTTACTTTTAAATTAAACTTTTTCCACATATTTTTGTTTTTCTTGTGCCGCTGGCGCCTCTCGGGCGGAAAATCCCTCATGTTTTCTAGGTCGGCTAGTGCATGGCATGACACCGGTTCGACGGTTTTCATCCAAGACCTGCTGGCACTGCTGCACAATCGCGGTTAGCCTCTTTTCTCTCCACCTTGGAGGTTTCACGATGAATACCCCTTTGTCATCTTCATCACTTTCCTCATCTGACATGAAGTTGGGATCTGCATTAAGGAGATGGTCAAAATCATCCTGGCTTAGAATTTCACGGCCAACTTTCACTCGTTTTTTGAACAGCTGAAATAAAGACAGACATAGCATATGAGTAACATCGACACTAAATCAGAAAATAAACGATTATTATACTATTCTTCTGTATTACTTTATGGAATAACAATGGGATTATAACCTTTCAAGAGGCTGTTTATTCACTTAAAACTCTGAATAAATTAAGTAGAATATGTGCTGTCTTTATGTCTAAAGCTTTGCTCACTTTGTCTCATCAAACCACAGATTTTACCTATGTTAGGAGAAAACAAAAAAGTTTAAGGAAACAAAAAAACTTTTAAATGAGAAGACAACCCCTTCATACATGCAGTTCATATTATAAACATGCACAAATCAAAAATGAGGTGTTGGGACCCTTCTACAACATGGTATTTTATATGTGCGCGTCAAGTGAGGGAGTTCTGTTTGTCTAAATACAAAAAATGTTTTAATAAACTGTTGAACCGCCATGCTACATGCATGTTGCACGCTTTAGCAACAGACCCAAAGGCATTTTTGTGCGTATAAAATGTACTGCTTGTGGTACCATGCGGATTTATTATTGCATATGTAAAAACCTGACTGATTCAATAGAACGTTGCATTGAGGATGAAAATTCCTGTGCAACCTACTGTGTAGCATGACGCAGACCAATTTCAATGGCAATGTTCAATGAGACGCACAGGTCTTGTAGCTCTAGTTCAAAAGTCCAAACTGGTCCACCCTGCAAAGTGGATCACGTGCTTTAGGTGCAAAAATACGGTGGCCGAGAAAGCCCACCGCAGTGCAAGTGAAAAACGTGCTGTATTATCGCAAAACACATGCATCAGACTGAAAACACCAGCTCAACGTTAACCAAACGCGCTGCAAATTCAGACACAACCTGCATAAACAGATAGCACATTCATCAAAACCATAACACCTGTAAAACATTAACTGAACACGCTTCAAATACAGAAAACACTTACAAACTTCCAAAACACACACAAAAGCCTCACAACACAACGGAAGATTAATCAAGATTAAATATATTCCACTGTATTTGGCTCGAGGGACGTTTTATATATTGTAAATCAGAGTATGGTTTAGTGTAAACTAGGGTTGCAACGGTATGAGATTTTCACGGTATGATAACCGTCTCAGAAAATACCGCGGTATCACGGTTATCACGGTATCAGTTTGTTACATAAATTATTAAACTGACCCTTAAAGAAATTACAACAAAGGTTTTTTGTTCAATTAAATATCTATTGTAGAAACCTGGAACAATTATATAGATAATGTCTCCTTAAAAAAAATAAGCTGTACACCATCAGGTGAAGGAAACCAGGTTTTTCCACTACTCTTAAGGGCATTAAGAGTGTATATAAAAAATATATATATAATATATATATAATATATATACACACACATACACACACGTTACACACATTACATGTCCTCTAATAAGTAAAGATCATGTATTTAAAAAATTCAGTTAAATTATTTAAGTTTAAATTATTTAATATCTGATAAACTGAGCCTGGGTCAGTGTCTGATCAACAACTCTTGTAAACGTCCGTTTTACTGCCAAGTTGCTATATAACCAGATACTGCAGAAAGAGGGGATTTATTTCTGACATGATCCTCACAATAGAGATTTCTATTTTAAGGCTTTCACACAGAGTCTGGTTTTAACATATGAAAAACAGGCACGTCAGAATTAGAAAATGAACGCATGTAAATGAATGGCGTCTTTCACATCCAGTCCGGCAAGGACCTTTACACGGACACGTGAATCCATCGTAGCACGCACTTCACGCCTGTACCTGCGTGCCCAAATTTCGGATAACTCAGCGCTTTTGCGGGCAAAAATAAGACTTGTTCCTGTTACAAGTTCTGTTTCACCGTAAACATTTGCTGCAGGAACATTTAAGGTGGACTGGGAAAAACTAAAACTGAATACGAAGCTGACTTGATGCATATTCTGTGAGTGCTGAAACATAACATGTCAGACTGAGAGGGACAGCAGAAGGCTTCCTTCCTCTCAGATCGCCCTGTCTGAGTGTAATCTGCAGTGTTTCTCTGTAGATGTACACCTTATTCTCAAACAGAGTGTGCCCCCATAAATTCGATTTTCAAAAAAAGTAATGATATTTTACGTGATGGTTGGTGAACTAAATATGCTACATGTTTATTAATTAAAGTTAAGTCAGCTACTTTCTCATTTATACATTTTATTCCACCTTTAGAAAGTAGCACATTCAAATGGTTCTGTCCACTTTTCAGCGTCCCCCTGGAAACACTTCCGTTGTGTTGTGAGGCTTTTGTGTGTGTTTTGGAAGTTTGTTAGAGTTTTCTGTATTTGAAGCGTGTTCAGTTAATGTTTACAGGTGTTATGGTTTTGTTGAATGTGCTATCTGTTTATACAGGTTGTGTCTGAATTTGCAGCACGTTTGGTTAATGTTGTGCTGGTGTTTTCATTCTGGTGCATGTGTTTTGCGATAATGCAGTGCGTTTTTCCACTTCCACTGTGGTGGACTTTCTTGGCCACTGTATTTTTGTATTTTTATTTTTTTATATTTATTTTTGGAATGTGGGAGTTTGTGTGAACACGAATGATGTATCTAATCCAAATAAAAAGTTCACATTCAGAGTGGTCTTTGTAATCTGATTTAACTATGGTGCATTCAGGAAAATCTTACCCTGTCACGACGACTAGTAAGGGTTTTCTTCCTTTTGCTCACATCTGTTGTGCCCTCCAGGTCAAGCTTCTTCTGCGACTTTAAATTTTCAAAGTATCTGTTGCATGCCTCTTAATAAAACAAACAAAACATATAGGTTACCATAAAATTTATTATCACACATAACCTAATAACTGACTGGAATTGTAAGCACTAGACAATCAGGTTGTGTTTTATCAGGAATAACATCACAGAAATGATTTGGTCCCTGCTTTTATGTCACAGCTTTAATGATATTCATGATAGCACACAACCTTGTGTATTCTATGCTTTTATACAAATGTTCTACAAATGTTTGTTAATTCCCTGTTTACAAGTACTTTTAGATTTAACATAATTGATGCAAATTAATTATTTGTTTATTAGAGTAATATATTTTACTGCAAAAGTAAGGCTTTATTACCCATTATGAATAATAATTTGTTTAATTACGTTTTAAAATATGGAATAAAAAATATTCAGTTACAATTATACATCAATATTCTACACACTTACTTCTCAACAGACTGTCTGGACCCCAGGCATCTCCAGAGTCCTTAATGGCTTCAGTGACTGACTTTGTCACCTGCTCATTGTGTTTTGACCTGAAGCTGAAAAACATAAAAATTTTGATTGTAAAACTGTGATAACTGTCAAGTCCCTTACATCATCACAAAACCCTAAACAAACTCTTTCACATGGCCATGGGGTTCTTAGGTGGGGTTCCAAAAACATTCAGAATGTAATATCCTCACAATTAATGCCATTCTTTGGCGTTTCATTTTGTAACTAACAAACTCATTATACCATATACATTATGAAAGACGTCTCCTCTAACTAAAGTTGCTCTCCTACTGAACATATGCGCTCTATGTCAAAGCCACTTAAAAATACAACAAGTTTCTCTTATCCCTCAAGGTTATAGGTGACAAATACATTTTGGAAAATGCTCATAATAATCATGTTTAAAGCTATGAAGTACTTGCAGCTTACAAGTACTTACAAGTTACAATGTTTAGGGAAACACATCCTTGAGCTCCATTTTCTGAGAAATACACAGCAAATTTACTTAAACCAAAAGGGTATCCTCAATTTTAAATGGGTACATTTGGGGCTGAAATGTGTTGTTATATTGATATATTATTTAAAAATTATGATTGACCACCATGGCAACTGACAATCTGCTGTGTTCAAACCTTAAGCCAGTTGAAGCAGGTACACTGGTCTTTTTGGGCTAAAAGCATTTTTTATTCACTATCGCAATAACAGCAATTAGATATTTTGCACAAATCGTTCAGCCCTAAATGACAGTATGCATTTTAATAAGCCAAAATCAAAACAAACATTTAGCATTGTCATTTCAGCCATGTACTTTGACTTTCTTTAGGAATACTGCATAGTCCATCAAATTTAAAAAGTCATGTGCTTTGAAATGTTTGCAGTACTTTCTGTATTTTCAGTCTTGCATAAAACATGTCATAAACAAAATGTGTACCAGTCATTGGGTCCCACTTTCCACTGCAAATCCTCCCCAAGCTGTCTGTGGACTTGTCGCACCGCAGCCTAATTATGGTTAAAAAAAAAAGTGAATTAAACATACATAAAACGTGAATGTACCTTAGACTACGAATTAAAATAGATAATAGATAATATTAATTAATAATGTGCTCACTTACAGAAAGGCCCCCAGGCACTTTTACGCCACTACACGAAGCATGTTTCTTTCTCACAGACAGGACTCCATCGAGCTTTTCCTCCATCTCCCTAATTGCTCTTCCATTGTTTCGGACTTCCTCCTTTAGCTCTTGGATATTTGTCACAATCCCAGACATGACTCTATTTAAAATAACAACAAGTTAGCAATTTGAAATGAATTAAATAGCAATAAATAGTTAATTGACTATGTGGTGACAGACAGAAAATGTGGACATGAGTCTAACACCACAAGTTTTAATCTTCACCCTGATCATCCAAGCATCTTTAACCTCTTACTGCAGAAGCGCCCTCTAGCGGGCCCGCCGGCGGGCCCGTTCTGACTATGTAAATTAGAATGCTTAAAAGCGTCAAATATTCTAAACATACCGACCAACTAACCTTCTCATATTCATTAGAACTACTTTAACTACCTGCATGCAAATTTACAGCCATCTACATGAATCCAGTCGCCAGAAATCTCCAACTGAAAACAGCCTGTTTTTTTGTGATTTTATGTGTCATTTCATCAAAAAAATATTAATATTACCCTGAGATGGACTTACATTAATTTATTTTATCACAAAGAAACAAAAAAATATTAAAATCTTGTTTTATAGAGACAGATTAATCTCTACATTAGACTGGGGCGCTCTGGAGAGATTTTGAAGCCTTTGGTGACGCCTGGTGGACACCTTATATATAATGCAGTATTCTTTCCCAGGCTTTCAAAATAATGTTTTCAAATTTTGTAATTTGTTTGACAAGACCCTAATAAACCAGGAAATGTAGAGAATGATTGGCTAATCATCACCAACATCCATACACACACTATAAACTCAAAATATAATAGGCGCTTTTTGTTTTTTTTTACATTTTCCTCTGCATATAATGTTCTCAAATAGATCCTAAATAATGAAAATTCCCTCTTGAAAGTGAATTACTGTTTTGTCCCAAGTGTCTACTTCAGTTTAAGCCCTGATTGGTCATTGTGCTATATGTAAAACTTAAGATATCCAGTGTGATAGCATAGTAGTGCAAATCGCATGAAAATGACCAAAAAAAGGGATCTGCATTAAGGGAGCAAGGTAAGTTACATTAGATTAACATGTGCTGATGATAATGATGCATGATAATAATAATAATAATAATAATAATAATAATAATAATAATAATAATAATAATAGTTCTATATAGCTAGCTACATACACAGCTACATACATACATACATACATACATACATAAGGTTACATACATACATATAGCTATGACATATTTACATATAACAGTGCTTATATAAATTATGTCAGCCCTTAACCTGGTTAACTAAACTGTCAGTGACATTAAACAGACAACTATAGATAGCTTAACTAGGTAGCTATTTACGATTTCAGAAATACCAGATTTTATATTGTTTAATGTTACTCTGTGTACTGTTATTAGCTTGATAGCTAGCTAGCTAGCTAACGGAAAAACAACAACCTAGCCCTGTCTATGTTTCTTTAAATAATAAACAGGATCTTTTTTTTCACTAAACTGTAGTATAAATATTGTATTTAATGCAGCCAGCCAGCAATTTTTTTGGCAGGAACACTTACTGTGGAAACTAGTAAGTTATTGCTAATGGAAGCTAACAAATTGGCTAGCTAGCTAGCTTTTAGAAATTTATATTTATATTCATATACTCAATTTTTTATTTTTATTTATTTATTTGTTTGTTTGTATATTTAGATTTTGTAGCTATATTGCTTGACACTTCTGTTCTGTCCTCTTCAATATTGCATTTGATGTATTGGGCTAGCTAGCTAGCTATGGCTAATTAGCTAGCTAGCTAACATACATACTGCGCCTTAATCGCAATATTAACCTTTATTAGCTATTTAAATATGTATACTTACTTCCAAACATCATCCAATGTTACACCATCCGAAGAATTAACGTTATCCCATGGAGGACCTGGAGATCGGAGGGTGGGTGCCTCCTGGTAGCGGGAGCTGCGTCTCCAAGCCGCTGCCATTTCCTCTGGCCCAACTGAGGAAGGGCGAGGGTAGCGTCGAAAAGATGGTGATTGCTCCATCTCTAGCATAAATACTTCAGAGTAATATTAATTTTAAACTTAAAAATTTAACTTTTAGGATGTGTAATAATAAAACAAGTGATTTCTACCTAAGTAGTTTAGCGCACAGAGACCGCCTAAACCCTTCTAATTTGATTTTTTTTGGCGCCTTGTGACACGCATGCGCAGTTCTCTCTTGTGCGCAGCGCGCGCTTTCTCTCTCTCTCTCTCTCTCTCTCTGCGCGCATTTAACTTTTAGGATGTGTAATAATAAAATAAAAATAAAATAATAAAATAAAAAAATAAAAAATAAAATAATAAAACAAGTGATTTCTACCTAAGTACAGTTTAGCGCACAGAGACCGCCTAAACCCTTCTAATTTGATTTTTTTTGGCGCCTTGTGACACGCATGCGCAGTTCTCTCTCGTGCGCAGCGCGCGCTTTCTCTCTCTCTCTCTCTCTCTCTCTCTCTCTCTCTGCGCGCAGTGATGTCTTCTCCTAGTTCTTGCCGTAAACGAAAATATTTACAGAAATTTTGCCCTCACTGCAATTCTTATGTATCAAAGTCTACATATTATAGACATCAGGACGAAAGGAATCTTCTGACATACTCTGAAAATGCACTTGACAAGGTAAGATCGATACAGAGCTGGCCACTTTTCTACTCAACAGGTAAGCTAGCTAGCTAGTTAGCTAGGTACTTTAGCCTGGTAATGTATCTGTCATACAGCCGGCGAATTATCACAGCCGCTAGGTTAGCTTACTAGGAACGGGCAATTAATAAAAAAATTGAGTGTTCTCGTTCATATCAGTGGTCTTTGTGCAGCTGGGATAAACAAGGCAGAGGTTAGCTAACTTACCTGAGATAGCTAACGCTAGCTAGCTAACCTAGGTTAGGTTAGATAGCTTAGGTTGGCTAAAATGGTCTCGGAAAACTGTTTATTTGGGCGAGTAACGCGCTTCCATTTATTTACAGTAAGCTTAGATATACAATATTTTGTCCAGTGCTGAGGCTGGAGCAGTATTAGCATTAGCCGCTTACCGCAGCTCACCGGGGCTGGCTAGAGTTAAATTAGTTAACCAGTCTCAGTGCTTAGAGCCCAGTGAATGACCTTATTAAACCCACAGTCAGTATCAGAGAGCCATAAACAGCCTGTTTTGGGCTCATACAAGAGGTGCAAGCATTACATAGTTTTTCTACATTTGTTTAGCATCCGTTTCATTTTGCAACTTTACAAATCTGCAGTCAGCTTCTGGTTCAGAACTTTCCCTGTCCATTTTCACCACAAGGTTATCTACCTAGCATCACTAGAATTAACTTTAGGATTCCATGGTGGAGCTAACCTTAGTTTATCTTAATTTGTTTAAGAACTGTAATCTAACCAACCAACGGCAGCTGTATTTCTGTCACCAGAAGGAAAGTGCTAGAATGAGAAGTGAGTAGTTTTTGGATACATTTATGCAAAGTAATATGAAAACTGGGTCGTAAACTATAGACTATGACCCATACAACGAAAGTCAATACATCACGCCATGCATGTAAAAAAAACCCTGTGAAACCGATATAATATAGAAAAAATAGTGATTTATAATTTTGGTCATACCGCCCAGCACTAGTGAAATATAATTTTCTTTCATGCATTAAGCATTTCAAACCACTTGTACACAACATTATCCAGTGATGTGGATGATTTATGTTATTTCTCATATTTGTCTTATAAACAGTGTCACCAAGATCTCTCCAGTGAAAACATTAGACACACACCACATTGCAGCACAGTAATAAAGGAGGTAAGAATGAATATATATCTCCAAAAATCTCATAGTAGTTTTATTACATCAGACCTAGGGCCTTTGTACGCTGTTGGTGATTTTGTTTCTTTTTTTCTAGGTGGAGTCAGATACACAGATTGAGAGTTCAGCAGTGGAAAATTATGAGTCTGAGGTAAATTTGAGTTACATTTTACAGTATAATATGTACATGAATGCATGCTGTTATTGTTATGATTAAGCACAACGTTATCTGTCTTGAGAGTGCTGATAATGTGTCTGGTATTTTCTTCATGTTAGCTTGGAACCAACCAGCTCAGGCTTAAAATTTCATGGTTGGATGCGACTGATTTTTTATAATCAGGCCAAATTTTAGCTTCGTTGTGCGTAATTTGTGAGAATTTGAGATAGGAAGCAATGTCTGATTAACTGCCCAAACGAGCTGTGAATGAGCAGTCGGAGGGGAGGAAGGATGTCTGACAAGCCAGAAATTTTAGTCGCATGGGTGAGCGGTCATGTGAGTCATTTCCTCTAAATCGCCCTCAAACATGCAGATTAAGCTGTCAGAAACGCACACGATTTCTAAAATCGCACAATGTGTGCCTGTAGGACATTATTTTCTTGAATTGGAAACCATTCTATAGAGGATATTTACATATATTTTGCAGATTACATGAACTTGGTGGGAAATAAAAAATGATTAAAGTACAGTTGAATTTGTTAGGTAATGTCATTTAGGGAGTTGACGTTAACATCTGAAGTAACAACGGTAGCTGCAGTGTATAAATCTTATTTAATTTTTTTTTCAAGGTAGAGAATGACGACACACAGAATGAAGATGAGCCTGAGGAAAGCACCCTTGCATCTGATGTTAATGCTAATGATGAGATGGAGCAAGAACATGACAGTGAAGTACATATAATTTCATTACATTTATTTGTTCTGCAAGATAGAAGGACATTATAGTTCCAGGCAGAGCATTTTAAGCCATTTTATTTTGGTCTGCAAAAAAGACTGCAAAAGCAAATATGCAGTTGTGGTCAGACGTTTACACAAACTTGTCATAGACATTAATATCTAGTGGCTTATAAGATCTGGGTTCACAACTACACTCAAGTAGTTGCACTTATTGAGGTGTGTTCAATGACTGCAAATATATTTTATCTGGCATTTTTGGTACGTAGGATTGTTTGTGACAATATTATGAATAAATTATTGAATAAGTTACTAATTAAAAGTAGATTGAATTAATTAAATATTTTATTTATTTATTACATTTTGAAATAAAAGCTTAAATATTATATTTACCGTGATTCACCTATCCTCCTTTGAAAAACGATTGCTTGCTCCTGTTAGCTCGTGTTTTAAACAACGTTCCCGCTGTCACGACCAATATGACCAGCGCTTGTACCAGATTCACCATGTAATGTTCTACATTCATCTTGAGTTTGGATCTTAATGTTGCTAAAATCAGCTGGACTCTGAGCAAGAACACACAGTGTAAGAGTGTTCTCCGTCCTTACATACCCAGCGGAGAACATTCCGAGGCTGATGAGAATAAGACCTGTGCTGGTAAACGGAATCTTGAACTTATGAATAATCAGAACCAAGTTAGGTATTCTTTGTACCAAATAAGCAAGCATTTAACAACTTCAGTGTCGTTTTTATGTTTAATATGGATTTTAATGTGCCGCTAACTTACTTGAGACATACTTGAGCCTAGAATTTCTAAAATATAACCTCTGACATGTATGACAATCATGTGATTTTCATTCAAAACAAACATGTATATATATTTAAAAAAATGGCCTAAGAGATTCTAAGAGATATACAAGAGAGTATATACAGTATTTACAGCATCTGTTACCCTTTTTAAGTTCATTACAGAGCGCTTTTAATTCTATGCCAGGTATTTATTAATTTATTTGCTCCTTGTCTAAAATTCATTTGAATTGTACAGTTTAAAATATTTGCTTTGTAGAAAGTGAGGAATGCAATTAATTAATAATTATTTTTTTAATCGCCAGACAGCACTAATTGTAATGTGTTTTTATGTAGGTGGAGGATGATATGGAGGTATGGAGTGAAGAGGAACCTGAGGACAGTGTGTTCACACCTGCTGATGACAAGATGGAGCAAGATGACCACATACCTTTCATCACAGGACTTTTATTTGTTCTTGCAAGGTGGAAGTCACACTTCACAGTTTCTGACAGAGCATTCGAATCAGTTTTAACCATTCTTAGACATGTGATGTTAATTTTGACCTCTATTCTGTCTGTAGAACCAATGAGACGCATTGCAGCAAGCATTCCATCTTCTCTTTACATGTTTCGCAAGAGACTGAGCATGAATAGAGATGATTTTGCTCAATATGTAGTATGCCCCGTTTGTAGCTCAGTTTACAGTCACGAGAATGCAGTTCTGAACATACATGATGGAAGGGGTAAAATTGTTCGAAAGAAATCTGCAAAATGCTCTCATGTTGACTTTCCAGGCCACAAACACAAAAAGTTACGGAAACAGTGTGGTGCTTTGCTGATGAAAACTGTCATTGGGAAAGGTGAAAGAGAGTTTCTGTACCCAAAACGGACATTTTGTTACCGAAGCATATCAAAATCTTTAGAGGACATGTTGCAGAGGCCTGGATTCATTGAATCATGTGAACGCTGGCGAGAAAGAGAAGTAAAAGAAGGGATGTACACGGATGTTTATGATGGGCAAATTTGGAAACAGTTTATGTATGTCCAGGGTAGGCCATTCCTAGCAGAAGCTAATAATATGGGATTGATGCTCAATGTTGACTGGTTCCAGCCGTATAAAAGCATTCATGATTCTGTTGGTGTCATGTATCTAGTGGTGATGAATTTACCTAGAGAGGAGCGATTCAAAGAAGAAAACATAATAGTAGCTGGAATAATCCCTGGACCACATGAACCCAAAAAGCATATAAATGGATTCTTAAATGTACTTGTTGGTGATCTGTGCAAACTGTGGCACGGTCAGTACCTTAAGGACAGTTCACTAATGGGGAAGCAACTATACCGTGCAGCCATTCTTTGTCTGGCAAGTGATATACCAGCAGCCAGGAAAACTGGAGGTTTTTTGGGCCACATGGCCACCAAAGGCTGTAGCAAGTGTTTGAAAGATTTCTTACGAACTTCAGATAACAAAGTGTGCTATGCAGGATTTAATGATGAAAGTTGGCCCTCACGGAATCATAGAGACCATTGTGAATACGCTAAAAAAGCAAGGGCAGCAGAAAACAAAGCTGAGAAAGAAAGAATTGAGGCCTTGTACGGTGCTAGATACAGTTCTCTTCAGGAACTGCCTTACTTTGATTGTGTTCGTATGCACATTATTGATCCTATGCACAACTTGCTGGAAGGCACAGCTAAACGTGTAATGCAGGTTTGGAGGGAGACAGGAGTGATCTCAAAAGATGGGTTTTCTGCTCTCCAGTCCCGTGTTGATGCCATGAGAATTCCTTCTCATGTAGATTCTGGTATTCCTTCTAAGTTAGAGGCAGCTTTTGAGGGTTTCACAGCATCACAGTGGAAAATGTGGGTTTGTGTATATTCATTGTTTGCACTGAAGGATATTATTAGTGAGGAACATTACAACATTTGGAAAGTGTTTGTCTCGGCCACTAAAGTACTTTGCAGTCGGGTTATTCAAAATGATGACCTAGAAGATGCACATCGATGTTTAAAGTTATTTTGCAATTTCTTTGAAAGAAAATATGGCAAAGAATGGTGTACCATGAATATGCATTTACACCTCCATTTAAGGATAGGATTATGGACCAGTGCATGGGTTCTGGTGTTTTTCTTTTGAGAGGGCCAATGGTGTGTTAGGAGATTATCATTCAAACAACCGTGACTCAGAACTCTGCATGATGAGGAAATGGCTGACTGACTGGCAAGTTGCTGGCAAATGTTCACTAAGTGATCCGTTTTTTGGTGACATTCATTGCTTTTTTAATGGAAGCTATCAGCTCAAGGCAGTCATAACATCTAAACAGTTGGAAACCCTGAGTCATCTTTCTGATGATTCCATACTTGGTAATTACGAGTACAGTGACAATTTGGAGACTTTACTTCCACCAGTTAAAAAAGCCACAATGTCATTGGAAGAAAATGCTGCACTCTTGACTATGTTTGAGGTGATGTATCCCAGCAGCACAATTCATCGTGTTTCCTTTCATTTCTACTATTACGACTCCGGAAGAAATGTCAGTTGCACGATTTAATGTTTTAACATATTTAGCAAAAACAAAGATACATATATGAAGAGGTTATAATGAAACAGTCTTCTAGTAGAGTCTTGGGCGTAGGCCCCGTCATCGGCCCAGGACTTGATACATCTGGGCTCTGCAGATCCTGTCGTACATTGGAGACAGGGGCGGAGCCAACCCCCGGGCAACCAAACGGGACCAACCTGGAGGCGGTGGGGAAGGAGGAGGGTAAGAACGACCATCAGCGTCTGAAAGGCAGCAAAGGTACTGAATGAGTGATCTTATTTAAAGGCAGAAGGAACAGCTGATTGGATAGGTAATTAGGTGACGTAGCATTGGAGTCTTTAGTAGAACTTTCGCTGCGCTTTCATTTCTACTATTACGACTCCGGAAGAAATGTCAGTTGCACGATTTAATGTTTTAACATATTTAGCAAAAACAAAGATACATATATGAAGAGGTTATAATGAAACAGTCTTCTAGTAGAGTCTTTGGCGTAGGCCCCGTCATCGGCCCAGGACTTGATACATCTGGGCTCTGCAGATCCTGTCGTACATTGGAGACAGGGGCGGAGCCAACCCCAAAAGTGAAAGAATTAATATACATATATACCCACCGGTAGATCTTTACTTTATCCTACATCCTGTAATAAAAGAAACGTTTGATTAATAATCAGCATAATAATAAACGATACCGTACTTTTAAATGATAGCTCTTTAGCACCGGTGACTGTGGACAGTGAAGCATTTCCTTTTATACCTTGGATACCCCCATGCATGAGTGAGTTTATTAGCATTTAACTCGTGGATTGTGTTAAGTGAGCACATGCTTGATGTAACTAAATGTGGGTGACCTGTGCAGTAACAAGCAGAGTTAACGTGGGTGTAGTGTCCAGTGATGCGCTTGCATTGCGCCATCTTTCCATGCTGTTAGTATGGGCCGATGCCCTTCACTCATACATACGCTTGCTACGAGCCTAAGCGGGGTGCGCCCCCGAAGCGTACGGGCACGAGCCCTTCACTCATACATTCGCTTGCTACGAGCCCAAGCGGGGTGCGCCCCCGAAGCGTACGGGTGGCGAGCCCTTCATTCATTCATTTATTCATTAGATCATTACATATTCATTCAATTATCTATTCATCAGAGCATGCGCGGGGAATGCCCCCAAACATACAGGCCATGTGCCTACATTCAAACATTCATTTCTTTCGTTCTTTAATTAGTTCTGCATTCATCCGATCAATACATAACATTTTGCAGACGCTTTTGTCTAAAGCGACTTAAATAGTAAAGTTCAGAAATAATAGAAGGTAGAAAAACTTAATACGGGGCCTAAAGGAGATCAAAGGGAAGTTGTGTGACAGAGGAGTGAAGAAGGGGAAGAAGGAAGAGACGTTAGCAAGAAGAAAATGGTGTTAGGCGAGGGGTGCGCCCCCAAACATACGGGCCGCGGGCCCTACATTCATACACAAAGGGCGTCGAGCCCAATCAAAGCATGCGTTGCTGTTAGTGAGGGCCATGGCCAAAACATGCATCTAGGTTGGGCATCGAGCCCATCATGCGCGGGGACCGCCCCCAAAGCATGCGTTGCTGTTAGTAACGGGCTGCGCGCCCTGTAAAACGCTTGGGCGAGCGCCTGACAAGCGCGGGGTTCGACCCCTGAAAACATGCTGTTAGTAACATGCAATAATCCTCATGTCATGTCGTCTGGGCTGTGAGCCCAAGCTAAAGAGGAGATTGTCTCCTGGCATGTGTTGATGTAAATGACCACGGGCCATAATGCATTAAGCTATAGGTATAGACATGTGATAATCAGCAGTGTTAGTGTTAGTTAGTGAAGCATTGAAACAAAAGCAAATTATGTATAATAGATCATTTAAATCGCCGGATTGATTCACAAATTAACATTACTCTAAAGTATGTAGTACTTCCACCGCCTCCAGTGTTTGCTTATAAATAATACTTACTTAGACAGTGTTGAATGAGCTTGCTGAGCGTTCAGCAGTAGGTCCAGTTCTGGTCTAATGTGTGACAGGTGTGCTGAAATTACCCATCTCTCAAGTAGCAAAATGGTGACGTCAGCTTCGCTGAGGATGTGGCTGCGTCGTTCCTAAAGAGAGCGACCAGCGTAGCAGGATGGAGATGGTCAGCGTTTCCTAATTGACATTTGACAGGTGAAATCTGACCACAGTTTCGCCATAGGGTAGCTATTAGGTAAAACCAAACAGAGCGCATAAAGTTTAGAAGCGTGAAAGCAGATAGCTAGCCCCAGAAGTGTAAAGACAGAGATCGGAGTGCACTTTTAGCATTTTAATTGTAAAACAGGGCCCTGTTATCTGCAACAGAATGTTTCGTGAAAACAGTAATGAAGGAAGGGGTAGAGCTTAAATCAGACAGCGTGAGGCATTGAACTGATCAAATAAATATTGTCGGCGCGCGCTCGTGAAATGCCTGTGCGCTTAAATCCATAAAAGCTGCCGTATGCAGTTGGAACATAGGGAGAATATATCAGACTTGTAAATTAGATTTATTTCTGTAAATGGCAAACTATTAACTATTAACTATTTCAAGAATTTCCCCCCGGGGATCAATAAAGTATCTATCTATCTATTAAATTGAGGAAGAGGATTTTTTGCAATGCCTTTGAGGAGTAAGCATATAGCTGGATTAGAAAACGAACTCGGATAATCTGACTATTACGACGTTCCTTATTAATTGGCATCAATAATTTTTGATGAGATAAAGTTTACCAATTATGAAATTAATTTATAATTACTGATTCCCAGGTAATTAAATTGAGCAATGACATGATCGGAGTGCAGAAAGAACAACTTAAATGAGGATCGTGATTACAGCTTCGCGGTCACAATGTATTTATTAATAATTTCAGAGAAAATAAAAAGTAATGAAACGCACGCGATCACCACCGATCATTTCGTACAGACTGAGAGGCAGATCCAGGGGCGATGGTCATAATTAATAGCCACCAGTCGGCAAACTATCGCCCTTGGAAATAAATCCCAAAACCGACAAACAGAGCGGCGCTCGCACCGAGCGCAGCCGAAGAAACGGCGCCGAGGAGAACAATGAGAAATACCGGACCACAACCAAGAAAGCGAGACTAGAAAAGCCACGAACGACACAGCAAACAGAGAAGACACAAAAGCACCCAAGCGAAATCACGAACCCAGAGACAGATAAAGATACAGATATATAGATAGTAAATAGCCCTAAGGAAATGAAGACATCCAGCAGCAACAGCACGATTCATAAGAAATAAAGAACAGTAAGAATAAAGAAACACACTATATACGGATCAAAACACAGAAGAACAGAAAAGATATAAGAAGATAAAATAGAACAGAAAAGGTAATAAGAAGATAAGTCGGGAAGCAGTTCAGCAGCAAACAGTTTTAAAACGCAGAGTAAGGTACAATAATTCGTAAGAGAAACAGCAGTATCATTATCATTATTATTATTATCATTATTAATATTTTTTTTTTATATAAATAAATATATTTATAAATAATATTACAGTTGGACATTTATTTTATAACATTTCGTATTCTAGTATTATTACTTAAGAGTACTAGCATTACCAGCATTATTATTAACTATTATATATGTAATTGTCCCTGCTTATTTTATGTACAGCACACGTTGAGCTGCATTGTAATGTATGAAGGTGCTACAAAATAAAGAGTAACATCAGCATTATTATTACCATTATCACTATTAATACTATTATTACTATTACCATTATTAATACCGTAAACTAGGCAGAGCAGTAGATGTTGCCAACTGCCATCAAATAATTTACGGAGCAAAGTGCAAGGAGCAATGACATGGATCGCAAGAGACCGAAAGCACCGAGAAACACAAACATGCATATGATACAAAATATGTCGAAGAAGCGAATACGTGAAAACCCAATCATGAGTAACTGTATGTGACAGTAAGGGAGGCGAGGTCGGGGAAGAGACGGCGGAAGAATGAAGTAGTGAGCGGTAGAATGTCCGAGAAGTGCGACTGAATCTAAAAGCAGGCAGCATCAGCGTCACGCCCCCGACGGAAGGAGTTAAAAGTCCGGAAAAATCAACAGAACAGCGAACAGAAGACAGAACAGAAAAAAAAGAAAAGAGGTAGAAGAGCGGCCAGCCATAAGGTCAAAAGACCGCGAAGAGGACCATCCACGCGCCGGGGGCAAACGGGCTTTCGGAAGGAAGGCAAAAGAAGAACCTTACCTTGTGGGATGACAGCACGCAAGCGCGGGGAAAACCATATCAGCATCAGGAGAAACAAACGGCCTACCAAAAGCCGGGCCAGGCACGGCAGTAGCTAAACAGGAGGAGGAAGAGGCCATGCAGCAGAGGACCCAGGCAGAAACACACGTGGCAGCGCAGCAGCCGATCCAGCAGAAGCGCCAGGTAGGGCAGTAGCAGCAGCAGCAGAGCTGGCAGAAGCGCCAGGTAGGGCAGTAGCAGCAGCAGCAGCTCCGGCAGAAGCGCCAGGTAGGGCAGCAGCAGCAGCAGCAGCAGCAGATCCGGCAGAAGCGCCAGGTAGGGCAGCAGCAGATCCGGCAGAAGCGCCAGGCAGGGCAGTAGCAGCAGCAGCAGCAGATCCGGCAGAAGCGCCAGGGCAGTAGCAGCAGCAGCAGCAGACCCGGCAGAAGCGCCAGGTAGGGCAGCAGCAGCAGATCCGGCAGAAGCGCCAGGCAGGGCGGCAGCAGCAGTAGCAGCAGCAGATCCGGCAGAAGCGCCAGGCAGGGCAGTAGCAGCAGCAGCAGCAGCAGCAGATCCGGCAGAAGGGCACCAGCAGCGCAGGAGCAGCAGCAGCAGATCCGATAGAAGCGCACCAGCCGTGCAGTAGCAGATCCGACAGAAGCGCACCAGTAGCGCAGTAGCAGTAGCAGCAGATCCAGCAGAAGCGCAGTAGCGGCGAACGGACCAGGAGCGCGCAAGGCAGCACAGCAAAAGTCAAAGTTCCAGGGAGAGCGCGCCAGAAGGAGAAAGATACGGGCAGGTCCGCGCCAGCCGCAGCAGCAGCAGAGGCCAGGGGAGGCGGAGCGAAGGCAGAGGGGCCGGGTGAACCGGTGCTCAGTCGCAACTCGCCACCCTTTCGAACCGTGCTACTCTAGTACACAAATAAAAAGTAAAAACGCTAGAAAAAGCCCCATATTCAAACATGCTTCAGCAGGAATACAACGAAGCCGAAACAAAATATCGGAGGACAGTTAAGAGTAAGGAGGGAGACCACAACTTAACAGAAAACCACAAAATAAGAAAACAAACAATGGTCCCGCGCATGGGCACTGGCGCCGAGAAGCACATCTCGACGGGTTGCACGATACGACATAACACTGCGTTACAGGGAGAGGCAACCTGGAAGCAGATCCACAGCGCTCTTAGACAGCGACCAAACCAGAGTCCGAACTCCACGCCGAGACAGCGACCGCCTGAAGGACCGGGACAGCTGGGGCTCATCGCCGACAGTGGGCAGGGGCGGCGGCGGGACAGAGCAGGAGGGGGTAGAGAAGCGGGCCGCCAGCCAACGGCGCGGCGCGTGGCAATCAGATTGCGTCTTCCGTGCACCGCCGACCGGACGTGGGGAGCAGCAGCCGTCAGTAGGAGCGGGAGGCGTCCGACGACAAAGCGGCCAGCAGTAGGAGGTTAGCAACAGGAGGCCAACACGAGACGCCGGTCGGACACGCTAGAAGCGAGAACGGGACATAAGCGAGAGAACTGCGGACAACGTCAGTAAGAACGACCATCAGCGTCTGAAAGGCAGCAAAGGTACTGAATGAGTGATCTTATTTAAAGGCAGAAGGAACAGCTGATTGGATAGGTAATTAGGTGACGTAGCATTGGAGTCTTTAGTAGAACTTTCGCTGCGCTTTCATTACTATTATTGCGACAGATATGTCTTAGCAGGTGATGTATATTCACGGTCAGATTACAGAACAGGGAATTCCTCCTGTGTTTGTGCAAAGTGGTTTAGTCACAGAGAAATAACAGGAGAGCCAGTCATAGATCCAAGAGCATCTCAGCATCCTGGGCATATTGCAAACATCTGGAAAGTGTTTCTCTTTGTTAAAAACCATGGTTCATTACGAAAGGCAGAACACGTAGTTGCTCAAGTTCAGTGGTTCAAAGAACATGGGGACAAATATTTCTTTGGATTGAACACTTCTTGCACTGTTTGGGACACAAATTACGAACCTTGGTCACATGCATCTTTCATTCCAATGAAAAGAATCTCAAGTCAGTGTGCATTCTGTACATACAAAATAAAATTTTCTAGGTTCAGGGAGGAAATAGTCAATGTTGTTATACCAGTTGCTTCAGCAAAATGTGTCTAAAAATCAACTGGGGAAGATTTTTATATTTAAAAAACATGAATCATTATTTGTCAATGTATATTAACTTAACAGGTGAATTGGAGATGCTCTGTCTGCCCTGTTATGTATTGGTGGCCTTTCCAGGGTGTATACTCCCTCCTGTTATATGAGAGATTTTTAGCCTCTCCTGTGTAGTTGCCATCTGTGAAGTTGCCATTTGGAGATACTAGTATTTCATTGGACAGCGACAATATGGTCAATTTTTTTAAACATAAGTTGTTTGTGTCAGTTTAAGCAAGTATGTTTTCATGAGCTTTAACTGCTTTTTCTAATATGTTAACATTGCATTATCAATTGTATTTAAATCTCTGTTGTATTGACTATCAAGAACACCTTTTGTTTGTGCAAATAATTCTGAGTAAATACACAATAAAATGTATCCAAAGATATCTCTGAGTCTAAAATGTTGTCATAATGTATAAGTAGCTCTGGCCCTATGGCAAATGTAGAAACATGTTTTGATGAAGACGTAAGCATTTCTTGACAAATGTATTCCCCAGGATATTGTCCATGTTGTATACTTTGCATATATTGAGCCCTTATATTTCAGGATATTGTCCCAAGTATGATATAAAGCATATATTGACTCAATAAATGTCATGATATTTGCAATAGAAAGAAAAGTACAGAAATGCTTGGATATGGTCCGTATTTTGAACATATACGTACTTGATGAATAGTCAAGATATTTACATATATGCATGCTTTTCGTGCAGTGGTCAGTTCCTGTGATCTGTCTTGTTTTTCTTCTGCTTGTGTTTTGAAGTGAACCCATGCATGCTTGTGTTGTTTTCTTCTTCTGTTTGTTCATTTATTTATTTAATTCTGTACTTGCTGGCAGGGGAGGGTCTTTTTCGCGCGTTTTCCGTTTTCCCTCCGTTTTTGTTCTTTTTTTTTTTTTTTTTTTTTACTTTTTTTTTTTTTTTAACTCGATATGTTGTTTGGCTTGTCTCTTTGTGTTCTTTTGTGTCCCCTTCTGCTCTTTAGGCAAGGACGACCGTCCCGCTCAGGTGTGACGTCATCAGGACTCGTGCGTTTTAACTGGAGGAGAAGACAAAAAAGTTGAAGGTTGTCTTCCCTCTCAATCTGCCCTTGCTCCCTGCCTTCCTCCAGCTGCCTCGGCCCTTTCTGGACCTCGGAGGGGTTTGGTGGGTTACGGGTATAGCTCGGGTTTCTCTTCATTCACGTATAAATCTTTCGCCTTTTACTAAAGATTTGCGTGGAGGGGAACGTTGACGAGTATTGCTTATTTTTTGAAAGCTTTGCTTTTAGCGAAGCTGCTCATCTCAGTACCAAAAAAAAAAAAAAAGACAGAGACAGAGAGAGAGAGAGAGAGAGAGAGAGAGAGAGAATGAAAACATGAATGAATCAATAAATAATAATAATAAAAAAAAATAGACTAGGAAGGAATGATGACAAAAGAAAACAGTAAAAAAAAAAAAAAGTTTGTAAGGAATAATGGTAAAAGACAGACCTCTTTGAACAATGACTAGAGTAGGGTGACGTTAAATGGGTGGGACATCTGTTGGCTTCGCCGCTTAGTAGCTACATAGTAAAAAGAAGGGCCCCGCAACCAGGTGGCGATATTCGGGTTATCGCTTCTCGGCCTTTTGGCTAAGATCAAGTGTAGTATCTGTTCAAGATGCCAGAAGGCGACACTAGGCCGGCCCGAGTGGTTCGGTTGAGAAATTCGGTCCGGGTGGAGGTTCTGGAAGATGCGCCGGCTGAAGTGAGGCAGAGATTCGGATGGGACTGGATCGTGCTCCGAGTATTGAGGGAGTACTGTGGGATGGCGCCTGCGAAGATTTTCTGCATCCAGGATTTCAGCTCGTCAGGATTCATGGACGTCACTTTTGCTGCGTATTCCGACTGCGACGCCTTCTACGCCAAGTGCTCACACCAGCAGGACAAGGAACTGCTCACGGGAACCCGGTTCACCCCGCTCTTCGCCCTGGATGTGGTGCCTGTGGTCGTCCACCTGTATAACCCCTTCGTGGAGGACGTCGCTATCAGGACTTTCCTCTCCCGTTATTGCATCTCCGTGTCGAATGCAGAGAGGATCCAGGGGAGACACGGGATTTGGAACGGCAAGAGGAGGTTCGTGGTGAAGTTCCGGGCAGATCCGGCGGTGCCAGGCGGCCTCCTGCACCCGCTAGGCAGCTTCTCGATCGGGCCTCACCGGGGCTACCTCCATTACCCCGGGCAGCCCATGTACTGCCGTCGGTGCGGCGGGCTGGGCCACTCAAAGGAGGCCTGCACTGGGGAGCGGTGCCGCCATTTTGGAGCCGAGGACCATGTGGCAGCAAACTGTGGGGAGCCAAAGACATGCAGTCTTTGCGGAAGCAAGGAGCACCTTTACCGGAACTGCCCGGAAAAAGGGAGGGCCTTCTCTGCCCTCTTCCAAGATGGCTTCCAAGCTTCCAGGGTAGAACCGCGACTAGAGCCCCGGGCGAAACCATCTACTAGCAGGCACGCCGCGGCTAGTACCGGGGCAACCGAAGCAGAATCCGGGCCAGACACTCTCACCAGCTTTCAGCTTCCAGCAAAGGAACTGCCTCAACCCCAACCAGAGGCGAGCACGGCGGTGACAGAACAACCACCAGACGAGAGGGGATCCGGAAGCACGGGGGGAGCCACCGGCGAGAACACTCCAGCTCCAGCCGCAGCAGCAGTATCCGAAGGACAGAGCGTCCCCCTACGGGAGCAGGAGGACCAGGCCAAACAGGCCACGTCCTGGACTCCACTCAGCTGGGCGGAGTCTTTGGCCGACTTGGATCTGTACCCAACGGACCAGCAGATGGACTGGGCGAATATCGTCATTCCAGACAGTCAGGAGGCTCGGGAGGACAGAGTCACAAAGCAGGGGCCGAGCCCCAGCCCTTCGAGGCCTCGTCAAGGTCGCGAGGCGGACAAGGAGGAAGGGCGGGAGGTCAAGCGGGTCCGGGTCAAGGACAGGGACAAGGACAATGAGTTTGATCTCTCCTCACCTGAGGAAGTGGGACTGAAGGTGAGGGGGTCCTGGCGGGGGAGGAGTCAGTACCCCGGGGGGCAGAGGGACACAAGGGGGCTGAAGAAAGGGGGAACGGCTGGACAGAGGTTTTGTCGAGAAGGGCGGGAAGGGGTAGGGCGTCTGGGAGGAAATCTACAAATGGAAGTGTTTAAAGGGAAGGTTTGTGTTGATTGTAATGTGGAAGGGGTGGATGGGCAGAAGGTGGGACTTTGTTGGGGAGAGGGGTGGGTCCAGAGTTTTGAGGGGGGTATGCCTAATTTTTTTGAAGGTGTGGGGACTGAGTTGTGGGTTGGGAGAATGCAATATGAAGGGGAAGGGACTTCTACGCTTTATGGGAGGGAGGGCTGGGTAGGTGGGGCTTTAAGAATGGACAATTTGCCAATTTTCTAGAATGTGTCACTTTTCTGTTAGTTCCCTCAACGTGAGGGGAATCAAGCAAAGGACGAAGAGATTAACAGTCTTTTTGAGTTTGGAGTCAGTACCTTTTGACGTTTTATTTTTGCAAGAATGCAACTTGACCTCGACTTTGGAGGAAGTCTCCTTTGCTAGGGATTGGACTTTGGGACCGTCAGTATGGGGGGTGGGGGAGAGGATGGGAGAAGGGGTGGGAGTCCTCTTTAAATCCTTCGATTTCCATGTCTCCACCGTCCACTGTCCGGTACCGGGGAGGGTGTTGATCATAGATGGCACATGGAGAGGACGCAATTTTAGGCTGATAGATGTGTACGCGCCGTGCAGAGTGGGGGAGAGAGGGGGCTTCTTCAGATTGCTAGAGCCTCTGCTTTTAACCAACAAGCTGCTAATAGTGGGAGGGGATTTCAATGTAGACCCAGACAAAGGGGGGGCTGGCGAGCTGGTTCGGGTAATGACTCAGGCGCACTTGGTGGACACCTTTCACTTGGCGGAGCCGAGTGCGGGGGGCCATACCTGGAGGAATTCAAGGGGGAATGCAGCCAGGCTGGACCTGTTGTTCGTGTCCGACAGCCTGATGGTCACAGGGTATACATCAGTACCCTTTTGGGCATCAGACCACTGCAGGATAGGTATTAGGGTACAGATGGAGGGGGAACGAGGGAAAGGTCTGTGGAGGCTGAACAGGGCGGTTTTACAAGACCCGGCTTTTCAAAGGGTGTTCTGCCTGCTCTACCCGGGCTGGAGGGCTTTGCGGGACCTGTACGATACGAGGGCAGAGTGGTGGGAAGACACTAAGCGCAGGGTCAGCATTCTGTGTAGATGGTGGGGCCAACATAAGGCTAGAGAGAAAAGGCAAGGGGTAGAGTACTGGTCCGAGGAGATGCAGGAGGCCTGGACAGAATGGGATCACGAGCGGCTTAGGACCGCCAGCGAAGCCCTGCGAACTTGTTACGAAACGCAGGCCAGGGGTTTCTGCATCCAGGCAGGCAAGCAGGGGCCTGAACTGGACGAGCGGCCCACGTCCTACTTTTTCGACGATGTCAGGAGAAGACAGGGGCGAGTACATATTCAGGGCCTCAGGCAGGGGGCTCAGCTACACCGCACCACGGAGGGGATGCTAGAGGCAGTCAGGGTTTACTATAGCAACCTTTTTCAGGGGCAGGCTCCCCAGGGAGAGGGTGTAGAGCAGTTCCTCGAAGGGGTCAGCGGGAGGCTACGGGAGGAGGAGAGGGGGGCCTTAGAGGGAGACATCACGCTGGGTGAGATGGAACGGGCCATGCACTCGCTGAAAAGCGGAGTGGCACCAGGTGCTGACGGGCTACCCGTGGAGTGGTACCGGTCCTTTTGGCAGCTCGTGGGCCCTGGTGGTGCACCCCGATCAAACATGTGGGGTGCCTGGCTGCATGAGCGCCATGAATTTGGCACTCATCAGGGATGCGTTGGCATGGGCGGAACAGCGGCATGTGCCGCTGGCCCTCCTGAGCCTCGACCAGGAAAAAGCCTTCGACCGAGTGAGCCACAAATTCCTGTTCGAGGTGCTAAAACGGATGGGGTTCGGCCCTGGGTTCGTAGACGCCGTGCGGCTCCTGTACACAGGGGCCGTCAGTCGTGTCGGGGTCAACGGTCATTATACGGGCGAGGTAGCGCAGAAGGGTGGGGTGAGGCAGGGGTGCCCGCTCTCCCCCCTATTGTACGTGCTTTACTTGGAGCCGCTGGCCGAGAGGCTGAGGAGGGAAGCCAACTTTTCGGGCCTGCATATTCCTGGGGGCAGAGGTCGAAATGCCAAAATCTCGGTGTACGCAGATGACGCCACGCTCTTCCTCACGTCGGAGGAGGACTTCCGGGCAGCCGGGCGAGTCCTGGCGGCGTTTTCAGACGTCACCGGGGCGCGGGTCAACCGATCAAAATCCGCGGTCATGTACGCGGGCTCGTGGGCGGGGAGGACCGACGTGCCGGAGAGTTTCTCCCTTCAGCGGGACGGCCTAAAGATTCTGGGGGTGAATTTTTGGCGTGAGGGGAGTGCACAGAAAAATTGGGACATGGCTCTCGGGAAAGCGCAGGCAAAGGTCGGGCAGTGGGGGACGAGAGATCTCTCGTTGACAGGAAGGGTCAAGGTGGTCAATTCAGACTTGCTGGCAGGGCTCAACCACCTAGCGTACGTGTACCCCATCCCGTTCGTGGTAGGCAGGAGACTGGAGAGGTTGGTTTTCAGCTACGTGTGGGGCGGGCGGTGCGAGCACGTATCCAGGGCAACAATGTACACGGAGCGGGACAGGGGCGGGAGGGGAGTCGCCCACATCCCCTTTAAGACCATGGCCCTCTTCGTGGCCTTTTCCGCCAGGCTGGTCGACAGCACGACGGACCATCTCGCAGGTCTGTTCGCCAGGTTCTGGTTGGTGTTCACCTTTCGCGACATCATCCCCTGGTCGGGGACGGCCCCCTGGTCCACGGACCGGCCCTGGCACTACCAGCGCGTGGTCCAGGCCGTCCGGGATCTCCCAGGGTGCCTCGAGGAAGGCCTAGTCCTGGAACACAGGAAGCTGTACAGGCGCTGGAGGGACCGCTGCGTAGAGCAGGCGGGCGGAGGGCCGCCCCACCACCTACACGTCAACTGGAAAGCCCTGCAGCCAAACTGGCTGGACGGGGCCAGCAAAGACTTACACTGGCTGGGGGCCCTGGGCAGACTCCCGGTGCGGGAACGGCTACACAGGCACGGCACCTGCCACACGCGGCTGTGCCCGGTCGGGTGCGGGGAGGAGGAAACGATAGAGCACGTGATGTGGTCGTGTCCAATCGCCGCGCGATTCTGGGAGCTAGTGGCGGAAGGGCGGTCTAGGGAGCACCGGATGCCCATCACCAGGGACCTGGTGCTGTTCGGGAGGGGGCTGCAGGGCATGGGCCCGCAGGAGGCCAGGGAGGTGTGGGCCACGGTTTCTGTGGCCAAGAGCGTCCTGTGGGGTACGAGATGCGAGAGCATGAGAAAGGAGGACCCGAGGGTCAGGCCCAGTGACGTGTACCAGGCATTTCGGGGGCGGTATCGTAAGGTGAGGAAGAGGGGGCAGGGCGGGGGAGAGGGTATAATTAGAGTAGGGTTGGGAGGTGGGCAGGGCGCGGGGTTCTCAGGTATGGCGGTACTGTCAAAGCCTTGGTGGCCGAAACGGTAGTTGTGGGGTTTTTTTTGTTTTTGTTTTGTGTGCTATTTACTGGGGTGGATTGTGTTCGGGGTTGTTGTACATAAGGGCTTGTGGCCCCGGGTTTGGGATTCTGGGGCTTGGTTTTGTTTGTTGCTTTGTTTTTCTCTGTTGGTATTTGTGAAAAAGATGTGGGGGTTGCGCTGTCTTCTGTACGGTGTCCTGTATTGATTTGAATGTGTAAATAAAGCTCTGGTTTATCAACAGAAAAAATCTGTTCTTGTCAGTTTTAGCGGATTCGACTGAGGAGGACGTCGGCTGTGCTTGGGCTTAGTTTTAGAAGGAGTTCAAGGGTGAACATATGTGCAGCAGCAGGTGGCCTGTCCGCCGCTGCCGCAGGGGATCCCTTGAGCTCCTTTTTATTTTTTTTTTTATTTGTTTTAAGTTTTTTTAGATTAGCTCCCAGCCCTCCCGGATGACGAAGAAGAAGACCTCCTCCGACAACCCTGCCCCGGCTGGACGACCCCCGACGGCGGACGGACCAGCTGGTGGACCGGCCGGCTTCGGAACCAGCCGGAGGGATTTCCATCGCTGACGACGCCGTGCAGTCGGGACCTCGGGGTTCTGCGGGGCAGGATGGGGCCCCGGCGGCGGCCTCGGCGCCAGGGATATCCCCTCTGCTGGGATCCGGTGGTGGTGGGATGGGGGTCCCCCACACCGTCCGGTTCCAGTGGAGGGACCCGGGGGAGGGCGCCCTCTTTCCTGAGAGGGTGCCTTTCATCCGGGAGGTCCTGTTTTCGGCGCTGGGGCTAAAACCGGTAGACCTCATCTGCGCCCAGCGAAACAACGCCCTGGGGTTCTTTGACGTTACCATGGCGTCTGAAGCAACCTTCGAGCGGGTTCTGGAGCAGGGCCAGGTCCTGGGTGGCCATCCGCTGGGGAAGACCTTCACCATGGAGTCAATGTGGCACGTTGGCCGGCGGATGGTCACCATCCACATTTTCAATCCGTTTGTGGCAGCTGAGTCCGTCCGTCAATTCTTGGAAGAATTTGGAGAGGTCCAGCCCGGGGAGCGCATGGTCCGGGATGAGCTGGGAGTATGGAACGGGCGCCGCCAGTATATTATGAACTTCAAAAAGAACAGTGAAGGAAGTTGGAGGTACCCCCCTGCAAATTTTTCGCTTGGTGGAAATAGGGGGTACCTCTTCTTCAGGGGGCAGCCCGCCTTCTGTAGGGGGTGCCAGAAGTATGGACATCAGGTCGAGGGGTGCAAGGACGTTGAATGCAGGAACTGCCTGGGGCACGGGCACCTGGCTAAGGATTGTAAAAACCCCCGCCGCTGCAGAGGCTGCGGCGGGGAGGGACACCTTATCCACTCCTGCCCCGTCCAGGTGCAGTCTTATGCCACGGCCCTGACGAGGGCGGGAGTGAGGAAGAACCAGCCGGAGGTGAGGGAAGTTCCATCTGCGGGGGCCGCCAAGATCTACAAAATCCAGGCCCCTAGATTCTCCACCCCGGCTGAGGCCAGGCGTTCGGCCCCGGGCTCGCCCCCTCGGCCTAGTAAGGAGGCACCCCCTGGTCCTGCTCCCTTGAAAACATCAGCGGCAACAAAGAGGGTAAGGGAGCAGGACCAAATCAAGGAAGAACTAGATATGAAAAAGGTAAGGAAGGCGGGCACTCCCCCTTTGGCGGCGCCCGTGGGAGCTCCTGAAGGAACACCGCAGTCCCCCGAGCCGGAGGACTCCATCATGTGGATATCCGACATTTCACCACCACCCCTCCGAATCCAGGAAGAGTATACTTCCAGTTCGGAGGGGGAGGAGTCCTCCGGCGAAGAAAGTGAAGAGGTCGAGGGGGCATAAGAGGAGCTCCCTTTTAACTCTGTTAAGTGATTTTTAAAGGTATTTTAGTATAGTTTAGTTTAATAAAGGTTTTTTTGTTGTTTTGTTTTGTCTTAAATGTTTTTAGTGGGGATGATGAAAAATGAGTAACCATGAATGTACAATATGATGGTGAAAAAATTTCTGACCCGAAAAAAAAAAAAAAAAAAAAAAAAATCTGTTCTTATCAGTTTAATATCTGATACGCCTTCTATATGAGGGCTACATATTAAATGGATTTTTAGAACAGGGAGGCAGAACAGGAGCTTGCTCCTTCTGCTCCACGCATCGACCTGGTATTGCAGTACCTCCAGGAGCGGTGCACCTTCCTTACAGCGGTGCAAAGAAAGAAGAAACGACTGGGTCGTTGGCTAAGTGCTCAAGAGGGTTGGAATTGATCGGGGGATGGTCAGTTCCTGTGATCTGTCTTGTTTTTCTTCTGCTTGTGTTTTGAAGTGAACCAATGCATGCTTGTGTTGTTTTCTTCTTCTGTTTGTTTATTTATTTATTTAATTCTGTACTTGCTGGCAGGGGAGGGTCTTTTTCGCGCGTTTTCCGTTTTCCCTCCGTTTTTGTTCTTTTTTTTTTTTTTTTTACTTTTTTTTTTTTTAACTCGATATGTTGTTTGGCTTGTCTCTTTGTGTTCTTTTGTGTCCCCTTCTGCTCTTTAGGCAAGGATGACCGTCCCGCTCAGGTGTGACGTCATCAGGACTCGTGCGTTTTAACTGGAGGAGAAGGCAAAAAAGTTGAAGGTTGTCTTCCCTCTCAATCTGCCCTTGCTCCCTGCCTTCCTCCAGCTGCCTCGGCCCTTTCTGGACCTCGGAGGGGTTTGGTGGGTTACGGGTATAGCTCGGGTGTCTCTTCATTCACGTATAAATCTTTCGCCTTTTACTAAAGATTTCCGTGGAGGGGAACGTTGACGAGTATTGCTTATTTTTTGAAAGCTTTGCTTTTAGCGAAGCTGCTCATCTCAGTACCAAAAAAAAAAAAAAAAGACAGAGAGAGAGAGAGAGAGAGAATGAAAACATGAATGAATCAATAAATAATAATAATAAAAAAAAATAGACTAGGAAGGAATGATGACAAAAGAAAACAGTAAAAAAAAAAAAAAGTTTGTAAGGAATAATGGTAAAAGACAGACCTCTTTGAACAATGGCTAGAGTAGGGTGACGTTAAATGGGTGGGACATCTGTTGGCTTCGCCGCTTAGTAGCTACATAGTAAAAAGAAGGGCCCCGCAACCAGGTGGAGATATTCGGGTTATCGCTTCTCGGCCTTTTGGCTAAGATCAAGTGTAGTATCTGTTCTTATCAGTTTCACGTGGATTCGAAGAGGACGACGGCTGTGCTTGGGCATAGTTTTTAGAGGAGTTCAGGGGTGAACATATGTGCAGTAGCTGGTGGCTTGACCGCTGCTACCGCAAGGGGATCCTTTGAACTCCTTTTTACTTTTATTTATTTGTTTTAAATTCTTTAGTATAGTTCACCAGCCCACCCGGACAACGACGATAGAGCAGCCCGGCTGGACAACCTGGCGAGCGGACGGACCGGCCCACGGACCTGCCTGCATTGGGACCTGCCTGGGGGAGCGGAAGACGCCATGGACTCGGGACCTCGGGGTTCTGCGGGGCAGGACGGGCCTCCGACGGCAGCTCCAGCGGTTGGGATATCCCCTCCATTGGAGCCCGGGGTTGGGGTAGGCGGAGGTGTGCCCCACACCATACGGTTCCAGTGGAGGGACCCGGATGACGGGACCCTCTTTACCGAGCGGGTTCCGTTCATCCGGGAGGTCCTTTTTATTGCGCTGGGGCTAAAGCCGGAGGATCTCGTCTGCGCCCAGCGTAACAACGCCCTGAGGTTCTTTGATGTCACATTGGCGTCTGAGGCGACCTATGGGCGGGTCCTGGGGCTTGGGCGGGTCCTGGGTGACCATCCGCTGGGGAGGCAATATACTATGGCCTCCATGTGGGAGACGAACCGGTGGATGGTCACGGTACATGTTTTTAATCCCTTTGTATCGGCCGAGTCTGTGCGCCGCTTTTTGGTACAGTTCGGAGAGGTCCAGCCGGGGGAGAGAATGGTCCGGGATGAGCTGGGAATTTGGAACGGGCGCCGTCAATTTATGGTAAAATTTAAAGAAGAAGGTGGAAGTCTGAGGTACCCCCCGGCTAATTTTATATTGGAAGGCAGCAAGGGGTACCTCTTCTTTAGGGGACAGCCTGCCTTCTGTTGGGGGTGCCTTAAGTATGGACATCAGGCCGAGGGGTGTAAAGATATAGAGTGCAAGAACTGCTTGGGGAAAGGGCACCTGGCGAAGAATTGCCAGAACCCCCGCCGCTGCAGGAGCTGTGGCGGGGAGGGACATTTAGCCCACTCCTGTCCTAGCCGGGCGCCATCTTATGCCACGGTGCTGGCTGGGGCAGGGGCGGGCAGAAGAAGGGAGGCGGCTGCCAGGAATGGAGAAGAGCCCGGTTCACCAGGAGAGGCAGTAGCCACCTCCTCTCCTGTTATAGCCAGGCGCCCTACCCTGAGCTCGACCCCTCGGCCCAACAGGCAGGCACCCCCCTCCATCCCCTCTGGGAAGAGGCCTCGGGAGCGAGAGGAGAAATTCAAGAAGAGGAAGAAGGCGGGCCCCCCTGTGGCGGCGCCCGTGGGAGCCCCTCCCCCTTGTTCACCCCTGGCCCCCAAACCAGAAGAAGCCAGACTGCCGGTGTCCGAGGATACCCCGCCAGAACCATCTGGGTCCGAGGACACCCCACCACCACCGCAGGAGTATGGGGGCAGGGAGGCCCCCCCCAACGAGTCAGCATATTTGGAGGGGGTGGCTCCTCTCCCCACGAATGAGAGGAGAGGTTCAGAGAGGGGCTCCCCTGTTTTAGTAGAGTTTTAATTGTTTTTTTAGTTTGGTTTTAACCCCCTTTTTTCTGTTATGGCAGATTTTATTATTTTAACCATCAACGTCAGAGGGCTTTGAAACGCGGTTAAGAGGGCAGCGGTGTTCCAGGATCTGGCATCTATCTCCCCGACCATTTGCTGTTTGCAAGAGGTTCACCTGCGGGACCAGAGGGACGAGGCACTTTTCTCACACCAATGGAAAAGAGGTATGGCCTACTGGAGCGTGGGTGGCGTCCATTTCTCGGGTGTGGGAATCCTGTTGGGAGACCGCACCTTTGAGAAGGTAAGCCCGTTTACCATCTATCAAGGCAGAGCACTGGGCTTAGACGCCACTTGGAGAGGCCAAAACATCCGAGTTTTGTGCATCTACGCTCCAGTAGATGCCTCGTCCCGTATTAACCTTTTAGAAGTTCTGGCCCCCTTTTGTATAACAAATAGGCACTTAATTGTGGCAGGTGATTTTAATATAAATTTAGAGGGGGGTGATGATGTCAGTCGGAAACACTTTCAGAAGCTGTCCAGCGATTTCAGCCTTACTGACGGTTTTAAATTTTGCAACCCCGGAAATCCAGGCCACACCTGGCATAACACTTGAGGGGCACAAAGCCGCCTAGATTACATATTAGTGTCCCCCACTATAGTTGTTAAAAAAGCCTCCTTGACCCCATGGTGGTTCTCTGACCATATGATGGTAGAGGCCACAGTTTCCATTGATGCCCCCTCCATAGGCAGAGGGTATTGGAAACTGAACGTGGAGATCTTGGAGGAAAGAGAGTATCAGACTCTCTTAAGAGATCACTTTGCAGTCTGGGCAGACTGCAAGGGTGACTTTGCTTCTCCGGCTGCATGGTGGGAGCACATTAAAGAGAGAATCCGTGCTCTGTCAAACCACTATTGCAGATGCCGCAAAGCTGAAAAGCTGAAGCGGGTAAGAGATTTGGAGAAGCAATTGAAACAAGAGTATATAGACTCTAACAACGGGGGGACACTGGACCTAGATAAGGTGCAGGCCCTCAGAGCTGGGCTCAGGGTACTGCACGAAAGGTCGGCGGCTGATAGCCTGTTTAATGCCAGGGTTCAGATGGCAGAGGAGAACGAAACATGTTCTGCCTCCTTTTTCAAAGGGTTCGGCAGGCCCGAGAGGAGAGATTTTTACATCTCTTATAGACTCGGAAGGTAGGACCTGTTCGGACCCGGCCCGGATGATGGAGGTTGCATATGGTTTTTATTCTACGCTTTTTAACAAACGTAACACGGATCATGAAATTGGGGAGCAATTTTTGTCGCACCTAGAGACGCGCCTTCTGAGCACGGCTCGAGACAGCCTAGAGACCCCCTTTAGTTTGATGGAACTGACCGATGTACTTGGGAAAATGAACCGGCGTAAGGTCCCGGGCTTAGATGGGCTCCCAGTAGAATTTTATTCTACCTTCTGGGATGTCCTCGGCCCGGTGATGGTGGAGGTAGCCGAGGATGTGCACCGACAGGGCAGGCTCACAGGGAGCATGCAGTCAGGAGCTCTCTCCTTGTTGTACAAGAAAGGAGATCCGAGAGATCTAGCTAATTGGAGACCCCTGACCATGCTGTGCGTTGATCTTAAGATCTTCGCCAAAGCCCTGACAGAGCGCCTGAAGAAATCCATGTCATGCCTGATCCACAGTGACCAGACCTGTGGGGTCCCAGGGAGATCGGCAACCTGGAATCTCCACCTAATCAGGGATGCCATCTCCTGGGTCGGAGACAGATATGTCCCGCTGGCGCTGGTGAGCTTAGATCAGGAAAAGGCCTTCGATCGAGTGGACCACCGCTTCCTCAAGAGGGTGTTGACGACACTAGGGTTTGGGCCCAAGTTCCTTAGATGGCTTTTTACGTTATACGCTGAGGTTGGTAGCCGTGTTTCCATCAACGGCCACCTGAGCGACTTAGTACCGCAAGTGAGTGGAGAGCGACAGGGGTGTCCTCTTTCCCCTTTACTCTACGCGCTCTATATAGAGCCACTTGCAGCAGCCATCAGAGCCCACCCAGAGATAGATGGTCTCCCCCTCCCGGGGGGCGGAGGAAAAGTGGTCAAACTGGCCCAGTATGCAGACGACACTACGTTGTTTGTATGCTCGGATCGGTCACTCAGGTTGGCCTTAGACATGGTGCAGGCGTTCGGTAGAGCTTCCGGTGCGGCATTGAACCTTGGCAAGTCGGTAGTCAAGTATTTTGTCAGTTGGACGGATCGAAGGGACATTGTTGGGGGTTTGGCCCTCAGCGATGGTCCTTTAAAGATCTTGGGGGTCTCCTTCATGGCAGAAGGGGCTGCTCGAGCCAACTGGGAAGAGCGTTTAGCTCTGGCCAGGCGCAAGATGGGGCTGTGGAAAGCTAGGTCCCTGTCCTTTCTGGGTAAGGTACTGGCATTAAAAGTAGATGTCCTTCCCTCACTGCTGTATTTGGCTCATGTCTACCCCATGCCCCGCTGCATGCGGCGTGGGCTCACCAAAGACGTTTTTAGTCTCGTCTGGGGAGGTAGATATGAGTATGTTAAGAGGGAAGTGATGTACCTGGGAAAGGACAAGGGGGGGGAGGGATGTACCTGATTTCCCTCTCAAGCTGGATTGCCTGTTTTCTGCTCAGCTCTGTGCACGCCTGGCAGCTCCCCTAGTACACCCCCACCAATATTTTGTGCGGTTGTGGCTGTCCTGGCCAATGCGGTCTCTAGTGAGTACGTGGTCCAACTCCTGCCCTAAGGCTGAGACCCTACCGGATCACTATAAGCACCTGGTTAGATGGAACAGGTTGCTTCCGGCGGGGTTGAAGCCCGAGACCTTTGTTAGGCACCGGGCTTTGTATAAAGCCGTTCTGGAGGCCCGAGGTACTCGCACTGTGGTGGGTTTGGAGAGGGACACATGGTCTAGAGTACAGCCTAAAGGGTTAGACAACCGGCTGCAGGACCTGAATTGGCAATGTGTTCATGGCAAGTTGCCAGTCAGGGATGTTCTGTATAGGCACGGGCTCACCAGACACCCGCGCTGCCCCAGAGCCACATGTGCCAAGGAGGAAACTCTTGGTCACGTGTTTTGGGACTGCGGGTATGCGCAGGTGATCTGGACCTGGATAGCCGACCTATGCAGGGCATTTGACCCGCAGTTTGTTTTGACCAGGGAAAAGGTCATACGTGGGTGGCCTCAGGATACCAGGTCTCCCTTCTTGTCCCAGATGTGGTTGGTGGTGAGCATTACCAAGCGAGAGCTTTTGAACGCTCGCACCGACCTCATCCGCAGAGGGACAAACCTGGAAACCGAGGGAATGTATAGAAGGATCCGGGCTGATTTGTTTTTTCGGATGGAGCTAGATGTCATCCGGTGGGGGTACCACGCAGCGAAAGAGAGGTGGAAGGGCCTCTTTGAGCTGTAGTTCCCGCTGTTGGAAAGACACGACTCCATCCCGTGATTCAATGAATAACTTTTGGTTTTAAATTTATCTGCCTTTTATATAGGAGGGGTTTTAACTGCTTTTTTTTTTTTTTTTTTTTTTTGATTTGTTCGTTTGCCCAGGCACAGCCTACACATGATATAGAGAAGTGATTTTTGAGAAGAAAATATTGTTTAATCTCATTTAGAATTTTAAAATCTAAATAAGTTATTTTTTATGGGTTTATTTTTTAGATAATAAATTTTGTTTTTAATTTTTATGGGAATGATGAAAGAAAAGTAACCTAGTGTAGAACAATATACTGGTGAAATGATTTCTGACCCAAAAAAAAAAAGAAAAAAATATCTGTTTTTTTAAGAACAAACTCACTTGCTGAAAGAGTATGGCTGAGAGAGCGTCATCGTCGGCCCGAGTGGTGCGACTAAAACACACGGTGTGGCTGGAGCTGGTACCAGAAGCGGAGGAGGCGGACAGGACGAGATTTGGATGGGACTACGTGGTCCAGCGGGTGCTGAGGGACTTCGGAGGGCTCGGTCCCTCACGGATCTTCTGCCTGCAGGACTTCGTGGCGGCGGGTTTCGTGGACGTCACCCTGGCGTCCTACAGCGACTGCACGGCTTTCTTTGCTAAGTGCAGCAAAGGTACTCAGGAGGAGGTGTTGCGGGGGCTGCGGGCCGTCCCCGTCTTCGCTATGGATGAAGTCCCGGTGACGGTCCACATGTACAATCCGTACATGGAGGACGACGTCATCCGGGACTTCTTGGGGCGGTACTGCAGCTCCGTCTCGGCGGGAGAGAGGGTAAGAGGGCGGTTCGGCATCTGGAACGGGAAGAGGAGGTTCCTGGTCCGGCTCCGGGTGGACCCTGCCGGCACGGGGGGTCTGCTCCACCCGCCTGGGAGCTTTGCCATCGGCCCGCACCGGGGGTTCCTGCACTACCCCGGCCAGCCCCTGTAGGAGGTGCGGCGCCCTCGGACACAGCAAAGAGGCGTGCTCGGGGAAGCACTGTCGCTTCTGCGGATCCGATCAGCACGGGGCGGCCGAGTGCGGGGCCCCCAAGGCCTGCAGCCTTTGCGGAAGCCACGGACACCTCTTCCTTTCCTGTCCCTCCCGCCAAGGTACGTACGCCAGCCTCTTCCAGGACGAGTACAGGCTGCCCGAACCAGACCAGGCACCGCCGAGAGGGGACGCCAGGCCACAGGACGCCAGGGTGCCCGCCGCCGTCGTGGACGACGGAGAGGCCGGGCCGCCGCCTCCGCCACCGCCACCGCCTCCGCCCCCACCATCAGCGACGGCCGCACCGGTCCCGGAGGACCTGCCGGCAGGACAGCAGCAGCAGGAGGTGCCACCGACGCCGGGAGACGTCGTCGCAGAGACCCTGCTGGGCCCCACTGGCGAGTCCACGGGCCTCGGGCCGGCCCCACCGCTGCCCGACTCCTGGACGCCCATGGACTGGGCGGAGGTGTTGGAGGGGATGGAGCCCGGGGCACCCATCGTGCGGCCTGGGTGGGCAACCGTCGCCGTCCCCGACGGCCAGCCAGCGCCAGACCCCCCTGCCCCCGCTCCCGCCAGGGAACGGGATCCTCAGGCTGAGGAGGACGGCCAACGAGCCAAACGGTCCAAGGTTGAGGAGGCCCGGGAGTTCGACCTCCTCGACCCAGCCAGAGTGCTTTTGCCGGGGCCGGGCCAGTGTGCGGACAACGCACCCCAGGACCCCAGCACAGACTGGTCCCCGCCTCTGCTGGACGGCTCCTCATCGTCAGACCCAGAGGACGCAGGTCAGGAGGGGTGGGAGAGGGTGGCCACCAGGCGGACGAGGTCTGGGGGGGGAAGGGTAAAGGGAAAAATAAATGACCGCCCTTATGCGGTATCCTTTCGGGGATAGGGCAGGGGTAGGGAGTATTTTGAGGGAGTGGGACTTTGTTTCGGAGGGGAGGAGGGGTTTTTGGGGAAGGGGTGGGGGACTGTGGGACTTCTTTGGGGTGGGTGGACTTTTGTGGGTGGCGGGTTGTGGGACTGAGTAGGGTTGTGGGGGGTTTGTGCGTGTGGGGGGTTTGTGGGACTTTGTTGAGTTTGTGCGGGTGGGGGGTTGGTGGGACTGTGTTTGTTGGGGGTGGGCTTTTGCGGGAGGGGGGGTTGGTGGGACTGTGTTTGTTGGGGTGGGCTTTTGCAGGAGGGGGGTTTGGTGGGATTGTGTTTGTTGGGGGTGGGCTTTTGCGGGAGGGGGGGTTTGTGGGACTGTGTTTGTTGGGGGTGGGCTTTTGCGGTATGTAAATGTGTAGGTTAACTGTGGGGTCCCTGAACGTTCGGGGACTGAGGGACGGGGTTAAGAGGGAGGCAGTTTTTACTAGCTTGCGAGCGTCCAGATGCGAGGTCTTGTTTGTGCAGGAGTGCCACTTGACCTCGCAGCGGGACGCATGCAATTTCTCAGCCCAGTGGAGGGCGGGGCCCTCGGTGTGGGGGGTGGGGGAAGGAGTGGCGGACGGAGTGGGCGTTTTATTTGGCTCCGGGGACTTCTCGGTCCAGACCGTTCAGTCCCCAGTCCCAGGACGCATAATTTGCGTCCACGCGGAGTGGAGGGGAATTGCCCTCAGGGCAATAGGAGTGTATGCTCCTGCCAGCCCGGCCGGTCGGCGAGGGTTCTTTACCCACCTGGAGCCCCTGCTGTTCACGAACAGGGTCCTCGTCGTAGGCGGGGACTTTAACGTGGACCTCGACACAGGGGCCGGGGGGTTGGAACTAGCTAGGATAGTGCAGACTGCCGGGCTGGTCGATTCGTACAGGGTCGTCGAGCCCCAGGGGGAGGACACACCTGGTGTAATTCCAGGGGTGACGCCTCCCGCCTGGACTACATCTTTGTCCGTAACGGAGCTGACATCGTAGCTTTTTGGTCCAGACCGTTCTGGGGCTCCGACCACTGTTACGTGGGAGTTGCCCTGCGCATGCAGGGGGGGGGGCGTGGGAAGGGGGTATGGAGGATGAATGTCGCCCTCCTACGGGATCCGGCCTTTTGCGCCGTTTTCCAGACCCTCTACCCCATATGGAAGAGGATGAAGGTCCTCTATGCCACGGCGGGGGAGTGGTGGGAAGACCTGAAGGAAAAGATCACCACCCTCTGCCGGTGGTGGGCGAATGCGGCCGCTCGGAGGAGAGAGCGGGCGATCCGGAGGTGGTCGTGCGACCTGCGAGCCGCCTGGCGGGACCGTAATCAAGTCCGGATCCGGGAAGCCAGTGAGGCCTTGAGGTTTTACCACGAGGCCCAGGCACGCGGGTACTGCAGACAGGCCCAGCACCAACAGATCAGGGAGGATGAGCGCCCTACGCGCTTCTTCTTTGACTCTGTCAAGAAGAGGCAGGCTAGGGCTCACATCCCGGGCCCAAGTCAGAAGACGGGACGCTCCATGAGGACACCGACGGAATGTTGGTGGCGGCCGCGGCTTATTTCGCCAACATGTTCCAGGCCCGGGACGTACCGGGATCCGTGGCTCTTGCCTTCCTGGACGCCGTGGAGGGACGGCTGTCGGAAGAGGAAAGGGCCCTCCTGGAGGGAAACGTCACCCCCGCAGAGGTGGAGAGCGCAATGCTCTCCATGAAAGGCGGCGTGGCCCCCAGAGGTGACGGGCTGCCTGTAGAGTTTTACAGGAGCTTTTGGCCCCTGATAGGTCCGGAACTGCTGGACATGTACACAGAGGCCGGAGGTTTGGGACTTTTCCCACCCTCCGTTCGGAAGGGGCATGTCACCCTTCTGTACAAGAAGGGAGACAGGACCGACTTGGCAAACTGGAGGCCGATAACATTGCTGACAGTGGATTATAAGATCTTTGCCAAGGTGCTGGTCCGACGCCTTAAGGGAGTCATGGCTTCCCTGGTCTGTCCGAATCAAACATGCGGGGTGCCCGGGCGCACAGGCAGTATGAACTTGGCTCTCATACGAGATGCCATTGCCTGGGCGGAGCAGCGCCGGGTGCCCCTGGCGGTGCTGAGTCTGGACCAGGAGAAGGCCTTCGACCGGGTTAACCACGCCTTCCTCTTCGCAGTTCTGCGGAAGATGGGCGTGGGCCCGGGCTTCCTAGCCCTAGTACGACTTCTTTATACAGAAGTCACCAGCAAGGTGGGGGTAAACGGCCACTTCTCGGCCAAGGTCGAGCAGAAGGGAGGGGTACGACAGGGGTGCCCGCTGTCTCCCCTGCTCTACGTCCTGTACATCGAGACGCTGGTCGAGCGGCTGCGACGAGAGCCTGCTTTCGGCGGCCTGCACATCCCAGGAGGAAGGGGTCTCAGCGCGAAGGTGGCGATTTACGCCGACGACGCCACCCTCTTCCTGGGAAAGGATCGGGACTTTGATGTCACAGGACGGATTCTGGAGGAGTTCTCGGTTGTGACCGGAGCCCGCATCAACAGGGCCAAATCAGCAGTGTTGTATGTCGGGGGATGGGCCGGGAGGGCCGACGTCCCCGGCAGGTACTCGCTCTGCGAGGGTGGCCTCATGATACTGGAGGTCACCTTCTGGAGGGAGGACTCGGCCCAGAAGAACTGGGACGCGGCTTTAGCAAAGCTGCAGGTCAGGGTGGCACACTTGAGCTAGAGGGATCTCTCGTTGTCCGGCAGGGTCTTGGTGGTGAACTCGGACTTGCTGGCTGGCCTGAACCACCTGGCCTACGTCTTCCCAATCCCTTTCGTGACGGGAAGACGGGTCGAAAGGTGCGTTTTCACCTTTGTGTGGGGTGGGAGGTACGAGCAGGTCGCTAGGACGACCATGTACCTCCCGGTCGCCAGGGGAGGTAGAGGGGTGTTCTGCGCGCCGGTGAAGGCCACGACTTTGTTCGTGGTCTTCCTGGCGAGGCTGGTCGAGGGCAACGGAGGACACCCCGCCACCCTGTTCGCGAGGTTCTGGCTGGGGTTCGCCCTGAGAAGGGCGATCCCCTGGAACGGGATGGCGCCGTGGTCCGTCGACCAACCCTGGCATTACGCCAGGGCGGCCAACTTTGTGAAGGACCACCCGTGGTGCACGGAGGACGGCACCGGGACGGAGCCGGGGAGGGCGCGATGATACGCCCGCCGAGGGCGCCCAACTTACGCCTTGCGGTCAGGGAGCGCCTGCACAGGCACGGCGTTAGCCACACCCCCACGTGCCCGATGGGCTGCGGCGGGGAGAGACACTGGACCACGCCATGTGGTCTTGACCTGTCGCGGTCCGCTTCTGGGCGGCGGTCTCAGGATGGTGGAGGTCGACCGGTGCCGGGTCCGTCCCGCCCAGGGAAATTATCCTTTACGGGCTTGGATTGAGCGCCGTGCCCCGCAGAGAGGCCAGGCCTCTGTGGACGGCCGTCTCTGTGGCCAAGTGCGTGCTCTGGGGCACGCGCTGCGAGTGCCTCAGGGTAGTGGAGCCGCGGCCGGACACGAGGCACCCCGTGGTACGCCACGGTCTCTCAGGCGGGGCGCGAGCCCGGAGAAGGGATCATCAGGGTGGGCGTGGGGGGCAGGGGAGAGAGGTCTGGCTTTGCTGGCCTGACGGTCATGGGGAGGCCCTGGTGGCCCAGCGGATGATCAGGTCCTCTAGCTCTCTCTCCGGGGTAGGGTTGGGGTTTGCGTCTGCTCCGTCCGTCCACCGACAGGGTGGGGGGTGGAGGAGAATGTTGTGGGTTGTTTGGGCAGGTTGGGGATAGGGTGGGTTATGGTTTGGGGTGGGTTGGGTTTCCTTGGGGATTTGGGGATATGGATGTTGGGGGCTGGGTATGGTGGTGGGTTGGAAATGTTTAATGATTTGTATGGCCTGCGGAAATAAGCAAATAAATGCGCTGGTTGCTAAAAAGAAAAAATCTGTTCTTATCAGTTTTGTGTAGTGGACTGAAGAGGACGTCGGCTGTGCTTGGGCTTAGTTTTAGAAGGAGTTCAAGGGTGAACATATGTGCAGCAGTAGGTGGCTTGTCCGTCGCTGCTGCAGGGGATCCCTTGAGTTCCTTTTTATTTTCTTTTATTTATTTAAAGTTTTTAGCTTAGCTCCTAGCCCTCCCAGATGACGAAGAAGATGGCACCGCCGAAGATGACGGCTGCAACGACTGCGGCGGTGCCTCATCCCCGGCTGGACGACCCTCTGCGGCGAACGAACCAGCCGATGGGCCGGCCAGCTTCGGGACCTGCCCGAGGGAGTTCCATCGCTGACGGCGCCGTGGAGTCGGGACCTCGGGGCTCTGCGGGGCAGGACGGGGCCTCGGCGGCGGCCTCAGCGCCCGGGACATTCCCTCTGCTGGGACCTAGTGGTGGTGGGATGGTCGTCCCCTACACTGTCCGGTTCCAGTGGAGGGACCCGGATGGAGACTCCTTATTTACGGAGCAGGTGCCCTTTATCCGGGAGGTCCTTTTTGTGGCGTTGGGGCTTAAGCCAGAAGACCTCGTCTGCGCCCAGCTTAACAACGCCCTGAGGTTCTTTGACGTCACCATGGCGTCTGAAGCAACCTTCGAGCGGGTTCTGGAGCAGGGCCAGGTCCATGGTCACCATCCACGTCTTCAACCCATTCGTGGCGGCTGGGTCCGTCCGCCAATTCCTCGAACAGTACGGAGAAGTCCAGCCTGGGGAGCGTATGGTCAAGGAGTTAGGAACGGGCGCCGCCAGTACATGGTCAACTTCAAGAAGAATGAAGATGGGAGTTGGAGGTACCCGCCGGCAAACTTTTCACTCAATGGGAATAGGGGGTACCTCTTCTTCAGGGGGCAGCCTTAAAAACTTAAAAGCTAAGTTTTAGAATTATTATTATTTTCTCTTTTTATTTTTGTTAGCTTGTTTGTTTTTGGTTGTTTTGTTAGTTTGTTCGTTCGTTTTAGTTAATAAATTCATGTTTTAATTTATTTTAGTGGGAATGATGAAAATGAGTAACCGCGAATATATATTATTTTGGTGAAAATTTCTGACCCATATAAAAAGATAAATCAGTTTAATATCTGATACAGGAGCTTGCTCCTTCTGCTCCACGCATCGACCTGGTATTGCAGTACCTGCAGGAGTGGTGCACCTTCCTTACAGCGGTGCAAAGAAAGAAGAAACGAGAGGTCGTTGGTTAAGTACTCAAGAGGGCTTCAATTGCTGGGGGGAGGGTCAGTTCCTGTGATCTGTCTTGTTTTTCCTCTGCTTGTGCTTTGAAGTGAACCAATGCAGGTTTTTTGCTGTTTTCATGTTCTGTTTATTTATTTATTTAATTCTGTGCTTTGTGGCAGGGGAGGGTCTTTTCCGTTGTGTTCCGTTTTCCCTTCGTTTGATCTTTTTTTTTTATTGGATATGTTGTTTGGCTAGTCTCTGTGTTCTTTTGTGTCCCTTTCTGCTCTTTAGGCAAGGACGAATGTCCCGCCCAGGTGTGACATCAGGACTCGGGCGTCTTAACTGGAAGAAAAGACAAAAAAAGTTGGAGTTTGTCTTCCCTCTCAATCTTCCTTTGCTCCCTGCCTTCCTCCAGCTGCCTCGTCCCTTCCTGGGGTTACGGGTATAGCTCGGGTTTCTCTTCATTCACGTATAAATCTTTCGCCTTTTACTAAAGATTTCCGTGGAGGGGAATGTTGACGAGTATTGCTTATTTTTTGAAAGCTTTGCTTTTAGCGAAGCTGCTCATTTTAGTACAAAAACAGAGAGGGCATGAATTAATTAATCAATGAGTAAAAAATAAAAAACAGAAATAAAAAGAAAAATAAATAAGAGTAGAAAGCAATGATGTGACAAGAAAACAGTAAAAGAAAAAAGTTTGAAAGAAATAACAGTTAAAGAAGAGAGTAAAATGAAAGACCTCTTTGAACAATGGCTAGAGTAGGGTGACATTAAATGGGTGGGACATCTGTTGGCTCCGCCGCTTAGTAGCTACATAGTAAAAAGAATGGCCCCTCAACCAGGTGGCGATATTCGGGTTATCGCTTCTCGGCCTGCAAGGGTGACTTTGCTTCTCCAGCTGCATAGTGGGAGCACATTAAAGAGTGCTCGGACAAACCATTATTGCAGATGCCGCAAAGCTGAAGCGGGTAAGGGATTTAGAGAAGCAATTGAAGGAACAATATATTAACTTCAACAACGCAGGGACACTGGACCTAGATAAAGTGCAGGCCCTTTGAGCCGGGCTCAGGGTACTGCACGAAAGGTCGGCGGCTGATAGCCTGTTTAGTGCCAGGGTTCAGATGGCAGAGGAGAACGAAACATGTTCTGCCTCCTTTTTTCAAAGGGTTCGGCAGGCCTAAGAGGAGAGATGTTTTACATCTCTAATAGACTCGGAAGGTAGGACCTGTTCAGACCCGGCCCGGATGATCGAGGTTGCACATAGTTTTTACTCTAAACTTAACAAACGTAGCATGGATCACAAAATTGGGGAGCAATTTTTGTCGCACCTAGAGACACGCCTTCCGAGCATGGACAGCCGGGACAGCCTAGAGACCCCCTTTAGTCTGACAGAACTGACCAATGTACTTGGCAAATGAACCGGCGTAAGGTCCCGGGCTTAGATGGGCTCCCAGTACAGCACCTGTACTTCAGGAGGTGCGGCGCCCTTGGGCACAGCAAGGAGGCTTTCTCGGGGAAGCGCTGCTGCTTCTGCGGTTCAGACCACCATGGGTTGGCCGACTGCAGGGCCCCAAGGTCTGCAGCCTGTGCAGGAGCTTAATATCTATTAAGGAGATGGGCCACTGACCGCTGTGTGTCTCCTAACCAATCGTGGTGCCGATTCAAGGAGCTGTGAGTTTAGGCAGCTAGTCAGAGCAGCTGTAAATAAAAATATCTTAACAGATGTAATTTGATAATTTGGACAGGTATACGCTATAAAGCGGGGTTTACTGATTTCCAATAAGGTCAAAGAATTTCTGCCACTTCTTGAAATACTTATTAGGTGTCCCGATCAGCCTGAAATAGCCACTCTATTAAATAACTCAAACCATTTTCTTAAAGTAGGAGCCTGAGACTACTTCCAGTGTCTTAATAGTAGCCTCCTGCCTACCATAATAGCTGTCTGGATCCAATCAGAGTCATGGTCTGTCAAGGAAATCAAAGGACTTGGATCTCCCGAAACATATAGGCTGGGCAGATAGGGATACTGTACCCCTAATATAGGTATGCCCAGCCCTCCCTGTTCCCCTGTTTTTTGTAATATATTTAGACGTATACGAGGCTGTTTACCATTCCAAAGAAAAACATAACACAGCTTTTCAAAATTCTGAAAATATTTCAAAGGAATGGAAATTGGTAATGCCTGGATAACGCAGTAAAATCTTGGGGCAACATTCATTTTAAGGACATTGGCCTTTCCCCACAATGAAAGAAAGGGGGGGCCACCTGTCTATATCCGCTTTAAAATGATCCAAGAGAGGTTTTTGGAGGAACGGGACACAGAGATATGTTATTCCTTTCTGAGGTCATAGGAATTGTGAAGAAAATGCTGTTTTAGGGCAGTAAGATGTCAGGGGGAGGGCTTCACAATTGGACCAATTTATTTTATAAATTGATAACTTGGAAAATTAAATCAATAGTAGTTAAAAGAGAATTCACAGATTTTTCTGGGCTAGAAATAAAGGTTAAAATGTCATCTGCATACAGCATTATTTTATGGGTAGTTTGGCCAATCTGGATACTAGGGAAGTCCAGGTTCAATATTATAGCTACCGTTAAAGGCTCTAATGCCAAAGAAAAGAGGAGGGGGGATATGTTATGTTACTGGCAGACTGTGAGTGAGCATGAAGGAGACCCGGACTCAGATTAGCAGTTCAGTAACTCACGGGTGGTTTATTTTCATCCAGAACAGGAAGTGTGTTACACATAACATAGTCCGTGCTACAACTCTCTGCTGTGCTTTACACTATTCCGTTTTACAGAACAGGATAAAGGGGATCGTTGGTGGACTCATTGTAGTCTAATATATGGTGAAATAAGCCCATTTGTTACCACCGCAGCTTTGGACCCAGTGTACAATATATGAATCCACTTTATGAAGAAGTCTCCAAATCCAAAAGCTTTCAAAGTCAGCAAAAGATAGCACCACTCTACCCGGTCAAATGCCTTCTCAGCGTCTAATGATAGGGCAGCTACAGGCTCCTGTTCATTCTGAACATGCCACATGATATCTATGAATCTCCTGATGTTATCTGCTGAGTTTCGCTGATGAATAAAGCTAACTTAGTACCAGAGCTGCTACTACCTTATTTATTTTCCCTGCTACCACCTTATTTAGAATTTTTGCATCACAGTTAATAAGATAAACTGGTCGATAACTCTCACAGTTATGTGGGTCCTTACCCTTCTTGAAGATGAGCGAGATGCCTCAGACAAGGTTGGAGGAAGAAAGCCTTTTGCAAAGGATTCTTCATACATATTCATTAAATAGGGAGTTAATTCCTTACAATACATCTTGTAAAATTCTGCTGTAAACCCGTCTGGGCCAGGTGATTTGCCAGTGGTTAAGAGCGCAATCGCATCTACAATTTTTTCCTCAGGTATGGGTTTGTCAAGCTCCTCTTTCTGATTCGTTGTCAATACTGGTAAACTGAGTTTATAAAGAAAAGATTCAATCTCATCATCCACTGACAACTCTGTACTGTAAAGGTTTGTATAGAAATAAAAAAGACTCGTTAATCTCTTTTGTAGATGTTTTACGTCCCCCACATTGATCTCTTATACTCGAAATTGTGCTTAAGGATTCCTGTTTTTTTATGTAGCTGGCAAGTAATCTGTCGGCCCAGTCTCCTTCCTCACAGTACCTCTGCCTGGCTCTGAAATGAGAGAATTCCACTTTTTGTGAGAGAAGAGTATTAAACTTATATTTTAGTTCCACAAGTAAGGAGTAAGAGTAAGGACTCATTGGACAGGTCTATTTTGAATTTACCTTCTGCGACACTGATCCTCTGCTCTAATTCCTACTGTCTTGTAGTATTTTTTTTTTCTTGAAAGCACAGTGTTGTACTATGTGTCCCCTCAAAAAAGTACTTCTTATGCCACAGCTGCAGATGATGCCATAGGTAGGTCAATCTCTGAATACATCTTAATCTCAGCACTAAGGGTTGTTCTAAATGCTTCATTCATTAGCAGACCTGAGTTCAGCCTCCATCTACGAGATTTTATAGTTTGGGTGAATGGTTGCATATAAAGTGTCACACAGGCATGATCTGAGATTATTATATTCCCAAATTTACAAGATAAAACAATGGCCATTAATGTATTTGATAAGAGAAAGAAATCAATTGTTGAAATGGTTTGATGTGGGGAGAAAAAAAATTGTAGTCCCTAAATGTAGGGTTAAAAATGTGCAATATATCCACCAAACCTAAAGCTTCGCATATATTTTCAAGAACCCGCTTTGATCTTCGGGGTTGAGAAGTGGATGGTCTACTGTGGTCAAGCACTATATCCAAGCCCTGATTGAAATCCCCCACTAGAATGACTGGATGATTGCCCATTCTATTTATACTGCACTCTAGATCTGCAAAAAATATTGGCTCATCCTGAAGGGTTATTATTTTTATTGTTCACTTAATTTATTTAATAACATTATGATCTTTGCTCTCTTTTTAACTGTCACAATGACACAAGGCTTTGAAAGTTGTTTGTACTTTTTTCATCAACAGCAAGAGCTGTGAGGAGAACGTTATCCTGAGTGGCAGAGAAGCATCACTGCAACTAGCTATCTGAGTGAAGTGCTGGGAACCTCTCCTCAGATAGCCAGCGCTTGCCTGTTCTACACTGCTTAAAGTCTTACACAGGCCAGAAGATCTTTCCATCCACTCTTTTCCTCCGTTTCATCTTCTCACAGACTTTAGGACACTTAAATATTGTTTGAAACACAAGGACTGTTTGCTGTGTTCATGAAGGACACAGCGGAACACTATGATAAAACTTGTTGCTCAGACAAGCTGGAGCTACTCCCATTATTGGGACTGGACAACAACCTGTTACCTGGACTCTGCAGACGTAATCATATTGATAAGTTCTGTCCAATCACATGTCATTTGCATAAAGGTATAACTGCTTGAATGAAGTCTGAGGGGTTCTCTCTGACCCTCGACTGGCTTTAGTTTCTCTCTCTTTCTTTATTTCTCCCTCTCTGTGGGTTGTGAATGTGTTGATCTATCGAGATTTTACTACACTATGTGTTGACTCAATGATGTACTTTTACTCTTTTCTAATATATATATATTTATTAATTTCTATTCCTTATATATATATATATATATATATATATATATATATATATATATATATATATATATATATATATCTGTAATGCTGAGACTATTTTTCCAGTAAATTTAAATATATTTTAAATTCTAAGATCTGACTCATTGGTCAGATCATTTGATGACTCATTGGTCATTTCATGTTCTGGGATTCCTCACATGCAAAGCATCGAACACTCATTGTCTGTGAAATGTGTTTCTTGTATAAAGACCAAATCACAATGTAAGAAGAGGGGGGGTGGAGTGCTATACAAACTGCAGCTCCAACCACACAATTAGCAGACCTAGTCGCAGACCTCAAAGCAGGTAAACCCAAGAAAAAGGGAAATTTAAAAATAATATTATATATTATAATTCATATTATAGAACCCCAACCCATGCGGGGATCGAATCCGGGCCGCAGCCCAATACTCGTACCGCTGTACCAGCGAGTGGATTGGGATGCAGCCGCCGAAAAGGGGCGGAGCAACGAAAACGGGCAGAGAAACAAAAGTCACGCATAGCGGGAATGAGAGAGGGTAAGAAATGTAAATAAAGCTCGCAGGGAAGCGGCTACCTCTAATGACGCGAGGTGAGGATTAACTGAAACAATAGAGCTTCGAAAGAAAACAAAACTGAATTGAGGTGCTTGTGGATTAAATGCTGTTTCACCAGAGAGGAGAGAGAAGGTGAGCAAACCGCGAGCCTCACAGCTGCTTCACACACACACAGAGAAAGAGGGGGGTGGAGGGGAGCTGTGGAGGAAACCGAACTACACAGCTACACCAAACTAGAGAGAGAAAGGAGGACAGGGAAAACTAGAGAGTGGAGACGAGAAGATAGATTCGCTCTCAGGAGCATCAAAGATCCAATGCCGAGTGGCTGGTTGGCGTTGCTTATAAGGAGTTGGTAGCAGGTGTCAGTAATTAGCCAAATTAACCCTCAGTGCCGGCCTGGCACGCCCTCCGATGCCCTGGGGGCCGTGCCACGAAGGGAGCTTACAAAAGTGGCGCTTATTTGAGTAGTCCTCGCTTGAGTTAGCCAAACAATTCACTTCCAGCTAGTTCCGTTCCACTAACGCAATTAAGACTCAACCTGTTCCCACTAATTCAAGGCATGCTTTTGTAATCAAGGCTCACACGCGTGCACACGGTATTTACACAGCCTCAGTTATCGAGCCTTGAAAAGCAGAGAAAATAAAAACAATGATAATCTTTTAAAATAATGATTTAATCCCTTAACGTTCCATGTGGCTATGCTCAGACCCTGCACGTTTCCTAATTTAGCTGACATAACATACAATACAGCAGTATGGTGACCACCTGTCTATCATCTTCTAAATTTAGCCTAGTGTGTAAAATGACCAAATCCCCACAAACGTGTTTATCCTCTGAATGAAAAGGTACATGGATACTGAATAGGAGGAGTAGCAGTGACTGGGATAAAAACAAAAAAACAAACAACATAATCAAAAATATAAAACAAAACAGTGTAAAATAAACAAGTTGGCTTCCACTCTCTGGGTGCCCCGAAAAAAACACCAACTAGGTCTGTGATCTGCAAGCTTTAAGGGCAGTGCCACCATCACGACAACTAACTCTAAACAGTCTATATAACTCGACTAAACAGCTCTCTAACCAATGTTATTGAAGATGGGCCTCACTGTAACTGACATCAACAAGGACATTATTAATGCAACTGTGAGCAAAAATACAAACTAAACAAAGTCTATAACAATCATTAAGTCAATAACTGACTTGTACACACATGTAGAGTATCAAGAAAAACAAATTTACCTTAAAACATAAGACCAAGTTCACATACACTAAATAGGAAAACAATAAAGCTGGTAGAACCGCATTTTGAAGTAGTGCACATAAAACCTGCACTTAACAATATTTACATTACCTTTAAGTTCTTTATTGCTAAACAGCCAATTTGGTCTACCATGGCTAATGGTCATACATCAAATCCAGGATGTCCCTGGCACAGTGCACCATCAGGTACGGGTAGACTCAGCCTCTGGCTGTAGGGTGGAAATAAAGCTAAACGTGGTGCGGGCGTTATCAAAGCACCGCTCACCTCCGCAGTGATACAGAGAACCACAGGGTGTTTCTGTTTGAAAGGTATCTTGTGTTGATGGAGTAGTTTCTTGCATTCTCAAACACTTTGGTGCAGAGACACCATTTCTTTTTGAGTAGTCCTAGAAAGATCCTGATGAGGTTGCCATTCCAGCGGATTTCACCCTTTTTTCTCGCCGCGTTGGTTATTGCCTTTTTGTTCTGCCTGTTAAGAAACCAGGCGATGAGGATTCTATCCGGTCTGTTTCTCCCTTTACGAGTGGCTGACAAGCGGTGACATCGCTCCACCAAAAGCCCAGACGTTAACTCCAGACCGAGCATCTCAGGAATCACATCCGACAGGAACTTTGCCGGGTCTCTCCCTTTGCAATGCTCTGGAAATTATAGATTGTTGCGGTGGGTCCACTATATTTTGCTGGAGACTAGACATCTCGGCGCGAGTTGCAGATGGACTTTCTTTTATCTCTTTTACGCACTCCTCAAGTGAATCCTGTCTGCTCTCTGCCCTCCCAAGACGGGTAAGAACTTCTGTGAGCTTGCCCTCTATCGACGTAATTGTTCTTCTGATTTCCTCCAGGCTGCTACTATGTTTGGCAAACATTTGCTTGAGAAGCACATTAATTCTAGCAATCTCCTCGTGCAGGCAATCGTAATGTCGTAATTCTGAACAAAACTTCTAATGGTGCACAGATGTCTCCCCTTAAGCTGCCATTTCTCAGATTGAGTCATGTGACTCATACGGAGATTTTTCTAAAAGAAAGGTAACGGAGCTAACCATGTAAACTGTGATTACATTGTTTCCCATAGCTGGTCGTCTCCGAATCAAAACACACAGATTAAATGACTGTGTGAAAAAATACAGCTTGTGACTTGTGAACTTTAGAATTAGCTACATAGATGGTCAAGGTGTGTTTATTAATTTAGGATTGCAGGCCTACTGTAAGTTATAATAGACGAAAATTCATTTAGCTAACTAGTCATCTAGAAGATGTAGTGGATAGCCAGAATTTAGTACACCACTTTGTTTGTAGTTTAAAGCAGTCTCTTAACCCTGATCCCTGTCATAAAATTGTGCAGATCAGACTGACCAGCTAATAAACAATCATTTATTGAGTTTACCTGTTAAACTCCCTTAGCTCCCTGTGGATTATAAAACCAATCATTATGTAAATCCAGCAGTGTGTTAGACACATCATACCACCCCTTACTTTATTAAGTGCCTTTAAAGCAGAGAAAGCTCTAGAATATGCAGAAACAAGGTTAAGAAACACTGATCTAATGCGACTTCTGTTAATTTGTAGTTAAGTATTTGTAGTTAAGTGCATTTTGTGTTAGTTCTTTTTTAGAAGTTAGTTCTTAATTGGAAGGTTATTGTTTGTTCTAAATGGGAAGATTATTGGAAGTATTAAAATAAAACTATGGAGAAACGTAAGAAACTAAAAATTTCTGAAGAAAATAGAACATTTAATGATGCCTGGGCAGATTCATTTGCATTTTCATCTGACGAGAGTGGCCTACCAGTATGCCTAATCTGTGGAAAAAGACTGGCTAACAATAAAAGGTCAAATGTGGCAAGACATTTCCAAAATAAACAGGGAGAAGAGAGAAAAAAAGCTGTTTCGGAAATGATGCGGAAGGCTGATCTGACAAAATCAATTCAAGAAGTGGGTGAAGTCTGCAAATTCAACTACAATATGCAAGTTTTGTTGCCTCTCAAGAAATAGTCAGGCGTAGGAAACCGTTCACAGATGAAGAATATATGAAAGAGTTATTCATTAAGATTTCAGAGTGAAACAAGAGTGAAATTGTGCAGAAAATCAGAGAGATGCCTCTCTCTGCGAAGACAGTTAAAGACAGAACCATAGAAATAGCAGAAAATATCACAAAACAGCAAATTAAAGACATATATTCAGCTGCAGCCTACTCTATCGCTACTCTACTCTAACTTATATATTTATAGTTATATAATTTAAGTAAAATGGTCATTGACAAGATAAATAATTAAACTAACTAAATAATTCATTCATATATTTGGGAAAGAAATCAGGATTAAAACATATTAATTTTAAATAACGACAGAAAAGCATTTATTTTATTTTTTTCAATTAAAACAATGTTATCTTTATTCTTTGTTTCTGATTGGCTCATAAGTTTCTACAAAGTTAGCTAGCCAATGAAAATGCACAATGCAGGTATGTGCAGTGAGTCATGAAGCTGTTCGCGGTATTTTTCACCACAGTCGGCGGCAGTAGTGTTAGAGGGAGCACACAGCTCAGATCTCTCCAGCTTGGTCTGAAATAAAACCGAGTAAAAGTTACTGTAAAGTTGTAAAATTGCTAGAAACACTTAATAACTAGAAATACTTACTGTGAGCTGAAATTGGAGTCTCTGCGCCATTTACACCGTGAAAACGAGCTGTAATATCCCCGAATTGGTAAGCATTGTATATAATCATTGCTAAGCTAACTAGCTAAAATGCTAATCGCTATGGGAAAGCCCAGGTGTGACGTCATCAGGACTCGTGCGTGTTAACTGGAGGAGAGGACAAAAAAGTTGAAGGTAGTCTTCCCTCTCAATCTGCCCTTGCTCCCTGCCTTCCTCCAGCTGCCTCGGCCCTTTCTGGACCTCGGTGGGGTCTGTTGGGTTACGGGTATAGCTCAGGTTTCTCTTCATTTACGTATAAATCTTTCGCCTTTAGTAAAAGATTTCCGTGCAGGGGAACGTTGAGTATTGCTCATTTTTTGAAAGCTTTGCTTTTAGCGAAGCTGCTCATTTCAGTGAAAAAAAAGAGAGAGAGAGAATGAATCAATCAATCAATCAATAAATAAGAAAAAAAATAAGAGTAGGAAGGAACGATGACAAAAGAAAACAGTAAAAGAAAAAAGTTTAAAAGGAATAACGTAAAAGAGTAAAAGACAGACCTTTTTGAACAGTGGCTAGAGTAGGGTGACGTTAAATGGGTGGGACATCTGTTGGCTTCGCTGCTTAGTAGCTACATAGTAAAAAGAAGGGTTATCGCTTTTCTGCCTTTTGGCTAAGATCAGGCGAGATGTCCTCTTTTGGGGACGACAGATACTGCTGCTTTTGCGGCTAATCCCCAGTGGGGAGCTGTTTTTGGGCAGCACACTTGATTAACGCCATGGCTGGGAAGGCGACTAGCACTGGCTTAATCAAAAAAAATAAAAAATCTGTTCTCATCAGTTTGATCGGATCCAAGAGGACGTCGGCTGTGCTTGGGCTTAGTTTTAGAAGGAGTTTAAGGGTGAACATATGTGCAGCAGTAGGTGGCTTGACCGCCGCTGCCGCAGGGGATCCCTTGAGCTCCTTTTTATTTTCTTTTATTTCTTTTAAAGTTTTTTAGTTTAGCTCTCAACCCCTTTGGGATGACGAAGAAAAGGACCTCACTGCCAAAGAAGACACCATCGGCGGTGGCGGTGACGACGACGATCCTTCCCCGGCTGGACGACCCTCTACGGCAGACGGACCAGCTGGTGGACCGGCAGGCTTCAGGACCAGCCGGAGGAAGTTCCATCACTGACAGCGTCGTGGAGTCGGGACCTCGGGGCTCTGCTGGGACCCGGTGGTGGTGGAATGGGGGTCCCGTGTGAGGGCGCCCTCTTTACCGAGCCGGAGGTGAGGGAAGTTCCATCTGCGGGGGCCGTGAAAATCTACAAGATTCAGGCCCCTATATTCTCCACCCCGGCTGAGGCCAGGTGCTCGGCCCAGGGCTCGCCCCCTCGGCCTAATAGAGCGGCACCCCCGGGTCCTGCTCCCTTGAAGACATCAACAGCAATCAAGAGGGGTAGGGAGCAGGACCCAATCAAGACTGAAAAAAAGGTGAGGAAGGCGGGCACCTCCCCTCCGGCGGCGCCCGAGGGAGCCCCTCCAGGACGACCAACTGCTCTCGATCCGGAGGGCCATAGGTGGATAATGGTCTCGTCAGGTTCGGAGGGGGAAGAGTCCTCCGGAGAGTACTCCGAAGAGTAGAGGGGCTCCCTCCGTATCCTTTTAAAAGTTTTTTAACCTTTTTAATTACAGGCCCAGGCACAGCCAAAAAAGAGAAGCGTTTTTTAGATTTGTTTTTTAACCTTTTTTTCATATTGATTAAATGGTTTGTTTTGTTTTGTTTTAAGTGTTTTTAGCGGGGATGTTGAGAGAGTAACCGAGTGTACAAACTTTGACGGTGAAATATTTCTGACCCGTAAAAATAAATAAATAAATAAATAAATCTGTTCTTATCAGTTTAATATCTGATACGCTCTCTATATGAGGGCTACATATTAAATGGATTTTTAGAACAGGGAGCCAGAACAGGAGCTTGCTCCTTCTGCTCCACGCATCAACCTCGTATTGCAGTACCTCCAGGAGCGGTGCACCCTCCTTACAGCGGTGCAAAGAAAGAAGAAACGACTGGGTCGTTGGCTGAGTACTTGAAGAGTGCGTGACTTGTTAGGGGGGAGGGGTCGGTTCTTGTGATTTGTCTTGTTTTTTTTTTAAGTGAATGAATGCATGTTTGTGTTGTTGTTGTTCTTGTTCTATATATTTATTTATTTATTGAATTACGTTGTTTCCGACAGGGGGAGGGTCTTTTTCGAGTGTGTTCCGTTTTTGTTCTTTTTTTTTTATACATTTTTTAATTTGTATTTGATATGTTGTTTAGCTGGTCTCTTTGTGTTGTTTTGTGTCCCTTTGTGCTCTTTAGGCAACCGAGACTGTACCCGCCCAGGCATGACATCAGGAATCGGGCGCGTTAACTGGAGGAAAAGACAAAAAAGTCGACCGTTGCCTTCCCTCTCGAGCTTCCTTCGCTCCCTGCCTTCCTCCAGCTGCCTCGGCCCTTTCTGGACCTCGGAGGGGTTTGTGGAGTTACAGGTATAGCTCGGGTTTCTCTTCATTCACGTATAAATCTTTCGCCTTTTACTAAAGATTTCCGTGGAGGAGAATGTTGACGAGTATATTTTTTGAAGGCTTTGCTTTTAGCAAAGCTGCATATTTTGGTCAATAAAAGAAAGAAAAAAAAAAAAAAGTCAGACCTCTTTGAACAACGGCTAGAGTAGGGAGACATTAAGTGGCTGAGAAATCTGTTGGCTTCGCCGCTCAGTAGCTACGTAGTGAAAAGAACGGCCCCGCAAGCAGGTGGCGGTGTCCGGGTTATCGCTTCTCTGCCTTTTGGCTAAGATCAAGTGTAGTATCTGTTCTTATCAGTTTAATATCGAAGCGTTGAAGGAACGACTTGGCTGTGCTTGGGCATTGTTTTAGAGGAGTTCAGGGGTGAACATATGTGCAGCAGCAGGTGGCCTGACCGCCGCTGCCGCAGGGGGATCCCTTGAACTCCTTCTTTGGTTTTATTTATTTGTTTTTCCTGGCAAAATTTGGGGAGGTCCAGCCGGGGGAGAGAATGGTCCGGGACGAGCTGGGGATCTGGAACGGGCACCGCCAATACATGATAACTTTCAAAGAGGAACAGGGAAGTTCGAGGTACCCCCCCGGCTAATTTTAATCTGGACGGCAGCAAGGGGTGTACCTCTTCTTCAGGGGGCAGCCCGCCTTCTGCCGGGGGTGCCTCAGGTATGGACACCAGGCCGAGGGGTGCAAGGAGATGGTCTGCAAGAACTGCTTGGGGAAGGGGCACCTGGCCAAGAATTGCCAGAACCCCTGCCGCTGCAGGAGCTGTGGCGGGGAGGGACATTTAACCCACTCCATGCGGTCAGGAGCTCTCTCCTTGTTATACAAGAAAGGAGATCCCAAGGATCTAGCTAATTGGAGACCCCTGACCATGCTGTGCGTTGATCTTAAGATCTTCGCCAAGGCCCTGACAGAGCGCCTGAAGAAATCCATGTCGTGCCTGATCCACAGCGACCAGACCTGTGGGGTCCCAGGGAGATCGGCAACCTGGAACCTCCACCTAATCAGGGATGCCATCTCCTGGGTCGGAGACAGAAATGTCCCGCTGGCGCTGGTGAGCATAGATCAGGAAAAGGCTTTCGATCGAGTGGACCACCGCTTCCTCGAGAGGGTGTTGACGACACTAGGGTTTGGGCCCAAGTTCCTCAGATGGCTCTTTACGTTATACGCTGAGGTCGGAAGCCGTGTTTTCATCAACGGCCACCTGAGCGACGTAGTACCGCAAGTGAGTGGAGTACGACAGGGGTGTCCTCTTTCCCCTTTACTCTACGCGCTCTATATAGAGCCACTTGCTGCAGCCATCAGAGCCCACCCAGAGATAGATGGTCTCCCCCTCCCGGGGGGCAGAGGAAAGGGGGTCAAACTGGCCCAGTATGCAGACGACACTACGTTGTTCGTATGCTCGGACCGGTCACTCAGGATTGCCTTAGACATGGTGCAGGCGTTCGGTAGAGCTTCCGGTGCGGCATTGAACCTTGGCAAGTCGGTAGTCAAGTACTTCGGCAGTTGGACAGATCGAAGGGACATTGTGGGGGGTTTGGCCCTCAGCGATGGTCCTTTGAAGATCTTGGGGGTCTCCTTCATGGCAGAAGGGGCTGCCCGAGCCAACTGGGAAGAGTGTTTAGCTCTGGCCAGGCGCAAGATGGGGCTGTGGAAAGCCAGGTCCCTGTCCTTTCTGGGTAAGGTATTGGCATTAAAAGTAGATGTCCTTCCCTCACTGCTGTATTTAGCTCATGTTTACCCCATGCCCCGCTGCATGCGGCGAGGGCTCACTAAAGACGTTTTTAGTCTCGTCTGGGGAGGTAGATATGAGTATGTTAAGAGGGAAGTGATGTACCTGGGAAAGGACAAAGGAGGGAGGGATGTACCTGACTTCCCTCTTAAGCTGGATTGTCTGTTTTCTGCACAGCTCTGTGCACGCCTGGCAGCTCCCCTAGAACACCCCCATCAACCTTTTGTACGGTTGTGGCTGTCCTGGCCAATGCGTACTCTAGTGAGTACGTGGTCCAACTCCTGCCCTAAGGCTGAGACCCTACCGGATCACTTTAAGCACCTGGTAAGATGGAACAGGTCGCTTCAGGTGCAGTCCTATACCGCGGCCCTGGCGAGGGCGGGAGGGAAGAAGAACCAGCCGGAGGTGAGGGAAGTTCCATCTGCGGGGGCCGTGAAGATCTACAGGATCCAGGCCCCTAGATTCTCCACCCCGGCTGAGGCCAGGCGATCGGCCCCGGGCTCGCCCCCTCGGCCTAGTAAGGAGGCACCCCCTGGTCCTGCTCCCTTGCAGACATCAGCGGCAACAAAGAGAGTAAGGGAGCAGGACCAAACAAAAGACAAACCTTCTGAAAGAAAGGTAAGGAAGGCGGGAACCCCCACTGGAGGCCCGTGGAGGCCCCTCTGGGAACACCGCGGTCCCCTGATCCAGAGGACTCCGTGATGTGGATTTCAGACAGCTCACCACCACCCCTCCGAATCCAGGAGGAATATACGTCCAGTTCGGAGGGGGAGGAGTCCTCTGGAGAGGAGTGAGGGGCAATAAGAGGGGCCTCTCATGTCATTTTTAACAATTTTAACTTTTTATCTGTTTTTACAGATGGGCCCAGGCACAGCGATTTTTAAAAGTTAAGTTTTTAAAAAAAAAATGTAGTAATTATTAATATTTCTTATTTTTGTTAGTTTGTTTGTTTTGTTGGTTTGTTTTGTTTTAGTTAATAAATTTGTCTTAATTGATTTTAGTGGGAATCATGAAAATAAGTAACCGCGAATATACATTATTTTGGTGAAAAATTTCTGACCCATGGAAAAAAAAATCTGTCCTTGTGAGGACGGGCTACACTCTGAAAGAGCAGAATGGCCCAATCGAGTGATCACCGGCCGGCCCGAGTGGTGCGGCTTCGGCACACGGTACGAGTTGAGCTGAAGGTGGATGCGGCGGCTGATGTAAAGCAGCGGTTCGGATGGGATTGGGTGGTGCTCCGGATCCTGCGGGACTTCTGTGGATTGGCACCAGCAAAGATTTTCTGCCTGCAGGACTTTGCAGGATCCGGGTTCCTCGACATCACTCTGGCGTCGTACTCCGACTGCACTTCGTTTTTCGATAAGTGCAGTCGGAGGATGGAGGAGGAAGAGGTGCTGCGGGGGCTGCGCCTGGTGCCCTTGTTCGCCATGGACGAGGTGCCAGTGACGGTGCACCTCTATAACCCGTTCGTGGCGGAAGAGGTCATCGGGGCTTTCCTGGGCCGTTACTGCACCTCCGTATTGGCGGCGGAGCGGCTGAAGGGGCGGTACGGAATCTGGACGGGGAAGCGACGGTTCCTGGTCAGGTTGCGGGTGGATCCGGCCGAGCCTGGGGGCCTGCTGCACCCCCCGGGCAGCTTCTCCATCGGGCCCCACCGCGGCTTCCTCCACTACCCGGGCCAGCTACTGTACTGCCGGAGGTGCTCTGTCAGAGCAGGCTCTTCCCCTCAGTAGTGAGGAGGAGTCAGAGGATGGAGATGTGGAGGACGATGGACAGAGGGAGGGGGGCTGGACGAGGGTAGTGGCACGAAAGATGAAGGCCGGGGGGAGGAGAAGGGATGAGGACAACGGGACTTGACCGTTTCCCCCACTTAGCCAGGAAGGGGTCAGGGTATAGTTTAGGTTGTGGGTGCAGGGCTGGTGGTTTGGGGGAGGGGGGCTGTGCTTGGGCGGGGGTCCTTTTTGTGGGATGTTTGACTCTGTGGGACTGTGTTGGGGGGGTGGGTCTAGCGGGTGGGGGGTTGTGGGACTGCTTTGTGGGGTTTGGGGGTGTGGGACTATGTTGGGCTTGGGGTAGGTTTGGCGGGTGGGGAGTTTGCGGGACTGCTTTGTGGGGTCTGTGGGGGTGTGGGACTCTGTTGGGCAGGGGGTGGGTTTTTGTGTGTGGGGGGTTTGTGGGACTGCTTTGCGGGGTTTGTGGGTGTGTGGGACTTTGTTGGGCTGGGGGTGTTTTTTGTGGGTGGGGGGTTTGTGGGACTGCTTTGTGGGGTTTGTGGGTGTGTGGGACTTTGTTGGGCTTGGGGTGGGTATGTGGGGGTGGGAGAGTGGGTGGGCAGGGGGCGGGGGAGGTGGGTCTGGGTGAGTTTAGGGATGGGTTCCGGTTTCTTTTGTGTATTGGGTGGGTGTGGAGGTTTTTCTTCTAGGTTTAATGTGTAATTTTACTGTGGCATCCCTCAATGTGAGGGGATTGAGGCAACGGAGCAGGCGGGCATCTGTGTTTCTCAGTTTGAAGTCCTTTCAGTTTAATGTTTTAATTTTGCAAGAATGCCATTTAAGCTCCTCCGAGGATGCCCGCCTGTTCCAGAGGGAGTGGAGGTGGGGGCCCTCGGTGTGGGGGGTGGAAGACGGGAGGGGGGATCGGGTGGGAATCCTCTTTAGGTCGTGGGACTTTACGGTTACTGCCACCTAGTCTCCGGTGCCGGGGAGGGTCCTTAGCATGGACGGGGAGTGGAGGGGGGAGAGGTTTAGGATTGTGGGGGTCTACGCTCCTTGCGCGGTGGGGGAGAGGCGGGGCTTTTTTAAACTGCTACAGCCTCTGCTTTACACCAACAGGGTGCTGGTCGACCCGGATAGGGGGAGGGGGGAGGAACTGGTCCGGGTGATGGCCGCAGCGGGGCTAGTGGATGCCTTTAGGGTGGTGGAGCCACGGGCGGAGGGTGCCACCTGGAGCAATTCCAGGGGGGACGCCTCTCGCCTGGACCTCTATGTGGCAGACGGGAGGCAGGTCTTGGGCTGCGGTCGGATCCCCTTCTGGGCCTCAGATCACTGTCTGGTGCGGGTGGAGCTCTTGGTGGAGGGGGTGCAGAGGGGCCGGGGGTTCTGGAGGCTTAACACCTCCGTCCTCCAAGACCCCGCATTCCTCGAGGTCTTCCGCCTTCTCTTCCCATCTTGGAAGAGGCTGAGGCCACTGTATGGGACCCAGGCGGAGCGGTGGGAAGACCTCAAAAAGAGGATCGCCGCTCTAGGCCAGTGGTGGGGACAGGAGCAGGTAAGGAGGGCTAGGGAAGAGGTCAGGTGTTTGACGCTGGACCTCCATGCGGCCTGGCGCGTGGGGAACCGGGAGGGTCTTGTTCGGGTGAGCGAGGCTCTCAGGGGCCACTATGATGCGCAAGCACGTAGTTTCTGCGTCCAGGCCCGCTGCCAGAGGCTGCGGCAGGACGAACGTCCGACGCGCTACTTTTTTAGTAGCGTGAGGCAGAAGCAGAAGCGAGACCACATTGGTGGTCTCAGGTGGGGGGATCAGGTCCACACGTCCGTGGACGGTATGCTGGATGCAGCTGCCGCCCACTTTGCGGACCTGTTCCAGGCCGGAGAGGCGCTAGGAAGTGTGGCACAGCCCTTCCTGGATGCCGTAGAGGGGCGCTTGTGCGAGGAGGATAGGGCCCTTCTGGAGGCGGCAGTCACCCCCGCAGAGGTAGAGAGCGCTATGCTCTCTCTCAGGTGCGGTGTGGCCCCCGGGGGTTACGGGCTGCCTGTGGAGCTCTATCGTAGCCTCTGGCCCCTCTTGGGCCCTGAGTTGGTGGAGGTGTACCTAGAGGCCAGAGGGATGGGCACCTTGCCCCCCTCCGTTCGGACGGGGCACATCACCCTTCTGTACAAGAAGGGTGAAAGGACTGACCTGGCGAACTGGAGGCCGATTACGTTGCTGACAGCGGATTGTAAAATCTACGCCAAGGTCTTGGTCCGACGCCTCAAAGGAGTTGTGGCTTCTCTGGTCCGTCCAGACCAAACGTGTGGAGTACCCGGTCGTACAGGCAGCATGAACCTGGCCCTCATCAGAGATGCGATCGCCTGGGCACAACAGCGACGGGTACCTCTTGCGGTCTTGAGTCTGGACCAGGAGAAAGCGTTTGACCGGGTCAACCACAATTTCCTCTTTGCAGCTCTGCAGAGGATGGGGTGTGGCCCGGCCTTCCTAGCCTCAGTACGCCTCCTTTACACAGGAGTGGTAAGTAGGGTGCGGGTGAACGGCTACTTTTCGGCCGCGGTTGAGCAGAGGGGGGGTGTCAGACAGGGGTGCCCCTTGTCGCCTCTGCTCTACGTCCTGTACCTTGAGATGCTGGTGGAGAGGCTGCGGAGTGAGCCAACCTTCGGGGGGCTGCACATCCCGGGAGGAAGGGGGGTGTGCGCAAAAGTGTCGGTTTATGCCGACGACGCCACCCTCTTCCTGGGCTCGGACCAGGACTTCGAGGTGGCAGGACGGACACGGGAGCCCGCATCAACCAGGCCAAATCGGCCGCTCTGTACGTGGGGAGTTGGGCCGGACGAGTCGATGTCCCTTGGGGGTTCTCTCTCTGTGAGGGTGGCCTAAAAATCCTTGGGGTCACTTTCTGGAGGGAGGACGCCGCCCAGAAAAACTGGGATGCGGCCCTTGCCAGAGTGCAGGCTAAGGCAGCACGCTGGAGCGTCAGAGATCTTTCGCTGACCGGCCGGGTCCTTGTGGCAAAAACTGACCTGCTGCCGACCCTGCACCACCTGGCGTACGTCTTCCCTGTCCCATTTGTTACGGTAAGGAGGGTGGAGAGGTGTTTGTTTGCCTTCATCTGGGGCGGGAGGTGCGAGCAAGTCGCCAGAGCGACCATGTACCTCCCGATCGCCAGGGGAGGCAGGGGGGTGCTGTGTGTGCCGGCGAAGGCCACTGCTTTGTTCGTGTCCTTCGCGGCGAGGCTGGTGGAGGGCCAGGTCGGGCACCACGCCTCCTTGTTTGCCAAGTTTTGGCTAGGGTTCACCCTTAGGAGGGTGGTCCCCTGGGAGGGCACGGCGCCATGGTCCTGCGACCGACCCTGGCACTACGCCAGGGCCGCCGACTTCGTGCGGGATAGCCCCTGGTGCACGCAAGACGGCGCGGTACTGGACCACAGGCGCCTCTACGCGAGGTGGAGGGACGGTAACGGTGAGGCGATCCGCCCGCTGCATGCTCCGGACGTCAGCTGGGCGGCCTTGCAGCCCGCCTGGATAGACGGGGCCAGCAAAGACTGGCTGGCCGCGCTGGACCGCCTCGCGGTTAGGGAGCGCCTACATAGGCAGGGTGTGAGCCACACCTCCGCTTGCCCCATGGCCTGCGGAGGGGAGGAGACCGTAGGGCACGCCATGTGGTCATGCCCCGTCGCGGCGCGCTTTTGGAGAGCAGTCGCTGAACGGTGGCTGGCCACGGGCTCGGACACCGCCCTCACCAGAGACCTGGTGTTGTACGGGCGGGGTCTCGCCAGTGTCGCACCGAGGGAGGCCAGGCCCCTGTGGACGATGGTCTCCGTAGCGAAGTGTGTGCTGTGGGGCACTCGGTGCGAGTGCCTCCGCATGGCCGATCCGCGACCCGACACGAGGCACCTCCTCCTGGCTTTCCGGGGCAGGCTCGCCACAGTCGAGCAGGCCGGGCGGGAGCCAGGAGAGGGCATAATCAGGGTCAGGGTCGGAGGCAGAGGGCAGGGGGGAGGTTTCGCCGGCATGACGGTGATGGGGAGGCCCTGGTGGCCGCGCAGGTAGTGGGGCAAAGAGGGACCTTGCGCTTTTCTGGCCTCTGTCCCCCTCTCGCTTCTGCGGACGCGCTGGGTGGCACTGTCGGGTGATCGGAGACTGGGGGGTGGTGGGTGGGTTTTCACGGGCGAAGGGGTAGGGTGGGATTAGGGAAGGGATGTGGGGGGCGGTCCCGGCCTCCCTGTTTCCTCATTTTCATTTTGGGGTTTGGTTTTATGGTTTGGTTGGTTTTGTTTGCCGTTGGGAAAGGTGGGTTTTGTTTTTGTGATCTGTGTTTGGGGGGAGTGGGGTGTGGGAATGTGTTATGCGGGTGGGTGCTCTTGAGTGGGTAGTGGGAAGGTGTTGAGTGTGAGGGATTTGCGGGCGGGTTAGTGGGATTCTGTTTGGGGGGGGGAGTTATGTGGGGGTAGTTGGTGGTGGGAAGGCAAGGTTTTTGTCTGTGTGTTCTGCAAATATGTGGAAGTTTGAATAAAGCGCTGGCATTTCAAAAGAAAAAAAAAATCTGTTCTTATCAGTTTAATATCTGATACGCCCTCTATATGAGGGCTACATATTAAATGGATTTTTAGAACAGGGTGCCGTTTATGAAATCATACAGAGATTGGGAGCAGCGTTGGGCTGCGGGTCCCTCTCTCTGGAGCGGCTCACACTACAACAGAGCCGACGGTGTTGCCATTTTAATTAAAAAAACCCATATCTTGGTGAAGGGCAGCACAGTGGTGAGAGACGGACGGGCTCTTTTAGCAAATAGGACTTTTTTAGGGACAGACTTTAACATTTTAAAATTTATGGTTTTAATGATAAAAATGACAGGTACGACCTTTTAGAGGACCTGCAGCCCCACATGCTAGGGAGGGAACCTTTAGTAGTGGGAGGGGATTTTAACTGTGTTTTAACTAGGAATGATAGGAAAGGGAAGGGGGATGATTATAAATTAGATAAGACATCGTTTTTATTACAAGGGTTAGTTAAGGATTTTAAATTAGTCGACTGTTTTAAAAAAACGCATCCAGGGGAGGAGGGCTTCACCTGGTTTAGTGGACTACATTTTTACGAGAGACTGCCCGCCAAACGATGCTACATTATCCCCCATGTTCTTTTCTGACCATCTTATGCTCTCCTGCACCCTGTCTTTCCCCACCAGTGTGACTGTAGGGGGAGGGCTGTGGAGACTGAACTGCTCCCTGTTACAAGATAAAGAGATAGTTAGGAGTTACAGGGAGCAGTACAGTCTCTGGCAGACCCTCCAAGACTGTTACGATTCACGGGCACAGTGGTGGGAGATGGTGAAATTAAGGACAAAGACTTTTTTAAGAAAATTGGGAAAGAGAAAAAGAATAGGGAAAGACGGCGCATGATGGGGCTGCAAAAGAGACTACAGCGGTATTTTAACCTTTTAGCCAACGGCATTGATTTTAGTAAAGAAATAAAAGAAATAAAAGAGGAAATGTCAGTTTTAAACGCAATAAAAAGTAAAGCAACTATTTTAAGAAGCCGAGAACAGGAAGTCGAGGAAGGAGAAAAGTGTACACGTTATTTTTTTAAGAAGATTTTATCTAGGGGAGGGGAAATCGTAAAATTAACAAAAGAGGGGAGGGAGGAAAAAACAACAGGTGGGATTTTAAAAGTAACTGAGAACTTTTATGAAGAATTATATAATGTTAAGGAAGTGTTCCCCGGGACAATTATAGAGGTTTTAGAATTTTTAGACAAAACAATAAACAGTCAAGAGGTTTTAACAGGAGATTTTAATGGTACAGAAGCTTTTAAATGTTTTAAAAAAGGAAAGTGCCCGGGAGAGGATGGACTCCCCGTGGAATTTTACTTGACCTTTTGGGACATTTTAGCAACGGACATTTTAGCAACGGACATTTTGACTGTTTTTAACGAATTTGAACATTTTGACCGACTTCCAGACAGTTTCAGAACAGGGATAGTTAGCTTACTGTATAAGAAGGGCGACAAGACAGACTTAAAAAACTGGCGACCGATTACACTTTTAAACGTTGATTGTAAGCTTTTTAGTAAGATTTTATCCAGACGTATGTCTTTGGTTTTAGAGGACGTGATCCACCCGGATCAAGCCTGCGCCGTGCCCGGAAGGAAGATCACAGACAGCCTAGTGTTGGTTAGAGATGCCATCTGTTTTGCGAGAGACAGAAACATTCGACTGATAGTTCTAAATTTAGATTTTGAGAAAGCTTTTGATCGGGTCTCGCACCAGTACCTGTTCCAGGTAGTGCTAAAAATGGGGTTCCCAGGGAGGTTCATTAAGTGGGTGGAGCTGCTTTATAAAGACATTAGCAGCAAAATTCGTGTAAATGGGCACCTCACAAAAGCAATCAGTGTACGCTCTGGCGTCCGCCAAGGGTGTTCGTTATCTCCGCTTCTGTACGTGGCATGTATAGAGCCGCTGGCGCAGATCTTGAGAAAGGACAAATGGATCAAAGGACTAGACTTGCCAGGTGGACTGACGGCGACCTGTACACTTTTTATGGACGACGTCACGCTTTTATGTTCTGACTTTTTATCGGTCCAAAGAGCATTGGACGTGACTGACTGGTTTGGGAGGGCATCGGGCGCTAAGCTCAATAGGAGCAAGTCCGAGGCCCAGCTCTTTGGGCCTAGAGGGAACATCGACGTGAACCTGGACGTAGATTTTAAAGTAACGGACATAAAAATTTTAGGTTTGAAATTCGACAAAGAGGGTGGTGGACGGGGCAACTGGACTGACGCTTTAGCTAGGGTCAGACAGCGTTTGGGATTTTGGGGACTAAGACAGTTGACGATGGAGGGCAAAATTTTAATTATCAAAGCTGTATTTTTTCCCTTGCTTTAATTATTGTGTTCTGTTTTTAGTCCCCCGAGACGTTTTTTTTTTTTAGGTTTGGACCGGGCGATCTTTTATTTCTTGTGGGGGTCCAAGTGGGAGCGGCTGAGGAGGACGGAGGTGAAGAAGAGAAAGGAGAATGGAGGGAAGGGGCTCCCAGACCCCCACCTGTTTTTAGGAAGCAAGTTCGCTGCTTTACACATAAAGTATGCAACAGACCCCTCCAGACAAAACAAGACGGCGGTGATGGCAAGGTTCTGGATGGGGTCGTACTTGCAAAGTTTAAAGATTTTAAAGCCCGATCGTACAACCCCAGTCTCTTTTACCCTGCCCACTGAATATGGTTTTATCAGAAAGTTTTTAAAGAAATATCTTTTAGAAAGTGAAGTTGTCACCATTTTAACTAATGCCAAGTGTCTTGTCTCTCTTGTGCAGGACCGGGAGGAGGTGAGCCCAGTTCCCGGCCTCACACTCGGTGAGGCCAAACAAGTTTGGAGGAACGCCGCCCACCCCGCTCTTCAGAACAAGCACAAAGACCTGTCGTGGATGGCTGCCCATGAGATCCTCCCGGTCAGGGCCGTGATGCACTCCCGGGGCATGGCGAGGAACCCCATCTGCCCGCGGCCAGGGTGTGGCGAGCCCGAGACCATGCGGCATGTGCTCTGGGAGTGCAGCGTGGCGAGGGACCTGTGGGCCTTAACCGGCCCCCTGCAATGCCCGTGCCTGCCAGCAGGGGATGTCCTGCCAGCGTTTTACCGGCTAGCGGTAAACGGGGTGGGCCAGGGCCTCGACAAGATACCAGCAGCCGACTTCACAGCGCTCTGGTCCACCCTGAATCACGTGAAGGCCGCCATTTGGACCTCCCGCAACCTGCTGGTGGGGAAGCGCGTGACGGTGCCCCTGCACGCACTGTCGGCGCTGGTTACATCTTCGCTGCAGGGGACACCGCACAGCGACATTCGGAGGAGGGGGCAGGGGTCTCACGCAGGGGGGTCCAGACCACCACGGCGCCTGGCTCCCGTAGATGCATCCTGTTAACACGGACACAGTAAAAGGAGCAGCGGGCACAGGGGAGGATCTCCGCTGAGCCCAGAAACGACAGAGGCGTCTCTTCTGAGGAGCGGGGTGGAGCCCGCTTGATAGGGGCTCACTCCGGTTCTGTACAAAGGACAATTTTAACCGATTTTATGGACTATCACGATTCCGTTTTTTAACAGTTTTTTTCATGAACTTTTAAAACACGAACTTGCAAAACAATAGACCTATTTCCCAAAACACACACAAACGCACACAAAGAAAATGACAGCAATGTGGAAAAAAATAAATAAATAAATAAAATAAAATAAAATATAACAAAATGAAGTTGTCAATGGTGTAAAGAAGGTGTTTTTTATCATGTTTTATTGTACTCTATTTTATTTATATATTTATTGCAACAACGCCTTTAAATGGAGTTTAATAAAGACATGGGGAAGGGAAAACAATGGTTTTGAAGCAAAATGAAAACATGATTTTAAGGGAATGTGATGTCTATTTGGTTTGATTGATGATGTGTTTTAAAATGTATGTTTTATGTAAATCTCGTGCACTTTGCTTTTATGTAAAAATGTCTCACTTGGATTTTAAAATGTATGGTGACAATAAAAACTTTTTCAAAAGAAAAAATCTGTTCTTATCAGTTTCTTGAAGAGGACGTCGGCTGTGCTTGGGCTTAGTTTTAGAAGGAGTTCAGGGGTGAACATATGTGCAGCAGTAGGTGGCTTGACCGCCGCTGCCGCAGGGGATCCCTTGAACTCCTGTTATTTTTTATTTATTTGTTTTCATCCTTTTTAGTTTAGTCCTCAGCCCACCCGGACAACGACGGCAGAGCAGCCCGGCTGGACAATCCTGGCGAGCGGACGGACTGGCCCACGGACCTGCCTGCTTTGGGACTTGCCTGGAGGAGCGGACGACGCCATGGACTAGGGACCTCGGGGTTCTGCGGGGCAGGACGAGCCTCGGGCGGCAGCTCCAGCGGCTGGGATATCCCCTTCATTGGAGCCCGGTGTTGGGGTAGACGGAGGTGTGCCCCACACCATACGGTTCCAGTGGAGGGACCCGGATGGCGGGGCCCTCTTTACTGAGCGGGTCCCGTACATCCGGGAGGTCCTTTTTACCGCGCTGGGGCTAAAACCTGACGATCTCGTCTGCGCCCAGCGTAACAATGCGCTGAGGTTCTTTGATGTCACATTGGCGTCTGAGGCAAATTACGGGCGGGTCCTGGGGCTTGGGCGGGTCCTGGGTGACCATCCGCTGGGGAGACATTACACTATGGTCTCCATGTGGGTGTTGAACCGGCGGATGGTCACGGTACATGTTTTTAATCCTTTTGTATCGGCTGAGTCTGTCCGCTGCTTTTTAGCGCAATTCGGAGAGGTCCAGCCGGGGGAAAGAATGGTCTGGGATGAGCTGGGGATTTGGAACGGGCGCCGTCAATTTATGGTAACCTTCAAAGAAGATCAAGGAAGTTTGAGGTACCCCCCGGCTAATTTTACACTGGATGGAAGCAAGGGGTACCTCTTCTTCAGGGGACAGCCCACCTTCTGTCGGGGGTGCCTCAAGTACGGACACCAGGCCGAGGGGTGCAAAGACTTGGAGTGCAAGAACTGCTTGGGGAAGGGGCACCTGGCCAGGAACTGCCAGAACCCCGCCGCTGCAGGAGCTGTGGCGTGGAGGGACATTTGGCCCACTCCTGTCCTAGTCGGGCACCATCCTACGCCACCGTGCTGGCTGGGGCAGGGGTGGGCAGAAGAAGGGAGGTGGCTACTGGGAATGGAGAAGAAGAGCCCAGTTTACCTGTGGAGGCCGTGGCCACCTCCTCTCCCATCGTGGCCAGGCGCCCCACCCTGAGCTCGACCCCTCGGCCCAACTTGCAGGCGCCCCCCACCATCCCCTCTGGAAAGCGGCCGAGGGAGCGAGAGGAGAGGTCGAAGAAGAGGAAGAAGGCGGGCTCCCCTGTGGCGGCGCCCGTGGGAGCTCCTCCTCGTTCAGCCCTGCCCCCCAAACCAGAAGAAGCCAGCCTGCCCTTGTCCGAGGATATCCCACCACAACCATCTGGGTCCGAGGACACCCTGCCACCACCGCAGGAGTACGGGGGCAGGGAGGCCCCCCAACGAGTCGGCATACTTGGAGGGGGTGGCTCCTCTCCCCGTTGACAAGAGGAGAGGTTCAGAGAGGGGCTCCCCTGTTTTAGAAGAGTTTTAATTGTCTTTTACTTGGTTTTAATCCCCTTTTTATCTTTTTATGGCAGATTTTACTGTTTTAACCATCAACGTCAGAGGGCTTCGAAACGCGGTTAAGAGGGCAGCAGTGTTCCAGGATCTGGCATCTATCTCCCCGACCATCTGCTGTTTGCAGGAGGTTCACCTGCGGGACCAGAGGGACGAGGCTCTTTTCTCACAACAGTGGGCAAGAGGTAGGGCCTACTGGAGCGTGGGTGGCGTCCATTCCTCGGGTGTGGGAATCCTTCTTGGAGACCGCACTTTTGAGAAGGTAAGCCCGTTTACCATCCATCAAGGCAGAGCGTTGGGCTTAGACGCCACTTGGAGAGGCCAGAACATTAGAGTTTTGTGCATCTACGCTCCAGTAGATGCCTCGTCCCGTATTAACTTTTTAGAAGTTCTGGCCCCCTTTTGTGTGTCAAATAGGCACTTAATAGTGGCAGGTGATTTTAATATAAATTTAGAGGGGGGTGATGATGTCAGCCGGAAACACTTCCAGAAGTTGTCCAGCGACTTCAGTCTTACTGACGGTTTTAAAATTTGCAACCCCGGAAATCCGGGCCGTACCTGGCATAACACTAGAGGGGCACAAAGCCGCCTAGATTATATATTAGTGTCCCCCACTATAGTTGTTAAAAAGGCCTCCTTGACCCCACGGTGGTTCTCAGATCACATGATGGTAGAGGCCACAGTCTCCATTAACGCCCCCTCCATTTGTAGAGGGTATTGGAAACTGAACGTGGAGGTCCTGGAGGAAAGAGAGTATCAGACTCTCTTTAGGGATCACTTCGCAGTCTGGTCAGACTGCAAGGGTGACTTTGCTTCTCCAGCTGCATGGTGGGAGCACATCAAAGAGAGAATTCGTGCTCTTACAAACCACTATTGCAGACGCCGCAAAGCCGAAAAGCTGAAGCGGGTAAGGGATTTGGAGAAGCAATTGAAGGAACAATACATTAACTTTAACAACGGAGGGACGCTGGACCTAGATAAAGTGCAGGCCCTTAGAGCCGGGCTCAGGGTACTGCACGAAAGGTCGGCAGCTGATAGCCTGTTTAATGCTAGGGTTCAGATGGCAGAGGAGAACGAAACATGTTCTGCCTCCTTTTTTCAAAGGGTTCGGCAGGCCCGAGAGGAGAGATGTTTTACATCTCTCATAGACTCGGAAGGTAGGACCTGTTCGGACCCGGCCCGGATGATGGAGGTTGCACATAGTTTTTATTCTAATCTCTTTAATAAACGTAGCACAGATCATGAAATAGGGGAGCAATTTTTGTCGCACCTAGAGACACGCCTTCCGAGCACGGCTCGGGACAGCCTAGAGACCCCCTTTAGTCTGACAGAACTGACCGGTGTACTTGGCAAAATGAACCGGCAAAAGGTCCCGGGCTTAGATGGGCTCCCAGTAGAATTTTATTCTACGTTTTGGGATGTCCTCGGCCCGGTGATGGTGGAGGTAGCCGAGGACGTGCACCGACAGGGCAGGCTCACAGAGAGCATGCGGTCAGGAGCTCTCTCCTTGTTATACAAGAAAGGAGATCCCAAGGATCTAGCTAATTGGAAACCCCCGACCATGCTGTGCGTTGATCTTAAGATCTTTGCAAAGGCCCTGACAGAGCGCCTGAAGAAATCCATGTCGTGCCTGATCCACAGCGACCAGACCTGTGGGGTCCCAGGGAGATCGGCAACCTGGAACTTCCACCTACTCAGGGATGCCATCTCCTGGGTCGAAGACAGAAATGTCCCGCTGGCGCTGGTGAGCCTAGATCAGGGAAAGGCTTTCGACCGAGTAGACCACCGCTTCCTCGAGAGGGTGTTGACAACACTAGGGTTTTGGCCCAAGTTCCTCAGATGGCTCTTTACGTTATACGCTGAGGTTGGAAGCCGTGTTTCCATCAACGGCCACCTGAGCGACTTAGTACCGCAAGTGAGTGGAGTACGACAGGGGTGTCCTCTTTCCCCTTTACTCTACGCGCTCTATATAGAGCCACTTGCTGCAGCCATCAGATCCCACCCAGAGATAGATGGTCTCCCCCTCCCGGGGGGCGGAGGAAAAGTGGTCAAACTGGCCCAGTATGCAGACGACACTACGTTGTTCGTATGCTCGGACCGGTCACTCAGGATTGCCTTAGACATGGTGCAGGCGTTCGGTAGAGCTTCCGGTGCGGCATTGAACCTTGGCAAGTCGGTAGTCAAGTACTTCGCCAGTTGGACAGATCGAAGGGACATTGTAGGGGGTTTGGCCCTCAGCGATGGTCCTCTGAAGATCTTGGGGGTCTCCTTCATGGCAGAAGGGGCTGCCCGAGCCAACTGGGAAGAGCGTTTAGCTCTGGCCAGGCGCAAGATGGGGCTGTGGAAAGCCAGGTCCCTGTCCTTTCTGGGTAAGGTATTGGCATTAAAAGTAGATGTCCTTCTCTCACTGCTGTATTTAGCTCATGTCTACCCCATGCCCCGCTGCATGCGGCGAGGGCTCAATAAAGACGTTTTTAGTCTCGTCTGGGGTGGTAGATATGAGTATGTTAAGAGGGAAGTGATGTACCTGGGAAAGGACAAGGGAGGGAGGGATGTACCTGACTTCCCTCTTAAGCTGGATTGTCTGTTTTCTGCACAGCTCTGTGCACGCCTGGCAGCTCCCCTAGAACACTCCCATCAATATTTTGTACGGTTGTGGCTGTCCTGGCCAATGCGTACTCTAGTGAGTACGTGGTCCAACTCCTGCCCTAAGGCTGAGACCCTACCGGATCACTATAAGCACCTGGCAAAACGGAACAGGTCGCTTCCGGTGGGGTTGAAGCCCGAGACCTTTGTTAGGCACCGAGCTTTGTATAAAGCTGTTCTGGATGCCCGAGGTACTCGCTCTGTGGTGGGCTTGGAGAAGGACACTTGGTCTAGAGTTCAGCCAAAAGGGTTAGACAACCGGCTGCAGGACCTGAATTGGCAATGTGTTCATGGCAAGTTGCCAGTCAGGGATGTTTTGTATAGGCACGGGCTCACCAGACACCCGCGCTGCCCCAGAACCTCATGTGCCAATGAGGAAAGTCTTGGCCACGTGTTCTGGGACTGTGGGTATGCTCAGGTGATTTGGACAAGGATAGCCGACCTATGCAGAGCATTTGACCCGCAGTTCAATTTGACCAGAGAAAAGGTCATAAGAGGGTGGCCTCAGGATACCAGGTCTCCCTTCTTGTCCTGGATGTGGTTGGTGGTGAGCATTACCAAGCGGGAGCTTTGGAATGCTCGTACTGACCTCATCCGTAGAGGGACAAACCTGGAAACCGAGGGAATATACAGGAAAATCCGCGCTGATCTGGCTTTTCGGATGGAGTTAGATGTCATCCGGTGGGGGTATCACGTAGCGAAGGAGAGGGGGAAGGGCCTCGTCGAGCTGTAGTTCCCACCGTTGAAGAAACACGACTTCATCCTGTGATTCTATGAATCACTTTTGGTTTTATTGATTTTCTGCCTTTTAAATTAGAAGGGGTTTTAATTCTTTTTTTTGATTTGTTCGTTTGCCCAGGCACAGCCTACACTTGTATTAGAGGAGTGGATTTAAAAGGAAAAAATATTTTAATTTCATTTAGATAGTTTTACATATTTAGTATTAAGTTATGTTTTAGGGGTATTTTAGATAATAAATTTTGTTTTAATTTTTTATGGGAATGATGAAAGAAGAGTAACCTAGTGTTAAAATACATACTGGTGAAATGATTTCTGACCCAAAAAAAAAAAAAATCTGTTCTTATCAGTTTAATATCTGATACGCCCTCTATATGAGGACTACATATTAAATGGATTTTGAGAACAGGGAGCCAGAACAGGAGCTTGGTCCTTCTACTCCACGCATCGACCTGGAAGAAACGACTGGGTCGTTGGCTAAGTGCTCAAGAGGGCTGGAATTGATCGGGGGATGGTCAGTTCCTGTGATCTGTCTTGTTTTTCCTCTGCTTGTGTTTTGAAGTGAACCCATGCATGCTTGTGTTGTTTTCTTCTTCTGTTTGTTTATTTATTTATTTATTTATTTAATTCTGTACTTTACTGCAGGGGAGGGTCTTTTTCGCGCGTTTTCCTTTTTCCCTCCGTTTTTGTTCTTTTTTTTTTTATTTTTTTACTTTTTTTTTTTAACTCGATATGTTGTTTGGCTTGTCTCTTTGTGTTCTTTGTGTCCCCTTCTGCTCTTTAGGCAAGGACGACCGTCCCTCCCAGGTGTGACGTCATCAGGACTCGTGCGTTTTAACTGGAGGAGAAGACAAAAATGTTGAAGGTTGTCTTTCCTCTCAATCTGCCCTTGCTCCCTGCCTTCCTCCAGCTGCCTCGGCCCTTTCTGGACCTCGGAGGGGTTTGCTGGGTTACAGGTATAGCTCGGGTTTCTCTTCATTCACGTATAAATCTTTCGCCTTTTACTAAAGATTTCCGTGGAGGGGAACGTTGACGAGTATTGCTTATTTTTTGAAAGCTTTGCTTTTAGCGAAGCTGCTCATCTCAGTACCAAAAAAAAAAAAAAAAGACAGAGAGAGAGAGAGAGAGAGAGAGAGAATGAAAACATGAATGAATCAATAAATAATAATAATAAAAAAAAATAGACTAGGAAGGAATGATGACAAAAGAAAACAGTAAAAAAAAAAAAAAAAGTTTGTAAGGAATAATGGTAAAAGACAGACCTCTTTGAACAATGGCTAGAGTACGGTGACGTTAAATGGGTGGGACATCTGTTGGCTTCGCCGCTTAGTAGCTACATAGTAAAAAGAAGGGCCCCGCAACCAGGTGGCGATATTCGGGTTATCGCTTCTCGGCCTTTTGGCTAAGATCAAGTGTAGTATCTGTTCTTTTAAGAACGGTCTACGCTTTGACTAAAAGAGCATGGCCGGGAGAGCGCCAACGTCGGCCCGAGTGGTGCGACTTAAAAACACGGTTCGGCTGGAGCTGCTTCCTGAGGCGGAGGCTGCGGACAGGACCAGGTTCGGGTGGGACTTCGTGGTCCAGAGGATCCTTCGGGACTTCGCGGGGCTGGGCCCATCCAAGATCTTCTGCCTCCAGGACTTCGCGGCGGCGGGTTTCATGGACGTCACCCTGGCGGCCTATTCGGACTGCACTGCCCTGTTCGCCCGGTGCAGCAGAGGGATCGGGGAAGAGGTGCTCCGGGGACTCCGCTGCGTCCCCCTCTTCGCGATGGACGAGGTCCCGGTGACGGTCCACATCTACAACCCGCACGTGGAGGATGGGATCGTCCAGGCCTTCCTGGGGAGATACTGCTCCTCGGTGTCGCCGGCGGAGAGGGTGAAGGGCAGGTTCGGGATCTGGAACGGCAAGAGGAGGTACCTGGTCCGGCTTCGGGTGGACCCGGCCGTCCCCGGGGGACTGCTCCATCCCCCGGGGAGCTTCGCCATCGGCCCGCACCGGGGGTTCCTCCATTACCCCGGGCAGCCCCTCTACTGCCGCCGGTGCGGCGGCCCGGGGCACACGAAGGAGGCCTGCACGGGGCGGAGGTGCAGGTTCTGCCAAGCGGAGGACCACGGGACGGCTGAGTGCGGGGCCCCCAAGACCTGCAGCCTCTGCGGGAGCGAGGGCCACCTCTTCCGTTCCTGCCCTTCCCGCCGCGGCACCTATGCGAGCCTCTTCACGGACGATTTCCAGGCCGTCAACCGGGACCGTGCCCCGTCTGAGGAGGACATCGCTGCACCGGCTGCCGGGGTGCCTGCTGGACGCCCGTCCAAGCCCGCCGTCGAGGTCGACGGAGATCCAGGGCCCTCCACCGCCCACCACGGAGGGGTCCCTCCACCTCGTCCCGCCACGCCGCCGCCGCAGCAGCCACCGCCTCCCCCACCATCCGCGGAAGTTCCAGCCGAGCCGGTCCCGGAGGACCTGCCGGCGGGACAGCAGTGGCAGCAGGAGGTGCCACCTACTCCGGAGGATGCCGTCGCCGAGACTCTGCCGGGCCCCGCCGGCGAGTCCACGGGCCTCGGGCCGGTCCCACCGCTGCCCGATTCCTGGACGCCCATGGACTGGGCGGAGGTGTTGGAGGGGATGGAGCCCGGTACACCCATCGTGCGGCCCGGGTGGGCGGCAATCGCCGTCCCCGACAGCCTGCCAGCGTCGGATCCCCCTGTCCCCGCGCCCACCAGGGAACGGGACCCTCAGCCTGAGGAGGATGGCCAGAAGGCCAAAAGGTCCAAGGTTGAGGAGGCCCGGGAATTCGACCTCCTCGACCCAGCCAGTGTGCTTTTGCCGGGGCCGGGCCAGCGGGCGGACGACGCTCCCCAGGACCCCAGCACGGACTGGTCCCCGCCCCTGCTGGACTGCTCCTCTTCATCTGACCAGGAGGAGGTGGGTCAACGGTCTGAGGAGGGGTGGGAGAGGGTATCTACCAGGCGGTCGAGGTCTGGTGGGGGTAAGGGGAAGGGGAAGACCAAATGACCGCCCAGTCGCATTATCCCCTAGGGGATGGGGCAGGGGTTGGGAGTGATTGGGGACAGTGGGATTTTGTTTTCGGCGTGGAGGGCGGGGTTTGTGGGTGGATGTGGGACTGTGGGGTTTCTTTGGGGCGGGTGGAACTTTTGTGGGTAATGGGTTGGGGGACTGTGTTGGTTTTGGGGGGGTTTATGCGGGCGGGGGTGTTGGTGGGACTATGTTTGTTGTGGGTGGGCCTTTGCGGGAGGGGGGATTTTGTGGGACTGTGTTCGTTGTGGGTGGGCCTTTGCGGGAGGGGGGGATTTTGTGGGACTGTGTTTGTTGTGGGTGGGCTTTTGCGGGTGGGGGATTTTGTGGGACTGTGTTCGTTGTGGGTGGGCCGTTGCGGGAGGGGGGATTTTGTGGGACTGTGTTCGTTGTGGGTGGGCCTTTGCGGGAGGGGGGGATTTTGTGGGACTGTGTTCGTTGTGGGTGGGCCTTTGCGGGAGGGGGGATTTTGTGGGACTGTGTTCGTTGTGGGTGGGCCTTTGCGGGATGGGGGGATTTTGTGGGACTGTGTTTGTTGTGGGTGGGCTTTTGCGGGTGGGGGGTTTTGTGGGACTGTGTTGGTTTGGGGTGGTTTTGTTGTGGGTGGGGGGTTTATGGGGCGTTTTTGTGGGGTTTTGTGGGTGTGTGGGACTTTGTTGGGTTGGGGTGGGTTTTTGCGGGGTTGGGTGGGGTTGGGGGGTGGGGATCCGTTTTCTGGGTACGGCGGGAGGGGGCAGGGAGGGACTCCACCGTTTTAGATATGTGTAGACTGACGGTGGGGTCCCTCAACGTTAGGGGCATCAGGGATGGGGTTAAGCGGGAGGCCGTCTTCCGGAGCTTGCGAGCGTTCCGCTGCGAGGTCCTGTTTGTGCAGGAGTGCCACTTGACCTCGCAGCGGGATGCAAGCTTATATTCGGCCCAGTGGAAGGCGGGCCCCTCGGTGTGGGGGGTGGGGGAAGGAGTGGCGGACGGAGTGGGCATTTTGTTTGGCTCCGGGGACTTCTCGGTCCTGACCGTTCAGTCCCCGGTGCCAGGACGCATCATTTGCGTAGACGGGGAGTGGAGGGGGATTGCCCTCAGGGCAATAGGAGTGTATGCTCCTGCCAGCCCGGCCGGTCGGCGAGGGTTCTTTACCCACCTGGAGCCCCTGTTGTTCACGAACAAGGTCCTCGTCGTAGGCGGGGACTTTAACGTGGACCTCGACACAGGGGCCGGGGGGTTGGAACTGGCAAGGATAGTGCAGACTGCCGGGCTGGTCGATTCGTACAGGGTCGTCGAGCCCCAGGGGGGAGGACACACCTGGTGTAATTCCAGGGGTGACGCCTCCCGCCTGGACTACATCTTTGTCCGGAACGGAGCTGACATCTTAGCGTGTTGGTCGAGACCGTTCTGGGGCTCCGACCACTGTTACGTGGGAGTTGCCCTGCGCATGCAGGGGGGGGGGCGTGGGAAGGGGGTATGGAGGATGAATGTCGCCCTCCTACGGGATCCGGCCTTTTGCGCCGTTTTCCGGACCCTCTACCCCACATGGAAGAGGATGAAGGTCCTCTATGCCACGGCGGGGGAGTGGTGGGAAGACCTGAAGGAAAAGGTCGCCACCCTCTGCCGGTGGTGGGCGAACGCGGCCGCTCGGAGGAGAGAGCGGGCGATCCGGAGGTGGTCGTGCGACCTGCGAGCCGCCTGGCGGGACCGGAATCAAGTCCGGATCCGGGAAGCCAGTGAGGCCTTGAGGTTTTACCACGAGGCCCAGGCACGCGGGTACTGCAGACAGGCTCAGCACCAACGGATCAGGGAGGATGAGCGCCCTACGCGCTTCTTCTTTGACTCTGTCAAGAAGAGGCAGGCTAGGGTGCACATCCCGGGGCTCAAGTCGGAAGACGGGACGCTCCACGAGGACACCGACGGAATGTTGGTGGCGGCCGCGGCTTATTTCGCCAGAATGTTCCAGGCCCGGGACGTACCGGGAGACGGGGCTCTTGCCTTCCTGGACGCCGTGGAGGGACGGCTGTCGGAAGAGGAAAGGGCCCTCCTGGAGGGAAACGTCACCCCCGCAGAGGTGGAGAGCGCAATGCTCTCCCTGAAAGGCGGCGTGGCCCCCGGAGGTGACGGGCTGCCTGTAGAGTTCTACAGGAGCTTTTGGCCCCTGATAGGTCCGGAACTGCTGGACATGTACGCAGAGGCCGGAGGTTTGGGACTTTTCCCACCCTCCGTTCGGAAGGGGCACGTCACCCTTCTGTACAAGAAGGGAGACAGGACCGACTTGGCAAACTGGAGGCCTATAACATTGCTGACGGTTGATTATAAGATCTTTGCCAAGGTGCTGGTCCGACGCCTCAAGGGAGTCATGGCCTCCCTGGTCCGTCCGGATCAAACCTGCGGGGTGCCCGGGCGCACAGGCAGTATGAACTTGGCTCTCATACGAGACGCCATTGCCTGGGCGGAGCAGCGCCGGGTGCCCCTGGCGGTGCTGAGTCTGGACCAGGAGAAGGCCTTCGACCGGGTTAACCACGCCTTCCTCTTCGCAGTTCTGCGGAAGATGGGCGTGGGCCCGGGCTTCCTAGCCCTAGTACGACTTCTTTATACAGAAGTCACCAGCAAGGTGGGGGTAAACGGCCACTTCTCGGCCGAGGTCGAGCAGAAGGGAGGGGTACGACAGGGGTGCCCGCTTTCTCGCCTGCTCTACGTCCTGTACATCGAGACGCTGGTCGAGCGGCTGCGACGAGAGCCTGCTTTCGGCGGCCTGCACATCCCAGGAGGAAGGGGTCTCAGCGCGAAGGTGGCGATTTACGCCGACGACGCCACCCTCTTCCTGGGAAAGGACCGGGACTTTGATGTCACAGGACGGATTCTGGAGGAGTTCTCGGTTGTGACCGGAGCCCGCATCAACAGGGCCAAATCGGCCGTGTTGTATGTCGGGGGATGGGCCGGGAGGGCCGACGTCCCCGGCGGGTACTCGCTCTGCGAGGGTGGCCTCAGGATACTGGGGGTCACCTTCTGGAGGGAGGACTCGGCCCAGAAGAACTGGGACGCGGCGTTAGCGAAGCTGCAGGTCAGGGCGGCACGCTGGAGCGAGAGGGATCTCTCGTTGTCCGGCAGGGTCCTGGTCGTGAACTCGGACTTGCTGGCTGGCCTGAACCACCTGGCCTACGTCTTCCCAATCCCTTTCGTGACGGGAAGACGGGTAGAAAGGTGCGTTTTCACCTTTGTGTGGGCCGGGAGGTACGAGCAGGTCGCTAGGACGACCATGTACCTCCCGGTCGCCAGGGGAGGTAGAGGGGTGTTCTGCGCGCCGGTGAAGGCCGCGACTTTGTTCGTGGCCTTCCTGGCGAGGCTGGTCGAGGGCCACGGAGGACACCCCGCCACCCTGTTCGCGAGGTTCTGGCTGGGGTTCGCCCTGAGAAGGGCGATCCCCTGGAACGGGATGGCGCCGTGGTCCGTCGACCGACCCTGGCATTACGCCAGGGCGGCCGACTTTACGGGCATGGATTGAGGCTGGGACTGGCTGGTGCTGAGGGTCCTGCAGGGGCTTCTGGGCATCGAAAAGAGCAAAATTTTCTGCCTGCAGGACTTCTCTGGTGCCGGCTTTCTGGATGTGACCCTTTTCACCTACCTGGACTGCACGGCCTTCTTCGAGGGGTGCAGCCGACTGAGAGACCACGACCTGCTGCGGGGCATCATCTTCTCCCCGCTCTTCGCCCTGGAAGAGGTGCCTATCACCGTCCACCTCTACAACCCGTACGTGGAGGACGGGATCATCCGCGCCTTCCTGGCCAGGTACTGCAGCGCCGTGTCGATGGGAGAGCGACTCCGGGGAAGGTACGGCATCTGGAACGGGAAGCGGCGGTTCCAGGTCCGGCTCCGGGCGGATCCGGCAGCCCCGGGGGCTTTCCTGCACCCCCCGGGGAGCTTTGCTATCGGGCCCCACCGCGGCTTCCTCCACTACCCAGGGCAGCCTCTGTACTGCCGTCGATGTGGAGGCCTGGGCCACGCCAAGGAGGCGTGCCCGGGACTGCGCTGCCGCTTCTGTGGGAAGGACGGCCATACCGCGGCGGACTGCGAGGCACCTAAGGCCTGCAGCATCTGCGGGAGCGACCTCCCCAGTGCCCGGCAGTCTGTGGACTGGGCGGAGGACGGCATCCCCGACAGCATGGAGGAAATGGACACGGGATCGTCTCCGGGCCCTTCCAGGGTCCGGCCCGCCGGGGACGCGGGGGGCGACCGAGACAGGGAGCCCAAACGCCCTCGCAGCACGGTGGGGAGTGAGTTCGACCTCCTCTCCGTGGAGCTCTCCGGGGCTGAGAACACCCAGCCGCCAGGGGCGGGGACCCAGCCCCCGGCCACCGCAGCCTTCCGGGACATGGAACTTTCGCCCTTGCTTCTGAGCGCGGACGAGAGCAGCCAGGGAGACGAGCACGGGGGGGAAGACTGGACAAGGGTGATGCCCAAGCGGCCCGGGACGGGGAGGGCGAGAGCTCGCGAATCCGATGGAGGGACGGTTTAGGGAGTGCCCTCTAGGGGCCCTCGGAGGGAGGGTAGGTGGGAGGTGGGTTTGGTGCACGGCGGAGGGGTGGGGGGTGAGTGTTTGGGAGGGAGGTGAGTGTTGTGGGGAGTGGCGGTGGCGGGGGCGGGGTGTGATCCCTAGTCGGGAGGGCCAGCAATGGGGGGGGTTAGGTGGTCTTTTTCTCCCCTCCCCATGGCGGACCTGAAGGTAGGTACCCTCAATGTTCGGGGGCTGAAGAATGGAGACAAGCGGAGGGCAGTGTTTGGGAGCCTGCGGGACACTAAACTCGATCTTGTGTTCCTGCAGGAGTGCCACATCGACTCGGAGGACACCCGGCGGCGGTTCGGGGAGGACTGGCAGTGGGGGCCCTCGGCATGGAGCGCGGGGACTGGGACAGGGGACGGGGTAGGTCTCATTTTCCGCTCCCACGACTTCGCTGTTACGGCGGTCCTGAGTGTGGTGCCGGGGAGGGTGATATGCACCGATGGTACGTGGAGGGGGCTGAGGTTCCGGGCTGTAGGGGTGTATGCCCCCAGCAGGGTAGGGGAGCGCCGGGGGTTTTTTGGAGCTCTGGCACCGCTGCTCTGTACCGGCCGGGTGCTGGTGGTGGGGGGAGACTTCAACGTCGACCCCGACGCGTGCCCGGGGGGGAGCTGGCCCGGGTGATGGCAGGCGCGCAGATGGTAGACGCGTATAGGTCGGTCGAGCCGCACGCAAAGGGTAACTCCTGGAGGAACTCCACGGGGGACGCTTCGAGGCTCGACCACCTGTACGTGGGAGAGGGGACGGAGGTGCGGCACTGTACGGTGTCGCCGTTCTGGGCCTCCGACCACTGCCTGGTCAGCATGGAGGTGAGGACAGCGGGGCTCCGGACGGGTAGGGGCCTGTGGAGGATGAACACATCTTTCCTCGCAGACCCTGCCTTCCGGGCCGTCTTCCGACAGCTGTACCGGGGCTGGAGGCAACTCCGGGGGCGGTACGGGACGCAGGGGGAGTGGTGGGAGGACACCAAGCGCAGGGTTGCCACCCTTTGCCGGTGGTGGGGGAGGGAGAAAGCGAGGCGTAGGAGGGAGTGGCTCGCCTCCTGGTCGGACGCCCTGTCCGCGGCCTGGCGCGGAGGCGACCAGACCCGGATCAGGGAGGCCAGTGAGGTCCTCAGGGCGTACCATCAGGCCGCGGCCCGCCGACACTGCGCTTTCGTGCGGGGGCAGAGGCTGGAGCTGGACGAGCGTCCGACCCGCTTCTTTTTCGGCTCCGTGCGGGAGCGCAGGGGCCGGCAGTATGTCGAGGGGTTTAGGGACGGAGACCGGCTGGTCACCTCGGTCGAGGGGATGCTCGGCTTGGCGCGTTCCTTTTACGGGGACCTCTTTGGACGGGGGCCGATGGGAGAGGACCCCGCGGCGCCGTTTCTCGTCTTGTTTTTCTTCTGCTTGTGTTTTAAAGTGAACCCATGCATGCTTGTGTTGTTTTCTTCTTCTGTTTGTTTATTTATTTATTTAATTCTGTACTCGCTGGCAAGGGAGGGTCTTTTTCGCGCGTTTTCCGTTTTCCCTCCGTTTTTGTTCTTTTTTTTTTTTTTTTTTTTTTTTTTAACTTTTTTTTTTTTTTTTTTTAACTCGATATGTTGTTTGGCTTGTCTCTTTGTGTTCTTTTGTGTCCCCTTCTGCTCTTTAGGCAAGGACGACCGTCCCGCTCAGGTGTGACGTCATCAGGACTCGTGCGTTTTAACTGGAGGAGAAGACAAAAAAGTTGAAGGTTGTCTTCCCTCTCAATCTGCCCTTGCTCCCTGCCTTCCTCCAGCTGCCTCGGCCCTTTCTGGACCTCGGAGGGGTTTGGTGGGTTACGGGTATAGCTCGGGTTTCTCTTCATTCACGTATAAATCTTTCCCCTTTTACTAAAGATTTCCGTGGAGGGGAACGTTGACGAGTATTGCTTATTTTTTGAAAGCTTTGCTTTTAGCGAAGCTGCTCATCTCAGTACCAAAAAAAAAAAAAAAAAAAAAAAAAAAAGACAGACAGACAGAGAGAGAGAGAGAGAGAGAGAGAGAATGAAAACATGAATGAATCAATAAATAATAATAATAATAAAAATAGACTAGGAAGGAATGATGACAAAAGAAAACAGTAAAAAAAAAAAAAAAAAGTTTGTAAGGAATAATAGTAAAAGACAGACCTCTTTGAACAATGGCTAGAGTAGGGTGACGTTAAATGGGTGGGACATCTGTTGGCTTCGCCGCTTAGTAGCTACATAGTAAAAAGAAGGGCCCCGCAACCAGGTGGCGGTATTCGGGTTATCGCTTCTCGGCCTTTTGGCTAAGATCAAGTGTAGTATCTGTTCTTACCAGATTTTAACTGTGTTTTAACTAGGAAAGATAGGAAAGGGAAGGGGGATGATTTTAAACTAGATAAGACATCGTTTTTATTACAAGGGTTAGTTAAGGATTTTAAATTAGTCGACTGTTTTAAAACAATGCATCCAGGGGAGGAGGGCTTCACCTGGTTCAGTGGTGATTGCGCCCGTGCCTCCCGCATCGACTACATTTTTACGAGAGACTGCCCGCCAAGCGATGCTACATTATCCCCCATGTTCTTTTCTGACCACCTTATGCTCTCCTGCACCCTGTCTCTCGCCACCGGTGTGACTGTAGGGGGTGGGCTGTGGAGACTGAACTGCTCCCTGTTACAAGATAAAGAGATAGTTAGGAGTTACAGGGAGCAGTACAGTCTCTGGCAGACCCTCCAAGACTGCTACGATTCACGGGCACAGTGGTGGGAGATGGTTAAACAAAGGACCAAGACTTTTTTTAAGAAAATAGGGAAAGAGAGGAAAAACAAAGACAGACGGCGCATGTTGGGGCTGCAAAAGAGACTACAACGGTATTTTAACCTTTTATCAAATGGCATAGATTTTAGTGAGGAAGTTACAGAGGTGAAAAGGGAAATGTCGGTTTTAAATGAAATTAAAAGTAAAGCAACTATTTTAAGAAGTCGGGAGCAGGAAGTGGAAGAAGGGGAGAAGTGCACAAGGTATTTTTTTAAGAAGATTTTATCAAGGGGGGGAGGGATTGTAAATATAACAAAAGATGGGAGGGAGGAAAAAACAACGGGAGGGATTTTAAAGGCAACAGAAGAATTTTATGAAGAACTATTTAGAGAAAAAAGTGTACAACCCAAAACAATGAACGAAGTTTTAAGTTTTTTAGATAAAAACATAAGCGGTCAGGATGTTTTAACAAAAGTTTTTACAGGTGAAGAAGCTTTTAAATGTCTTAAAGGTTTTAAAAAAGGTAAGTGCCCGGGAGAGGATGGACTCCCCGTGGAATTTTATTTGACCTTTTGGGACATTTTATCAACTGACATCTTGACGGTTTTTAAAGAATTTGAGAACTTCGACCGACTTCCAGACAGTTTTAGAGTAGGTATAGTTAGTTTACTTTATAAGAAGGGCGACAAGACCGACTTAAGAAACTGGCGACCGATAACCCTTTTAAACTGTGATTGTAAACTTTTTAGTAAGATTTTATCCAGACGTATGTCTTTGGTTTTAGAGGACGTGATCCACCCGGATCAAGCCTGCGCCGTGCCCGGAAGGAAAATCACAGACAGCCTAGTGTTGGTTAGAGACGCCATCTGTTTTGCGAGAGACAGAAACATCCGACTGATAGTTCTAAATTTAGATTTTGAGAAAGCCTTTGATCGGGTCTCGCACCAGTACCTGTTCCAGGTACTGCAAAAAATGGGGTTCCCAGGGAGGTTTATTAAGTGGGTGGAGCTGCTTTATAAAGACATCAGCAGCAAAATTCGTGTAAACGGGCACCTCACAAAAGCGATCAGTGTACGCTCTGGCGTCCGCCAAGGGTGTTCGTTATCTCCGCTTCTGTACGTGGCATGTATAGAGCCGTTGGCGCAGATCTTGAGAAAGGATAAATGGATCAAAGGACTAGACTTGCCAGGTGGACTGACGGCGACCTGCACACTTTTTATGGACGACGTCACGCTTTTATGTTCTGACTTTTTATCGGTCCAAAGAGCATTGGACGTGACTGACTGGTTTGGAAGGGCCTCGGGCGCTAAGCTCAATAGGAGCAAGTCCGAGGCCCAGCTCTTTGGGCCTAGAGGGAACATACCAACTGACCTGGACGTTGTTTTTAAAGTAACTGATATTAAAATTTTAGGACTCAAATTCGACAAAGAGGGTGGTGGACGGGGCAACTGGACTGACGCTTTAGGTAGAGTTAGACAGCGTTTGGGATTTTGGGGACTAAGACAGTTGACAATAGAGGGCAAGATTTTAATTATTAAAGCTGTGATTTTACCCTTGCTGTTACTATTGTGTTCTGTTTTTAGTCCCCCGAGACAATTTCTTTTAGGTCTGGACCGGGCGATCTTTTATTTTCTGTGGGGGTCCAAGTGGGAGAGACTGAGGAGGGCCGAGGTGAAGAAAAGACCGGAAAACGGAGGGAAGGGACTCCCAGACCCCCACCTGTTTTTAGGGAGCAAGTTCGCTGCTTTGCACGTAAAGTATGCGACAGACCCCTCCAGACAAAGCAAGACAGCAGTGATGGCGAGGTTCTGGATGGGGTCGTACTTGCAACGCCTCAAGATTTTAAGCCCAGATCTTAGAACACCTGTGTCTTTTAATCTACCAAAAGAATATGATTTTATCAGGAAGTTTTTAAACAAGTATGTTTTAGAAAAAGAAGATGTCACCGTTTTAACTAATGCCAAGTGTCTTGTCTCTCTTGTGCAGGACCGGGAGGAGGTGAGCCCAGTTCCCGGCCTCACACTCGGTGAGGCCAAACAAGTTTGGAGGAACGCCGCCCACCCCGCTCTTCAGAACAAGCATAAGGACCTGTCGTGGATGGCTGCTCATGAGATCCTCCCGGTCAGGGCCGTGATGCATTCCCGGGGCATGGCTACGAACCCCATCTGCCCGCGGCCCGGGTGTGGCGAGCCCGAGACCGTGCGGCATGTGCTCTGGGAGTGCAGCGTGGCGAGGGACCTGTGGGCCTTAACCGGCCCCCTGCAATGCCCGTGCCTGCCAGCAGGGGAGGTCCAGCCCACGTTTTACCGGCTAGCGGTAAACGGGGTGGGCCAGGGCCTCGACAAGATACCAGCAGCCGACTTCGCAGCGCTCTGGTCCACCCTGAATCACGTGAAGGCCGCCATTTGGACCTCCCGCAACCTGCTGGTGGGGAAGCGCGTGACGGTGCCCCTGCACGCACTGTCGGCGCTGGTAACATCTTCGCTGCAGGGGACACCGCACGGCGACATTCGGAGGAGGGGGCCGGGGTTTCACGCAGGGGGGTCCAGACCACCACGGCGCCTGGCTCCCGTAGATGCACCCCGTTAACACGGACACTGTAAAAGGAGCAGCGGGCACAGGGGAGGATCTCCGCTGAGCCCAGAAACGACAGAGGCGTCTCTTCAGAGGAGCGGGATGGAGCCCGCTTGATAGGGGCTCACCCCGGTTTTGCACAAAGGACAATTTTAACCGGTTTTATGGACTTTTGCGATTCCTTTTAAACTTTTAAAAAAGAAAAAGGAAACCAAAAACTCACATGGACGTGCAAAAAACAATGGACCCTTTGAAACATAAAACACGTACACACAAACAAAAAATAAAGGAAAAAATTAAAAAATGACAATGTAAAAAAAATGAAAACAATGTAAATGATTTTCTCAGTGTTGTGAAGAAAGGTGTTTTTTTATCATGTATTTTATTGTACTCTATTTTTATTTATTTTTTTTTATATATTTTAACAATGGTTTTTAATGGAGGTAAATAAATATAGGGGAAAGCGAAATCAGGGTTTTAAAGTAAAATGAAAAAAGGATTGTTTTAAGAATGTCATGTTGGTTTGGTTGGATTCAATGTACTGTTTTAAGTGAATGTAAATTTGGTGTACTGTGGATTTTATGTAAAAATGATGACTTGGCTTTTAAAATGTATTGGTGACAATAAACTTTTTTCGAAAGAAAAAATCTGTTCTTATCAGTTTAATATCTGATACGCCCTCTATATGAGGGCTACATATTAAATGGATTTTTAGAACAGGGAGCCAGAACAGGAGCTTGCTCCTTCTGCTCCACGCATCGACCTGGTATTGCAGTACCTCCAGGAGCGGTGCACCTTCCTTACAGCGGTGCAAAGAAAGAAGAAACGACTGGGTCGTTGGCTAAGTGCTCAAGAGGGCTGGAATTGATCGGGGGATGGTCAGTTCCTGTGATCTGTCTTGTTTTTTCTCTGCTTGTGTTTTGAAGTGAACCCATGCATGCTTGTGTTGTTTTCTTCTTCTGTTTGTTTATTTATTTATTTATTTAATTCTGTACTCGCTGGCAGGGGAGGGTCTTTTTCGCGCGTTTTCCGTTTTCCCTCCGTTTTTGTTCTTTTTTTTTTTTTTTTTTTTTTTTAACTTTTTTTTTTTTTTAACTCGATATGTTGTTTGGCTTGTCTCTTTGTGTTCTTTTGTGTCCCCTTCTGCTCTTTAGGCAAGGACGACCGTCCCGCTCAGGTGTGACGTCATCAGGACTCGTGCATTTTAACTGGAGGAGAAGACAAAAAAGTCGAAGGTTGTCTTCCCTCTCAATCTGCCCTTGCTCCCTGCCTTCCTCCAGCTGCCTCGGCCCTTTCTGGACCTCGGAGGGGTTTGGTGGGTTACGGGTATAGCTCGGGTTTCTCTTCATTCACGTATAAATCTTTCGCCTTTTACTAAAGATTTCCGTGGAGGGGAACGTTGACGAGTATTGCTTATTTTTTGAAAGCTTTGCTTTTAGCGAAGCTGCTCATCTCAGTACCAAAAAAAAAAAAAAAAAGACAGAGAGAGAGAGAGAGAGAGAGAGAGAGAATGAAAACATGAATGAATCAATAAATAATAATAATAAAAAAAAAATAGACTAGGAAGGAATGATGACAAAAGAAAACAGTAAAAAAAAAAAAAAGTTTGTAAGGAATAATGGTAAAAGACAGACCTCTTTGAACAATGGCTAGAGTAGGGTGACGTTAAATGGGTGGGACATCTGTTGGCTTCGCCGCTTAGTAGCTACATAGTAAAAAGAAGGGCCCCGCAACCAGGTGGCGATATTCGGGTTATCGCTTCTCGGCCTTTTGGCTAAGATCAAGTGTAGTATCTGTTCTTATCAGTTTAATATCTGATACGCCCTCTATATGAGGGCTACATATTAAATGGATTTTTAGAACAGGGAGCCAGAACAGGAGCTTGCTCCTTCTGCTCCACGCATCGACCTGGTATTGCAGTACCTCCAGGAGCGGTGCACCTTCCTTACAGCGGTGCAAAGAAAGAAGAAACGACTGGGTCGTTGGCTAAGTGCTCAAGAGGGCTGGAATTGATCGGGGGATGGTCAGTTCCTGTGATCTGTCTTGTTTTTTCTCTGCTTGTGTTTTGAAGTGAACCCATGCATGCTTGTGTTGTTTTCTTCTTCTGTTTGTTTATTTATTTATTTATTTAATTCTGTACTCGCTGGCAGGGGAGGGTCTTTTTCGCGCGTTTTCCGTTTTCCCTCCGTTTTTGTTCTTTTTTTTTTTTTTTTTTTTTTTTAACTTTTTTTTTTTTTTAACTCGATATGTTGTTTGGCTTGTCTCTTTGTGTTCTTTTGTGTCCCCTTCTGCTCTTTAGGCAAGGACGACCGTCCCGCTCAGGTGTGACGTCATCAGGACTCGTGCGTTTTAACTGGAGGAGAAGACAAAAAAGTCGAAGGTTGTCTTCCCTCTCAATCTGCCCTTGCTCCCTGCCTTCCTCCAGCTGCCTCGGCCCTTTCTGGACCTCGGAGGGGTTTGGTGGGTTACGGGTATAGCTCGGGTTTCTCTTCATTCACGTATAAATCTTTCGCCTTTTACTAAAGATTTCCGTGGAGGGGAACGTTGACGAGTATTGCTTATTTTTTGAAAGCTTTGCTTTTAGCGAAGCTGCTCATCTCAGTACCAAAAAAAAAAAAAAAAAGACAGAGAGAGAGAGAGAGAGAGAGAGAGAATGAAAACATGAATGAATCAATAAATAATAATAATTAAAAAAAAAATAGACTAGGAAGGAATGATGACAAAAGAAAACAGTAAAAAAAAAAAAAGTTTGTAAGGAATAATGGTAAAAGACAGACCTCTTTGAACAATGGCTAGAGTAGGGTGACGTTAAATGGGTGGGACATCTGTTGGCTTCGCCGCTTAGTAGCTACATAGTAAAAAGAAGGGCCCCGCAACCAGGTGGCGATATTCGGGTTATCGCTTCTCGGCCTTTTGGCTAAGACAGCGGTCGACTCTCTGGCGGTGCGAGATCCTGGTCTTTGTGACCTTGGTCCTTGCCACCTGAGAGAAGATTGTACTTGTCCCTGTTGGTTGAAAAAGAGTCTTAGGCAGTAGGCTCGGACCCTGCTTCGTCTGGGACTCATTGGGGGTTTTCATCTGACGGCTTTATTCCATCTTGGCTCGAGGGGGAAAACCCCACCACTCACAAGGTAAGTGCAATCCCCTTTCTTCATTGTTTTTAGTATTTTAGCTAATTAGTGTATTTATTGTTTTTAGTGGTTTTACTGGGCAGCGGGCCACCAGGTGCCTTTCAGCATGTCGGCTGCTCGTGCCGGCATGCGGAGGCACCACAGTGTGCGCCTTTTATTCAGTGAACGAGACGGAAAGCTCCTGGGGATGTCTAGGTTGGACTTCTCCAGGAAGCTAATACAAGGGACCCTGGCTTTTAAACCTGACGACTTGAATTGCTTGATGACTCTGCCTGGTAACAAAGGATTTGATGTTAGCTTCCGCTCTGCTTCCCTACTAAAAGATTTCTGGACTCGTTTTGAAAATGTTAAGGACCAGTTCTCCATGTTTAAGGTGGAAAAACTCTCTGATAATTCACATAAAGTGGTGATTGTCAGAATGTTTAATGAAACCGTAACAGGAGAGGACATTGTTACATGGCTGGCTAGATTTTGCACCGTGAAAAGCCCACCTATCAAGGTTCTGGACGAGGACGGCATTTGGAACTGCTCGTGGCGAGTTCCCATTAAACAATGGGAAGACCCGAGCAGTTACCTAGGCTTGAGACAGATACCGTCCATGATAGTGCTGGGTGAAAACCGCGGATACATTTTTTATCAAGGTATGCCCAAACTATGCCGCAAGTGTGGAAAGTTTGGGCACCTTGCAGAGGCATGTACGGAAATTGTGTGTGGGAAGTGCAGAGAAATTGGGCATACTTATGAGGAGTGTCCCAATGGCAAAAGGTGCAATCTGTGTGGTCAAGATTCCCATCTCTACAGAGATTGCCCCAAATCGTTTGCCAACAAGCTAAAGGCTAATAAAATGGCTGCTAGGCAGCATGGCCAGGAGGAGCAGGAGAGGGAGAAGGAAGTGGAGGAGGAAGGGGCGGTCCCTGAGGTTTTGGCGGGAGATTTGAATCTCCAGCCTGCCTCAGGGAATGGTCAGGCTGCAGAGGGCGGAGCAAATAACCAGGCGGAGTCACAGCAGGAGCTGGAGGCCACACCCCTCCAGCTGGAACAGGGAGACAAGATGGTGGTGGAGCAGGAGGAGGAGGAGGAAACCAATTCCTCCATGGTGACGGTGGAGGAGGGTGTAGTGGCCTCCAGCGGGGGTGAGTCAACCGGCTCACTCCCAAACGCTCAAGTGGGGAAAAGACCTGCGGAGTCTCCTCTGTCGGTATTGATAGAGAAGAAACAGAGGGCCGCACAGGCTTCAGGTAGTTCTTCTTCAGAAGACCTGAACCGGCTGTGGCCCGCTGGATCTCCAAATGAAGTTTCTTTTCTCCAGTTTAAGCTGACATCATCCACGCCCAAGGCCCCCACAGCATGCGACTGTGGGGAACCAGCGGCAGGAGGCACCAGCTCACCTCCTCTCTCCAAAATAATGGAGATTAAGGAAGAGCAGGTGTCACAGTTACTTTAAGTAATTTTTAATGCCTTTTACTGTTTTTAACTTTGTTATTTTAACCCAGTAGTTTCTTTTATATGACCTTGTAAATGAAGTACCTGTTTTAAAACCACAAATGCTCATGGCTCTTACCATCTCAACCATTAATGTTAGAAGTGTGAGAGCCTCCACTAGAGCAGAGAGTGTCTTGTCCTTTTTAAGAGATATAAAGTCTGATGTGTTTTTATTACAAGAGTGTGCTGTGCCGTTTATGAAATCCTACAGAGATTGGGAGCAGCGATGGGCTGCGGGTCCCTCCCTCTGGAGCGGCTCACACTACAACAGGGCCGACGGTGTTGCCATTTTAATTAAAAATCCTCATATTCTGGTGAAGGGCAGCACAGTGGTGAGAGACGGACGGGCTCTTTTAGCAAACCTGACTTTCTTAGGGACGGACTTTAACATTTTAAATATTTATGGTTTTAATGATAAAAATGACAGGTACGACCTTTTAGAGGACCTGCAGCCCCACATGCTAGGGAGGGTCCCTTTAGTGGTGGGAGGGGATTTTAACTGTGTTTTAGCTAGGAAAGATAGGAAAGGGAAGGGGGAGGATTTTAAGTTAGATAAGACATCGTTTTTATTACAGGGGTTAGTCAAGGATTTTAAATTAGTCGACTGTTTTAAAATGATGCATCCAGGGGAGGAGGGCTTCACCTGGTTCAGTGGTGATTGCGCCCGTGCCTCCCGCATCGACTACATTTTTACGAGAGACTGCCCGCCAAGCGATGCTACATTATCCCCCATGTTCTTTTCCGACCACCTCATGCTCTCCTGCACCCTGTCTCTCGCCACCGGTGTGACTGTAGGGGGAGGGCTGTGGAGACTGAACTGCTCCCTGTTACAAGATAAAGAGATAGTTAGGAGTTACAGGGAGCAGTACAGTCTCTGGCAGACCCTCCAAGACTGTTACGATTCACGGGCACAGTGGTGGGAGATGACAAAACAAAGGACCCAGACTTTTTTTAAGAAAGCAGGGAAGGAAAAAAAGAACAGGGCGAGAAGATGCATGCTGGGGCTGCAAAAGAGACTACAACGGTATTTTAACCTTTTAAATCATGGCATAGATTTTAGTGAAGAGATAAAAGAAATTAAAAGGGAAATGTCAATTTTAAACGAGATAAAAAGTAAAGCTACAATTTTAAGAAGTCGAGAACAGGAGGTTGAAGAAGGGGAAAAATGCACAAGATATTTTTTTAAGAAGATTTTATCAAGGGGAAGGGGAATGATAAAACTAACTAAGGAGGGGAGGGAGGAAAATACTACAGGTGGGATTTTAAAAATAATCGAAGAATTTTACGGAGACTTTTATAACGTTAAGAAGGTGCACCCCGAGATAATGACAGAAGTTTCAAGTTTTTTAGATAAAACAATAAACAGTCAAGAGGTTTTAACAGGAGATTTTAATGGCGCAGAAGCTTTTAAATGTCTTAAAGGTTTTAAAAAAGGAAAGTGCCCGGGAGAGGATGGACTCCCCGTGGAATTTTATTTGACCTTTTGGGACATCTTATCGACGGACATTTTGACTGTTTTTAATGAATTTGAACATTTTGACCGACTTCCAGACAGTTTTAGAACAGGTATAGTTAGTTTACTTTACAAAAAAGGTGACAAGACTGACTTAAAAAACTGGCGACCAATTACCCTTTTAAACTTTGATTGTAAACTTTTTAGTAAGATTTTATCCAGACGTATGTCTTTGGTTTTAGAGGACGTGATCCACCCGGATCAAGCCTGCGCCGTGCCCGGAAGGAAGATCACAGACAGCCTAGTGTTGGTTAGAGACGCCATCTGTTTTGCGAGAGACAGAAACATCCAACTGATAGTTCTAAATTTAGATTTTGAGAAAGCTTTTGATCGGGTCTCGCACCAGTACCTGTTTCATGTACTGCAAAAAATGGGGTTCCCAGGGAGGTTCATTAAGTGGGTGGGGCTGCTTTACAAAAATATCAGCAGCAAAATTTGTGTAAATGGGCACCTTACAAAAGCGATCAGTGTACGCTCTGGCGTTCGCCAAGGGTGTTCGTTATCTCCGCTTCTGTATGTGGCATGTATAGAGCCGCTGGCGCAGATCTTGAGAAAGGATAAATGGATCAAAGGACTAGACTTGCCAGGCGGACTGACGGCGACCTGTACACTTTTTATGGACGACGTCACGCTTTTATGTTCTGACTTTTTATCGGTCCAAAGAGCATTGGACGTGACTGACTGGTTTGGGAGGGCCTCGGGCGCTAAGCTCAATAGGAGCAAGTCCGAGGCCCAGCTCTTTGGGCCTAGAGGGAACATACCAACTGACCTGGACGTTGATTTTAAAGTAACGGACATAAAAATTTTAGGTTTGAAATTTGACAAAGAGGGTGGTGGACGGGGCAACTGGACTGACGCTTTAGGTAGAGTGAGACAGCGTTTGGGATTTTGGGGACTAAGACAGTTGACGATGGAGGGCAAAATTTTAATCATCAAATCTGTAATTTTACCCTTGCTTTTATTATTGTGTTCTGTTTTTAGTCCCCCGAGACGTTTTCTTTTAGGATTGGACCGGGCAATCTTTTATTTCCTGTGGGGGTCCAAGTTGGAGCGGCTGAGGAGGACGGAGGTGAAAAAGAGAAAGTAGAACGGAGGGAAGGGGCTCCCAGACCCCCATCTGTTTTTAGGTAGCAAGTTCGCGGCTTTACACATAAAGTATGCGACAGACCCCTCCAGACAAAACAAGACGGCGGTGATGGCAAGGTTCTGGATGGGGTCGTACTTGCAAAGTTTAAAGATTTTAAAGCCCGATCTTAAAACCCCAGTCTCTTTTACCCTGCCCACTGAATATTGTTTTATCAGAAAGTTTTTAAAGAAATATCTTTTAGAAAGTGAAGTTGTCACCATTTTAACTGATGCCAGGTCTCTTGTCTCTCTTGTGCAGGACCGGGAGGAGGTGAGCCCAGTTCCCGGCCTCACACTCGGTGAGGCCAAACAAGTTTGGAGGAACGCCGCCCACCCCGCTCTTCAGAACAAGCACAAGGACCTGTCGTGGATGGCTGCTCATGAGATCCTCCCGGTCAGGGCCGTGATGCATTCCCGGGGCATGGCTACGAACCCCATCTGCCTGCGGCCCGGGTGTGGCGAGCCCGAGACCGTGCGGCATGTGCTCTGGGAGTGCAGCGTGGCGAGGGACCTGTGGGCCTTAACCGGCCCCCTGCAATGCCCGTGCCTGCCAGCAGGGGAGGTCCAGCCCACGTTTTACCGGCTAGCGGTAAACGGGGTGGGCCAGGGCCTCGACAAGATACCAGCAGCCGACTTCGCAGCGCTCTGGTCCACCCTGAATCACGTGAAGGCCGCCATTTGGACCTCCCGCAACCTGCTGGTGGGGAAGCGCGTGACGGTGCCCCTGCACGCACTGTCGGCGCTGGTAACATCTTCGCTGCAGGGGACACTGCACGGCGACATTCGGAGGAGGGGGCCGGGGTTTCACGCAGGGGGGTCCAGACCACCACGGCGCCTGGCTCCCGTAGATGCACCCCGTTAACGCGGGCACAGGGGAGGATCTCCGCTGAGCCCAGAAACGACAGAGGCGTCTCTTCAGAGGAGCGGGATGGAGCCCGCTTGATAGGGGCTCACCCCGGTTTTGCACAAAGGACAATTTTAACCGGTTTTATGGACTTTTGCGATTCCTTTTAAACTTTTAAAAAAGAAAAAGGAAACCAAAAACTCACATGGACGTGCAAAAAACAATGGACCCTTTGAAACATAAAACACGTACACACAAACAAAAAATAAAGGAAAAAATTAAAAAATGACAATGTAAAAAAAATGAAAACAATGTAAATGATTTTCTCAGTGTTGTGAAGAAAGGTGTTTTTTTTATCATGTATTTTATTGTACTCTATTTTTATTTATTTTTTTTTATATATTTTAACAATGGTTTTTAATGGAGGTAAATAAATATAGGGGAAAGCGAAATCAGGGTTTTAAAGTAAAATGAAAAAAGGATTGTTTTAAGAATGTCATGTTGGTTTGGTTGGATTCAATGTACTGTTTTAAGTGAATGTAAATTTGGTGTACTGTGGATTTTATGTAAAAATGATGACTTGGCTTTTAAAATGTATTGGTGACAATAAACTTTTTTCGAAAGAAAAATCTGTTCTTATCAGTTTAATATCTGATACGCCCTCTATATGAGGGCTACATATTAAATGGATTTTTAGAACAGGGAGCCAGAACAGGAGCTTGCTCCTTCTGCTCCACGCATCGACCTGGTATTGCAGTACCTCCAGGAGCGGTGCACCTTCCTTACAGCGGTGCAAAGAAAGAAGAAACGACTGGGTCGTTGGCTAAGTGCTCAAGAGGGCTGGAATTGATCGGGGGATGGTCAGTTCCTGTGATCTGTCTTGTTTTTTCTCTGCTTGTGTTTTGAAGTGAACCCATGCATGCTTGTGTTGTTTTCTTCTTCTGTTTGTTTATTTATTTATTTATTTATTTAATTCTGTACTTGCTGGCAGGGGAGGGTCTTTTTCGCGCGTTTTCCATTTTCCCTCCGTTTTTGTTCTTTTTTTTTTTTTTTTTTTTTTTTAACTTTTTTTTTTTTAACTCGATATGTTGTTTGGCTTGTCTCTTTGTGTTCTTTTGTGTCCCCTTCTGCTCTTAAGGCAAGGACGACCGTCCCGCTCAGGTGTGACGTCATCAGGACTCGTTCGTTTTAACTGGAGGAGAAGACAAAAAAGTTGAAGGTTGTCTTCCCTCTCAATCTGCCCTTGCTCCCTGCCTTCCTCCAGCTGCCTCGGCCCTTTCTGGACCTCGGAGGGGTTTGTTGGGTTGCGGGTATAGCTCGGGTTTCTCTTCATTCACGTATAAATCTTTCGCCTTTTACTAAAGATTTCCGTGGAGGGGAACGTTGACGAGTATTGCTTATTTTTTGAAAGCTTTGCTTTTAGCGAAGCTGCTCATTTCAGTACCAAAAAAAAGAGAGAGAGAGAGAGAGAGAGAGAGAGAGAGAATGAAAACATGAATGAATCAATAAATAAATAATAATAATAAAAAAGAATAGACTAGGAAGGAATGATGACAAAAGAAAACGGTAAAAAAAAAAAAAAAAAAAGTTTGAAAGGAATAATGGTAAAAGACAGACCTCTTTGAACAATGGCTAGAGTAGGGTGACGTTAAATGGGTGGGACATCTGTTGGCTTCGCCGCTTAGTAGCTACATAGTAAAAAGAAGGGCCCCGCAACCAGGTGGCGATATTCGGGTTATCGCTTCTCGGCCTTTTGGCTAAGATCAAGTGTAGTATCTGTTCTTATCAGACTACACGCCATGCCGGAAGGCGAGGTGGATTCGCCGGCCAGGGTGGCGCGGTTAAGAAATTCAGTCAGGATTGAGACGGAAGATGGTGTATCTGCTGCGGCGAAGCGAAGATTTGGTGTTGACCTCGTGGTGAGAGAATTGCTTCGGGAGTTGTTTGGGGTTCCAGCGTCTTCTGTCTTTTGTCTGCAAGACTTCTCTTCTGTCGGCTTCATGGACCTGACCTTCGTGGACCTGAAAACCTGCCTCGATTTTCATGATAAGTGGAAGAAGGCTGGACCTCATGCAGCACTCGAGGGACTCGCCCTTCGCCCCCTCTACATCTGGGAGGAAGTGCCAGTGACTGTACATATGTACAACCCCTTCGTGGATCAAGCAGAAGTACGGGCTTTCCTCACCAGATACTGCTCCAAGGTCACCGGAGGTGAGAAGACTTTGAACAAATATGGCATCTGGAATGGGCGGCGGAGATTTGTGGTGAAGTTCCACGTAGATCCAGGAGCGCCAGGTGGGGTACGGCAGCCTCCAGGGTCCTTTGCCATCGGCCCTCACAGAGGCTTCTTATTCTACCCCGGCCAGCCGATGTACTGTCGAAGGTGCGGGGAGATCGGGCACACTAAGGCCAGTTGCGAGGGGAATAGGTGCAGGTTCTGCAGCGAACGTGGCCATCTAGCTGCAGACTGCAAGGCCCCACGAACCTGCAACCTCTGTGGGAGCACAGACCACCTTTACCGGGACTGCACCGCGAGACAGCGATCCTTCGCTGATCTCTTCAAAGACGGAGCTCTGCCGGGACCGTCTGCACCATGGAAAGCACCGCCAGCCAGGCAGCCAGAGGCAGCACACACCGAGGTAGGAGAGGGACAGGGGGAACAAAGCAGATCCAGCATGGCCTCGGAGCGCACCCCTTCTTCTTCTTCTTCTTCTCCTCCTGAGGCCCTGGTGCCAGACAAGATTTCGGCGCCCCCCCCTGGCGCGGAGGGGAAAGCACGGGCTGAGAGCAAGGGGGAGGAGCCGGTGGCCGCCCCTTTCGGCTCCCTCACCCCTCTCCCGAGTGCACGGCTCGTTGCAGAGGATTTGGAGGCACTGTCCGACATCATGGCCCTCAACTTCTCTGACCTTTCATCTGCCGGTGACAAGGAGGCGCCACAGAGTGTAGCAGCTGGGAGGCGAAAACTGCAAGAGGAGCCGGGGGATATCACACCCGGTAGGAAGTGCAAGGAGTCACGGCGAGGAGATGTCACACTGGACGCACCGCTTGGGGCAGGAGGGGAAGTCGGAGGAGAACGGCAAGATGATGTGGGCACTGAAGTCAGGGTAGGACCGCTACTGCCACCTAGCTGGTCTCCCGTGCTAGTGTCAGTGCCAGAGACTCAATTGGACCCGAATGGGGAAATCGGCAGCATGTTGTGGGGGGACCTCATGGACAGTGACGCAGAGGTAGGTGGGGGACAACAAGAGGGAGGGAACATGGAGGTGGCTGAGGAAGCGGGAGACGCCTGGGAGTTTAAAACCCCCAGGAGGGTAAGAAAAATGGGAATGGGGAGGGGAAGGGGAAGGGAAATGAGGGACGAACAGGGAGAACCCTTACTTTGACATGGGACCTTTCAGAGTACTGTCTCTAAATGTCAGGGGACTGCGACACATGGAGAAGAGGAAGGCTGTTTTTCTTTCATTAGAGGACTTTTGCTTTGACGCCTTCTTACTGCAAGAATGCCACTTAAAGGACGAGAGGGATGGGGAGGACTTTGCAAGGGGATGGGAGAAAGGACCTTCAGTGTGGGGGGCAGGAACTGTAAAAGAAAATGGAGTTGGGATTTTGTTTGCCTCATGGGAATTTGTTATTGAATCATATGTTTGTATTATACCTGGGAGACTTCTGTGTGTTGATATTATTTGGCGACAGGTTAAAATTAGGTTGGTAAACGTATATGCTCCATGTAAGAGGGAGGAGAGGGGTACCTTTTTTCAGAGTTTGGAGCCTTTAATTTTCACGAACAAGGTTCTTATTTTGGGAGGGGATTTTAATGTGTCACTGGATAAGGGAGGGGGGGGAAGCGGGGAACTGGCTAATCTCATCAGGAGATTCTCCCTGAGAGATTCCTTTCGGGTGGCGGGAGACGGGTCGCCGGGATATACATGGGGAAACTCGAGGGGGGCTGTATCCCGAATAGATTATTTCTTCCTGCAAAAGGGGCTGAATCTGGAGCGTTTTTACACATGGCCAGTGTGGGCCTCTGACCACTGTGCTATTGGGATCCAGGTAGCCGTGGGAGCAAGGGTAAGGGGTAGAGGGTTCTGGAAACTGAACACCAGTCTTCTTCAGGACCCAGAATTCAAAGCCGTCCTGGGGCAGGTTTATCAGGGCTGGCGAAACGTGCGTGCCCTGTGCCATACCTGGGAGGAGTGGTGGGAGGGATTGAAGCAGAGGGTGAGGGTGCTAGCGCGCCAATGGGGAAAACGACAGAGGGAGCAAAAATCAGCCAGGGTCAGGCAGTGGATGGGGAAGCTACGCCATGCATGGGCAGGGGGGGTAGGTGGAACAGCACAGACATGGGGGAGGCTAGTAGCTCTAAAAGCTGCGATACGGCAGCATTACGTAGAGCAAGCGGGAGGTTTCCTGTTGGAGAGCGGGTTACGACAGGATGGACGGGAGGAGGGGCTTTCAAAGTTTCTTTTCGCCGAGGTTAAGAAGAGGCAAGGACGCTCTACTTTTGAAGGCGTGAGGGTGGGAGGTGAAGTTGTTACAGAAATTGGCGGAATGCTAGATGCAACCGCCAAGTTCTACACGGATTTGTTCAGGGAGAGGGAGACACAAAGGGGGTCTTTGGAGCGCTGGCTGAAGGGCCTGAGACGTACACTGGGGGAGGAGGAGAGGGAAATGCTAGGGGGAGACGTCACCCTTCAGGAACTGGAGGCAGCTATGAACTCCCTGAGCACGGGAAAGGCACCGGGAGGGGACGGGCTGCCCATCGAGTTTTACCGGGCCTTATGGCCCAGGGTGGGTATAGACCTGGTGGAGGTCTATAGAGAGAGCAGGGTAACGGGCAAGTTGCCGGTCTCCATGAGGGAGGGGAGGGTCACGCTGTTGTATAAAAGAGGTGACAACAAAGAGCTGGCCAATTGGAGACCGATCACGCTGTTAACGGCAGACTACAAAATTCTGACCAAGGTCCTGACTCTTCGAATGAGGGGCGTGATGGAAGCGGTGATTCACCCTGATCAGACCTGTGGGGTGCCGGGTAGGGCGAGTAGCATCACCCTAGCCCTGATCAGGGATGCTATAGCATGGGCAGAGCAGAGAACATTGCCTTTGGCGTTGCTGAGCGTGGATCAGGAGAAGGCCTTTGACAGGGTCAGTCACCGCTTTCTTCACGCAGTTCTAGATCAGATGGGGTTTGGGGCGGCCTTTGGGGCCTGGGTGTGTCTGGTTTATGCAGAAGCGGTCAGTCGCATAGGGGTGAACGGCTTCTATTCGAGACCGGTCCACCAGAGGGGGGGAGTGAGACAGGGGTGTCCCCTATCAGCGATGCTCTACGTGGTGTATGTGGAGCCGTTGGTCGAAGCCATTAGACAGAGCATTACAGGCCTGCACATACCAGGGGGGCACGGGCAGAGCATTAAAGCGGCCATTTATGCTGACGATATGACTCTGTTCCCAACCACTGAAAAGGATTTCCAGGACATACGCCAAATCCTGACGGATTTCGGCGCAGTGGCAGGGGCTAGAGTCAACGTAGGAAAGTCTTCGATCAGGTGCTTTGGACGGTGGGCTGACAGGACAGAGGCGCCAGGGGGATTCGGGGTCGGAAAAGGGCCGCTGAAAATACTGGGCGTGCTCTTCAGACGGCGGGGAAATGCCCAGGTCAACTGGGAGGCCATGGCCCAGCGGATTCAGGCGCGGGCAGCCCTGTGGCGAACAAGAAGGCTGTCACTGTCCGACAGGGTCGAGGCGGTAAAGACGGGACTTCTGCCTTTGGTCACACATATGGCCCGCGTCTTCCCCATGCCACGCAAGCACGGGAGAAGAATAGAGAGCATCGTCTTCTCTTTCATATGGGGAGGAGGGGTGGAGAGGGTGGCCAGGAAGGAAATGTACCGGGACGTAGGAGAGGGGGGACGGGGGGTGCCGTGTCTCCCAGTTAAAGTGGCCACACTGTTTGTCGCTTTTCAAGCACGTCTCCTCGTGGAATACACAGAACATAAAGCACACTACTTCGCAAAGTTTTGGTTGGCCTTTCCTCTTCGAAAATTGGCACCATGGAAAGGGGGGGCACCATGGTCCCTCGACCGCCCATGGCATTACGAACAGGTAGTGCAGCTCCTTAGACAGCACAGCTGGCCAGTAGAGAGCGCGCTCGCACACCGGGCATTATACAAGAGGTGGAAAGAAACCGGACCACAAAGCAGGCAGGACGGCGTCAATTGGGCGGCGATACAGCCGAGGTGGTTAGACGGGGCGGGCCGGGACCTCCACTGGCTAGCTGCAAAAGACAGATTACCAGTGAGAGAACGGCTACACAGACACGGGGCGGGGAGGTCACCCCTGTGCCCACTGGGATGCGGAGAGGAGGAAACAACACGTCACGCCATGTGGGCCTGTCCGGGGGTGAGGAATTTGTGGAGGGAGCTAGAGAGTTGGCTAAGGAGCTGGGGGGAAGTCAGATTCACCGGGGACCTGATCGTATACGGGAAGGGCTTGACAGGCACACAGCAGGACAAAGCGAGGGTTATATGGGACACTGTCTCAGAGGGTAAGAACGTGCTGTGGGCCTGGAGACATCAGTGCCTCAGAAAGAAGTCGCCCCGTACGATTGGGAGAGTGTTGACAGTCTGGGTCATTGGGAGGATTCGGAGAAAGGTTAGCGCTTTCAGAAAATTACACGGGGTGTCCCGGACAGAGCAAGTGTGGGGGGGTTTGACCAGAGTTGGGGTGGGCTGAGGGGCTGGGTCATGGGTGTTTCTTCCTTGGGCCTTGACCTTTGGGGCCCAGTGTCACGAATATATTTGTGCCTGTATGTTGGGTGGTGGGACTGTTTTCCTTATGGCATGTATTGTGTTGGCTGCTTTCTGGAATAAAGAAATAGAAAAAAATCTGTTCTTATCAGTTTAATATCTGATACGCCCTCTATATGAGGGCTACATATTAAATGGATTTTTAGAACAGGGAGCCAGAACAGGAGCTTGCTCCTTCTGCTCCACGCATCGACCTGGTATTGCAGTACCTCCAGGAGCGGTGCACCTTCCTTACAGCGGTGCAAAGAAAGAAGAAACGACTGGGTCGTTGGCTAAGTGCTCAAGAGGGCTGGAATTGATCGGGGGATGGTCAGTTCCTGTGATCTGTCTTGTTTTTTCTCTGCTTGTGTTTTGAAGTGAACCCATGCATGCTTGTGTTGTTTTCTTCTTCTGTTTGTTTATTTATTTATTTATTTATTTAATTCTGTACTTGCTGGCAGGGGAGGGTCTTTTTCGCGCGTTTTCCGTTTTCCCTCCGTTTTTGTTCTTTTTTTTTTTTTTTTTTTTTTAACTTTTTTTTTTTTTTAACTCGATATGTTGTTTGGCTTGTCTCTTTGTGTTCTTTTGTGTCCCCTTCTGCTCTTTAGGCAAGGACGACCGTCCCGCTCAGGTGTGACGTCATCAGGACTCGTGCGTTTTAACTGGAGGAGAAGACAAAAAAGTTGAAGGTTGTCTTCCCTCTCAATCTGCCCTTGCTCCAGCTGCCTCGGCCCTTTCTGGACCTCGGAGGGGTTTGGTGGGTTACGGGTATAGCTCGGGTTTCTCTTCATTCACGTATAAATCTTTCGCCTTTTACTAAAGATTTCCGTGGAAGGGAACGTTGACGAGTATTGCTTATTTTTTGAAAGCTTTGCTTTTAGCGAAGCTGCTCATCTCAGTACCAAAAAAAAAAAAAAAAAAAAAAAAAAAAGACAGAGAGAGAGAGAGAGAGAGAGAGAGAGAGAATGAAAACATGAATGATTCAATAAATAATAATAATAAAAAAAAATAGACTAGGAAGGAATGATGACAAAAGAAAACAGTAAAAAAAAATAAAAAGTTTGAAAGGAATAATGGTAAAAGACAGACCTCTTTGAACAATGGCTAGAGTAGGGTGACGTTAAATGGGTGGGACATCTGTTGGCTTCGCCGCTTAGTAGCTACATAGTAAAAAGAAGGGCCCCGCAACCAGGTGGCGATATTCGGGTTATCGCTTCTCGGCCTTTTGGCTAAGATCATGCCGCAAGCAGCAGAAGGCGACAAGATGCCGGCCCGAGTGGTGCGGCTGAAGAATTCCGTCAGGCTGGAGCTGGAAAAGGATTCCCCCCAGGACGTGAGGGATCGGTTTGGCTGCGACTGGCTGGTGTTGAGAGTCCTGCAGGATCTGGTACAGATAGAAAAGAGCAAAATTTTCTGCCTGCAGGACTTCTCTGGTGCTGGATTTCTGGACCTCACCTTCTTTGCTTTGGCGGACTGCACGGCGTTCTACGAGAGGTGCAGCAGGCTGAGGGACCACGAACGGATGAGGGGCATCAAGGTTTCGCCGCTCTTCGCCCTGGAGGAGGTGCCCATCACCGTCCACCTCTACAACCCCTACGTAGAGGACGGGCTCATCAGGGCATTCCTGGGCCGCTATTGCTCCTCCGTATCGGCTGGGGAGCGGCTCCGGGGTCGCTTTGGCATCTGGAATGGAAAGCGGAAGTTCCAGGTCCGGCTCCGGGCGGATCCAGCAGTCCCAGGGGCTTACCTTCACCCCCCAGGGAGCTTTGCCATAGGTCCGCATCAGGGGTTCCTCCACTACCCTGGACAGCCCCTTTACTGCCGGAGATGCGGGGGCCCTGGCCATACGAAGGAGGCCTGCACGGGACTGCGCTGCCGTTTCTGCGGAGAGGAAGGCCACATGGCGGCCAACTGTAGGGCCCCCAAGTCCTGCAGCTTGTGTGGCAGCAGAGATCACCTGTTTCGCAACTGCCCGGAAAAGTCGGCACCGGCGGCCAGCGTGGTCACGGGGCCTTCTGGTCCTGCAGCTGGAGAGCCTGCTTCGCCGCCGCTCAGCGAACCTGTCAGTCCCCCAGCCGGCACGTCAGCTGTTCCAGAGGAGTAATTGGAGGAAGGGGCACGCTCATCTACCCCCTCACCCACCCCAGACCTGCCCCCAGGCCAGGCTCCTCGATTCCCTCCCGAGTCCGGTCAAGGTGGGGAGGATCCGGCACCTATTCTCAGCCTGGAGGCTGTGCCGCCTGCTGGAAGAACAGTCACGGTAGCCCAGCTAGACTCAGGTCCGGGCCCTTGGACCCCCATCAACTGGGCCGAAGCCTTGGAGGCACTTGACCTCCCTGGTGCCAGACCGGCGTTGGACTGGGCGGATGAGGTCATCCCAGACAGCCAGGAAAGGATGGACACTTCCCCAGCCCCGGGTCCCTCCAGGGTCCGCCCAGCAAGGGAGGCGAAGGATGACGTTGAGAACGACAGGGAGCCCAAACGCTCCCGCAGCGCAGAGGTGCAGGAGTTTGACCTCCTCACAGTGGAAGAGTCTGTGTCCGCTGAACCTGAGGATCCAGGGTCAGAGACGCGGCAGCAGCTGCTGGTCACTGCCTCCCCCGCTGCGGAACTTTCTCCCTTACTCCTTAGCGGACTTGGGGGCAGCCAGGGAGAGGATGTTGGGGGGGGGAATGGACAAGGGTGACAGCCAGACGAGCTGGGAGGGGTAGGGCGAGAAGCAGAGACTCCGATGATGGGACAGTTTAGGGGGTGCCTTCAAGTGGACCTTGGGGGGAGGGACAGCACGGATGGGGGGCAGGGTGGGGATGGGGGGCTTTTCCTTGGGGAGGGAGGGGGAGAGAAGGAGGGTCATGAGAAGGCAGTGGCTGGTTCTTCCTTACATAGGGTGGAGGGTGGGAGGTGGGTGCAGCAGGCGGGGGAGGGAGGGTGCAGGGGTAGTAGCGGGGGGGACCAGTTGCAGTGGACGGAGAAAGGAGGGGCTGAGAGGAGGGGACAGGCTAGCACGGGGGAGAAGGATGGCATCCCCAGTTGGGAGGATCAGCGAGGGCAGGGGCAGGACAGCAAGCCTGTTCTAACCATTGGCACTCTAAATTGCAGGGGCTTGAAGAATGGGGAAAAGAGGAGGGCTGTGTTTATGGACCTGCAGGGATCTAATTTTGATTTTGTGTTCCTGCAGGAATGCCACATCGACTCTGAGGACACCCGGCGGTGTTTTGCGAAGGACTGGAGGTGGGGCCCCTCGGAATGGAGCACAGGGACCGGGAGAGGGGACGGGGTAGGTCTCGTCTTTCGGTCTTTTGAGTTCACACTAACGGCAGTCCAGAACATCGTGCCAGGGCGAGTGCTGTGCGTCGATGGCACTTGGAAGGGCACCCGGTTCCGGGCGATAGTTGTCTATGCCCCCAGCAAAGCAGGGGACCGCCGGGGTTTCTTTGGTGCCTTGGTGCCGCTGCTCTGTACGAGCCGAGTGCTGGTGGTGGGCGGGGACTTCAATATAGATCCGGACACCAGCCCGGGAAGCGAGCTGGCCCACGTTATGGCAGGCGCCAGGCTGGTGGACGTGTACAGGTCGGTCGAGCCGCACTCGAAGGGTAACTCTTGGAGGAACTCCAGGGGGGACGCCTCGAGGCTCGACCACCTGTATGTGGCTGAAGGTACAGAGGTTCTGGGCTGCACCTTGTCCCCATCCTGGGCCTCTGATCACTGCCTGGTAGGGATGAGTATGAGGACTGAGGGGTTCCGGATAGGCAGGGGTCTGTGGAGAATGGACACATCCTTGCTCCAAGACCCTTCCTTCCGCACCGTGTTTTGTCTGTTGTATCAGGGGTGGAGACAGCTCCGAGTGCTGTACAGCACGCAGCAGGAGTGGTGGGAGGACTTGAAAGGGAGAGTCGCCACTTTATGCTGGAGGTGGGGGTGGGAGAAAGGCAGGAGGAGGAGGGAGTGGCTCGCCCGCTGGACCAATGCCTTGCATTCGGCCTGGCGTGGAGGCGACAGGATCCAAATTAGAATGGCCAGCGAGGCCCTTGGGGCATACCATCAGGCTGAGGCCCGCAGGTACTGCTCCCTGGCTCGAAGGCAGAAGCTGGAGCAAGACGAACGTCCGACCCGCGGCTTCTTTCAGAGCGTGAGAGAGCGTCAGAGCAAGCAGCGGATGGACGGACTGAGGGAAGGGGACCAGCTGGTCACATCAATCACGGGAATGCTCCGCATTGCCTGAGTTTTTTTCGCTGACCTCTTTAGGGAAAAAACGGTGGTGGGCGATCTTGTGGCACCGTTCCTCGACGGTGTCCGGGACCGGCTGCCGGAGAAGGAGAGGGGGGAGCTGGAGGTTGGCATCGCGCTGGAAGAACTGGAGAACGCCATGCTCTCCCTTAAGTGCGGTGTCGCCCCGGGAGGGGACGGCCTCCCGGTGGAGTTCTACAGGTCCTTCTGGCCACTGGTCGGACCGGACCTGGCGGAGGTCTACCGGGAGGCCAGCGAGCTAGGCACGCTGCCACAGTCGGCTCTTACAGGGCTCATTACCCTGCTGCCCAAGAAGGGTGATAGGGCCATGCTGACCAACTGGCGGCCCATTACTCTTCTCACGGCAGACTATAAGATCCTAGCCAAGGTGCTGGTCTTGAGGCTCAGGAAGGTGATGGGGTTGGTAGTGCACCCAGATCAGACGTGCGGGGTGCCTGGCCGCATGTGCGCCATGAACCTGGCACTCATACGGGACGCTCTGGCCTGGGCTGAACAGCGGCAGGTGCCACTGGCCCTCCTGAGTCTTGACCAGGAGAAGGCCTTTGACCGGGTCAATCACACCTTCCTGTTTGGGGTTTTGGAGAAGATGGGTTTTGGCCCGAGTTTTCTTGCAGCAGTAAGGCTGCTGTATAGAGGAGCGGTGAGCCGCGTCGGCGTAAACGGTTTCTACTCGGGCATCCTTGAGCAGGGGGGTGGGGTCAGGCAGGGTTGCCCGTTGTCTCCCCTCCTCTATGTACTGTATTTGGAACCCCTGGTAGAGCAGCTCAGACAAGAGCCCGGTTTAGTGGGCCTACACATCCCAGGGGGGAAGGGGCTGGCTGCCAAGGTGTCCGTTTATGCGGACGACACGACTTTGTTCCTCGGCTCAGACGAGGACTTCCGGGTTGCGAGCAGGGTCCTGGAGGCATTCTCAGACGCCACCGGGGCCCGCATCAACCGGGGAAAGTCCGCCGTCCTGTTTGCAGGTGCATGGGCGGGCAGGAGAGATGTGCCGGGAGGTTTTTCCCTGTGTAAGGACGGCCTCAAGATCCTGGGCGTTGTCTTTTGGAGAGAAGGCAGCGCCCAGAGGAACTGGGACATCGCCCTGGGCAAACTACATGCCAAGGTGGAGCTCTGGGGCAGGAGGGACCTGTCGCTGACAGGTAGAGTGCTGGTGGTGAAGGCTGACCTCATGGCTGGGCTGAACCACTTTGGCCTATGTCTTCCCCCCCCTTTTGTGACGGGTAGGCGTCTAGAACGCACGCTCTTTACCTTCGTGTGGGGGGGAAGACAGGAAAAAGTCAAGAGGTGTACTATGTACAAGGACAGGGAGAGGGGAGGAAGGGGGGTGCCGTGCGCTCCTTTGAAGCTCCTCACCCTGTTCGCGGCATTTCACGCGAGACTGGTGGGGGAATCCGCGGTTCACGCCGCGAGTCTCTTCGCCAGGTTCTGGCTCGCGTTCCCCCTGAGAGCGGTGATACCTTGGAGAGGGACGGTGCCATGGTCGATGGAACGCCCCTGGCACTACCAGAGGGTGGCAGAATTTGTCAGGGACCAACCCTGGTGTCTGGAAGAGGGGCTCGTGCTAGACCACAGGCGACTGTACAAGGCCTGGAGGGACAGGCACGTGGTGCAAGTCATGGGCGGTGAACCGCTAGAGCCGGAGGTCGACTGGATTGCGCTCCAGCCTAGATGGGCCAGTACGGACCTACACTGGTTGGGTGCCCTGGGCCGTTTGCCTATTAGAGAGCGCCTGCATAGGCACAGGATGGCCCGGTCTTCTGCCTGCCCGTTGAGGTGCGGGGGTGAGGAGACGGTTGGCCACGCGATGTGGTCGTGCCCCGTGGCGGCAGCCCTCTGGGCTAGGGTAAGAGATTGGTGGCGGTCCATAGGAGGAAGGACTCCCTTGACCAGGGAGCTCATCCTCTATGGCCAGAGGTTGCGCCAAGCCCCGCGAGAAGAGAGACGAGTACTGTGGACTGTAGTGTCGGCGGCAAAGTGTGTGCTCTGGGGAACACGCTGCGAGTCCCTTCGGAGATTGGACCCCCGGGTGGACTCAGAGTAACTCTTGGAGGAACTCCAGGGGGGACGCCTCGAGGCTCGACCACCTGTATGTGGCTGAAGGTACAGAGGTTCTGGGCTGCACCTTGTCCCCATCCTGGGCCTCTGATCACTGCCTGGTAGGGATGAGTATGAGGACTGAGGGGTTCCGGATAGGCAGGGGTCTGTGGAGAATGGACACATCCTTGCTCCAAGACCCTTCCTTCCGCACCGTGTTTTGTCTGTTGTATCAGGGGTGGAGACAGCTCCGAGTGCTGTACAGCACGCAGCAGGAGTGGTGGGAGGACTTGAAAGGGAGAGTCGCCACTTTATGCTGGAGGTGGGGGTGGGAGAAAGGCAGGAGGAGGAGGGAGTGGCTCGCCCGCTGGACCAATGCCTTGCATTCGGCCTGGCGTGGAGGCGACAGGATCCAAATTAGAATGGCCAGCGAGGCCCTTGGGGCATACCATCAGGCTGAGGCCCGCAGGTACTGCTCCCTGGCTCGAAGGCAGAAGCTGGAGCAAGACGAACGTCCGACCCGCGGCTTCTTTCAGAGCGTGAGAGAGCGTCAGAGCAAGCAGCGGATGGACGGACTGAGGGAAGGGGACCAGCTGGTCACATCAATCACGGGAATGCTCCGCATTGCCTGAGTTTTTTTCGCTGACCTCTTTAGGGAAAAAACGGTGGTGGGCGATCTTGTGGCACCGTTCCTCGACGGTGTCCGGGACCGGCTGCCGGAGAAGGAGAGGGGGGAGCTGGAGGTTGGCATCGCGCTGGAAGAACTGGAGAACGCCATGCTCTCCCTTAAGTGCGGTGTCGCCCCGGGAGGGGACGGCCTCCCGGTGGAGTTCTACAGGTCCTTCTGGCCACTGGTCGGACCGGACCTGGCGGAGGTCTACCGGGAGGCCAGCGAGCTAGGCACGCTGCCACAGTCGGCTCTTACAGGGCTCATTACCCTGCTGCCCAAGAAGGGTGATAGGGCCATGCTGACCAACTGGCGGCCCATTACTCTTCTCACGGCAGACTATAAGATCCTAGCCAAGGTGCTGGTCTTGAGGCTCAGGAAGGTGATGGGGTTGGTAGTGCACCCAGATCAGACGTGCGGGGTGCCTGGCCGCATGTGCGCCATGAACCTGGCACTCATACGGGACGCTCTGGCCTCTGACCTACACTGGTTGGGTGCCCTGGGCCGTTTGCCTATTAGAGAGCGCCTGCATAGGCACAGGATGGCCCGGTCTTCTGCCTGCCCGTTGAGGTGCGGGGGTGAGGAGACGGTTGGCCACGCGATGTGGTCGTGCCCCGTGGCGGCAGCCCTCTGGGCTAGGGTAAGAGATTGGTGGCGGTCCATAGGAGGAAGGACTCCCTTGACCAGGGAGCTCATCCTCTATGGCCAGAGGTTGCGCCAAGCCCCGCGAGAAGAGAGACGAGTACTGTGGACTGTAGTGTCGGCGGCAAAGTGTGTGCTCTGGGGAACACGCTGCGAGTCCCTTCGGAGATTGGACCCCCGGGTGGACTCAGAGTCGGTGTGGGCAGCCCTCCGCAGCAGAGTGCAACAGGTAAGAAGGGAGGATGAAAATGGGGAGGGAATCATTAGGGTGGGGGTAGGACAGCTGGAAGGTGGCGGCTTCGCGGGCCCGACTGTTCTGGGACGGCCTTGGTGGCCGCGGGGAAAGGAAGGGGGGCAGGAGATGTGAGAGGAAGGGAAGAATGAGGGGGCTTGGGGGAATATCTAGTGCTGGGAAATTATTTGAGTTGGGGGGTTTTCCCGTGTTGGCTTTGGCTGAGGTTTCTGCTGTGTTCTTTTTGTTATCTGTGTTGCAGACGCAGGGAAGATGCCGGAGATCCGAGGGGTCGACTTACGTTGTTGCTCAAGTCATGTTTTGGTGGTGGGATGCCAGTTTGTTTTCTTTTCTGTATGTGATGTGTGATGTGATCTTCTAAATAAAGCTCTGGTTTGATCATCAAAAAAAAAATAAAAAATCCCGCCCAGGTGTGACGTCATCCGGACTCGTACGTTTTAACTGGAGGAGAAGACAAAAAAGTTGAAGGTTGTCTTCCCTCTCAATCTGCCCTTGCTCCCTGCCTTCCTCCAGCTGCCTCGGCCCTTTCTGGACCTCGGAGGGGTTTGTTGGGTTGCGGGTATAGCTCGGGTTTCTCTTCATTCACGTATAAATCTTTCGCCTTTTACTAAAGATTTCCGTGGAGGGGAACGTTGACGAGTATTGCTTATTTTTTGAAAGCTTTGCTTTTAGCGAAGCTGCTCATTTCAGTACCAAAAAAGAGAGAGAGAGAGAGAGAGAGAATGAAAACATGAATGAATCAATAAATAATAATAAAAAAAAAATAAATAGACTAGGAAGGAATGACGACAAAAGAAAACAGTAAAAAAGAAAAAAAAAAGTTTGAAAGGAATAATGGTAAAAGACAGACCTCTTTGAACAATGGCTAGAGTAGGGTGACGTTAAATGGGTGGGACATCTGTTGGCTTCGCCGCTTAGTAGCTACATAGTAAAAAGAAGGGCCCCGCAACCAGGTGGCGATATTTGGGTTATCGCTTCTCGGCCTTTTGGCTAAGATCAAGTGTAGTATCTGTTCTTATCTCATCGAAGTGCTGAAGGAACGACTCGGCTGTGCTTGGGCATAGTTTTAGAGGAGTTCAGGGGTGAACATATGTGTAGCAGCAGGTGGCCTGACCGCCGCTGCCGCAGGGGGATCCCTTGAACTCCTTTTTGTTTTTATTTATTTGTTTTACCTGTTTTTTAGTCTAGTTCCCAGCCCACCCGGACCACGTCGGCAAGGAAGCTCGGCTGGACGACTACGACGAGCGGACGGACTGGCCCTAGGACCTGCCTGCTTTGGAGCCTGCCTGGAGGAGCGGACGGCGCCATGGACTCAAGGCCTTGGGGCTCTGCGGGGCAGGACGAGTCCCGGGCTGCGGCTCGATATCCCCTTCATTGGAGCCTGGTGTAGGGGTAGGCGGAGGCGTGCCCCACACCATACGGTTCCAATGGAGGGACCTGGATGACGGGGCCCTCTTTACCGAGCGGGTCCCGTTCATCCGGGAGGTCCTTTTTATTGGGCTGGGGTTAAAGCCCGAGGATCTCGTCTGCGCCCAGCGCAACAACGCCCTGAGGTTTTTCGATGTCACCATGGCGTCTGAGGCGACTTACGGGCGGGTGCTGGGGCTGGGCCGGGTCTTGGGTGATCATCCGCTGGGGAGACACTACACCATGGCCTCCATGTGGGAGACGAACCGGCGGATGGTCACGGTACATGTATTCAATCCTTTTGTACCGGCCGAGTCCGTCCGCCGTTTTCTGGCGCGATTTGGGGAGGTCCAGCCAGGGGAGAGAATGGTCCGGGATGAGCTGGGGATCTGGAACGGGCGCCGCCAATATATGGTTACTTTTAAAGAAGAACATGGAAGCCTGAGGTACCCCCCTGCTAATTTCACCCTGGATGGCAGCAAGGGGTACCTCTTCTTCAGGGGACAGCCCGCCTTCTGCCGGGGGTGCCTCAAGTATGGGCACCAGGCCGAGGGGTGCGAGGAGATGGAATGTAAGAACTGCTTGGGGAAGGGGCACCTGGCCAGGAATTGCCAGAACCCCCGCCGATGCAGGAGCTGTGGCGGGGAGGGACATTTAGCCCACTCCTGTCCTAGTCGGGCACCATCATATGCTACGGTGCTGGCTGGGGCAGGGGCGGGCGGAAGAAGGGAGGTGGCCGCCAGAAGTGGAGAGGACGAGCACATTTTACCTGGGGAGGCTGTGGCCACCTCCTCTCCCATCATGGCCAGGCGCCCCACCCTGAGCTCGACCCCTCGGCCCAACTTGCAGGCGCCCCCCACCATCCCCTCTGGAAAGCGGCCGAGGGAGCGAGAGGAGAGGCCAAAGAAGAGGAAGAAGGCGGGTTCCCCTGTGGCAGCGCCCGTGGGAGCTCCTCCTCGTTCACCCCTGCCCCCCAAACCAGAAGAAGCCAGCCTGCCCGTGTCCGAGGATACCCCACCACAACCATCTGGGTCCGAGGACACCCCGCCACCACCGCAGGAGTATGGGGGCAGGGAGGCCCCCCCCAACGAGTCGGCATACTTGGAGGGGGTGGCTCCTCTCCCCATTGACAAGAGGAGAGGTTCAGAGAGGGGCTCCCTTGTTTTAGAAGAGTTTTAATTGTTTCTTATTTGGTTTTAATCCCCCTTTTTATCCTTTTATGGCAGATTTTACTGTTTTAACCATCAACGTCAGAGGGCTTCGAAACGCGGTTAAGAGGGCAGCAGTGTTCCAGGATCTGGCATCTATCTCCCCGACCATCTGCTGTTTGCAGGAGGTTCACCTGCGGGACCAGAGGGACGAGGCTCTTTTCTCACAACAGTGGGTAAGAGGTAGGGCCTACTGGAGCGTGGGTGGCGTCCATTCCTCGGGTGTGGGAATCCTTCTTGGAGACCGCACCTTTGAGAAGGTAAGCCCGTTTACCATCCATCAAGGCAGAGCGTTGGGCTTAGACGCCACTTGGAGAGGTCAAAACATTAGAGTTTTGTGCATCTACGCTCCAGTAGATGCCTCGTCCCGTATTAACTTTTTAGAAGTTCTGGCCCCCTTTTGTGTGACAAATAGGCACTTAATCGTGGCAGGTGATTTTAATATAAATTTAGAGGGGGGAGATGATGTCAGCCGGAAACACTTCCAGAATTTGTCCAGCGATTTCAGCCTTACTGACGGTTTTAAAGTTTGCAACCCCGGAAATCCGGGCCATACCTGGCATAACACTAGAGGGGCACAAAGCCGCCTAGATTACATATTAGTGTCCCCCACTATAGTTGTTAAAAAGGCCTCCTTGACCCCACGGTGGTTCTCAGACCATATGATGGTAGAGGCCACAGTCTCCATTAATGCCCCCTCCATTGGTAGAGGGTATTGGAAACTGAATGTGGAGATCCTGGAGGAAAGAGAGTATCAGACTCTCTTTAGGGATCACTTCGCAGTCTGGTCAGACTGCAAGGGTGACTTTGCTTCTCCAGCTGCATGGTGGGAGCACATCAAAGAGAGAATTCGTGCTCTTACAAACCACTATTGCAGACGCCGCAAAGCCGAAAAGCTGAAGCGGGTAAGGGATTTGGAGAAGCAATTGAAGGAACAACACATTAATTGTAAAGGTGGTCAAACTGGTTCAAAGGTGGTCAAACTGGCCCAGTATGCAGACGACACTACGTTGTTCGTATGCTCGGACCGGTCACTCAGGATTGCCTTAGACATGGTGCAGGCGTTCGGTAGAGCTTCCGGTGCGGCATTGAACCTTGGCAAGTCGGTAGTCAAGTACTTCGGCAGTTGGACAGATCGAAGGGACATTGTAGGGGGTTTGGCCCTCAGCGATGGTCCTCTGAAGATCTTGGGGGTCTCCTTCATGGCAGAAGGGGCTGCCCGAGCCAACTGGGAAGAGCGTTTAGCTCTGGCCAGGCGCAAGATGGGGCTGTGGAAAGCCAGGTCCCTGTCCTTTCTGGGTAAGGTATTGGCATTAAAAGTAGATGTCCTTCCCTCACTGTTGTATTTAGCTCATGTCCACCCCATGCCCCGCTGCATGCGGCGAGGGCTTACTAAAGACGTTTTCAGTCTCGTCTGGGGAGGTAGATATGAGTATGTTAAGTGGGAAGTGATGTACCTGGGAAAGGACAAGGGAGGGAGGGATGTACCTGACTTCCCTCTTAAGCTGGATTGTCTGTTTTCTGCACAGCTCTGTGCACGCCTGGCAGCTCCCCTAGTACACCCCCATCAACATTTTGTACGGTTGTGGCTGTCCTGGCCAATGCGTACTCTAGTGAGTACGTGGTCCAACTCCTGCCCTAAGGCTGAGACCCTACCGGATCACTATAAGCACCTGGTAAGATGGAACAGGTCGCTTCCGGTGGGGTTGAAGCCCGAGACCTTTGTTAGGCACCGAGCTTTGTATAAAGCTGTTCTGGATGCCTGAGGTACTCGCTCTGTGGTGGGCTTGGAGAAGGACACTTGGTCTAGAGTTCAGCCAAAAGGGTTAGACAACCGGCTGCAGGACCTGAATTGGCAATGTGTTCATGGCAAGTTGCCAGTCAGGGATGTTTTGTATAGGCACAGGCTCACCAGACACCCGCGCTGCCCCAGAACCTCATGTGCCAATGAGGAAACTCTTGGCCACGTGTTCTGGGACTGTGGGTATGCTCAGGTGATCTGGACAAGGATAGCCGACCTATGCAGAGCATTTGACCCGCAGTTCAATTTGACCAGAGAAAAGGTCATAAGAGGGTGGCCTCAGGATACCAGGTCTCCCTTCTTGTCCCGGATGTAGGTGGTGGTGAGCATTACCAAGCGGGAGCTGTGGAATGCTCGTACTGACGTCATCCGTAGAGGGACAAACCTGGAAACCGAGGGAATATACAGGAAAATCCATGCTGATCTGTCTTTTCGGATGGAGTTAGATGTCATCCGGTGGGGGTATCACGCAGCGAAGGAGAGTTGGAAGGGCCTCTTCGAGCTGTAGTTCCCACCGTTGAAGAAACACAACTTCATCCTGTGATTCTATGAATCACTTTTGGTTTTATTGATGTTCTGCCTTTAAATTGGAAGGGGTTTTAATTTTTTTGATTTGTTTGTTTGCCCAGGCACAGCCTACACTTGTATTAGAGGAGTGGATTTAAAAGAAAAAAATATTTTAATTTCATTTAGATAGTTTTACATATTTATTATTAAGTTATGTTTTATGTGTTTTTTAGATAATAAATTTTGTTTAAATTTTTTATGGGAATGATGAAAGAAGAGTAACCTAGTGTTAAAATACATACTGGTGAAATGATTTCTGACCCAATAAAGAAAGAAAAAAAAAATCTGTTCTTATCAGCAAACCTGACTTTTTTTAGGGACGGACTTCAACATTTTAAATATTCATGGTTTTAATGATAAAAATGACAGGTACGACCTTTTAGAAGACCTGCAGCCCCACATGCTAGGGGGAGGGTTCCTTTAGCGGTGGGAGGGGATTTTAACTGTGTTTTAACTAGGAAAGATAGGAAAGGGAAGGGGGATGATTTTAAATTAGATGAGACATCGTTTTTATTACAGGGGTTAGTCAAGGACAAAGAAAATGACAGCAATGTGGAAAAAAAATATATATATATAACAAAATGAAGTTGTCAATGGTGTAAAGAAGGTGTTTTTTATCATGTTTTATTGTACTCTATTTTATTTATAGATTTATTTCAACAACGCTTTTAAATGGAGTTTAATAAAGACATGGGGAAGGGAAAACAATGGTTTTTAAAGCAAAATGAAAACATGATTTTAAGGGAATGTGATGTCTATTTGGTTTGAGTGATGATGTGTTTTAAAATGTATGTTTTATGTAAATCTCGTGCACTTTGCTTTTATGTAAAAATGTCTCACTTGGATTTTAAAATGTATGGTGACAAAAACTTTTTCGAAAGAAAAAATCTGTTCTTATCAGTTTGGATCTGAAGAGAACGTCGGCTATGCTTGGGCTTAGTTTTAGAAGGAGTTCCGGGGAGACTATATGTGCAGCTAGTGGGTGGCTTGTCCACCACTGCCGCAAGTGTCTTCCTCGGGCTTCTTTTTCTTTTTTTTAAATTTATTTTATCATTTTTAGATTAGCTCTCAGCCCTCCCGGATGACGAAAAGCAAGAAGAAGTCTCCGCCGAAGATGACAACGACGACGGCAACAACGACGGCGGCGGGGACGATTCTTCCCCGGCTGGACGACCCTCGGTGACGGACGGACCAGCTGATGGACCGGCTGGCTCTGGGACCAGCCGGAGGGAATTCCATCGCTGACGGCGCCGTGGAGTCGGGACCTCGGGGCTCTGCGGGGCAGGATGGGGCCCCGACGGCGGCGGCCTCAGCACCTGGGATATCCCCTCTGCTGGGATCCGGCAGTGGTGGGCGCATGGGGGTCCCCCACACGTCCGGTTCCAGTGGAGGAATCCGGGTGAAGGCGCTCTCTTCACCGAGAGGGTGCCTTTCATCCGGGAGGTCCTGTTTGCGGCGCTGGGGCTAAAACCGGAGGACCTCATCTGCGCCCAGCTGAACAACGCCCTGGGGTTTTTCGACGTTACCATGGCGTCTGAAGCAACCTTCGAGCGGGTTCTGGAGCAGGGCCAGGTCCTGGGTGGCCATCCGCTGGGGTAGAACTTTTCCATGGAGTCCATGTGGCACGTTGGCCGGCGGATAGTCACCATCCACATTTTCAATCCGTTTGTGGGAGCTGAGTCCGTCCATCAATTTCTGGAACAGTTTGGAGAGGTCCAGCCCGGGGAGCGCATGGTCCGGGATGAGCTGGGAGTTTGGAACGGGCGCCGATAGTACATGAATGAATGAATGAATCAGTAAATAATAATAATAAAAAAATAGACTAGGAAGGAATGATGACAAAAGAAAACAGTAAAAAAGAATCCTCGTCAGGATTCATGGACGTCACTTTTGCTGCGTATTTCGACTGCGACGCCTTTTACGCCAAGTGCTCACACCAGCAGGACAAGGAACTGCTCACGGGAACCCGGTTCACCCCGCTCTTCGCCCTGGATGAGATGCCTGTGGTCATCCACCTGTATAGCCCCTTCGTGGAGGACGTCGCTATCAGGACTTTCCTCTCCCGTTATTGCGTCTCCGTGTCGAATGCAGAGAGGATCCAGGGGCGACACGGGATTTGGAACGGCAAGAGGAGGTTCGTGGTGAAGTTCCAGGCAGATCCGGCGGTGCCAGGCGGCCTCCTGCACCCGCCAGGCAGCTTCTCGATCGGGCCTCACCGGGGCTACCTCCATTACCCCGGGCAGCCCATGTACTGCCGTCGGTGCGGAGGGCTGGGCCACTCAAAGGAGGCCTGCACTGGGGAGCGGTGCCGCCATTGTGGAGCCGAGGACCATGTGGCAGCAAACTGTGGGGCGCCCAAGATAGCAGTCTTTGCGGAAGCAAGGAGCACCTTTACCGGAACTGCCCGGATAAAGGGAGGGCCTTCTTCCCTCTTCCAAGATGGCTTCCAAGCTTCCAGGGTAGAACCGCGACTAGAGCCCCGGGTGAAACCATCTACTAGCAGGCACGCCGTGGCTAGTACCGGGGCAACCGAAGCAGAATCTGGGCCAGACACTCTCACCAGCTTTCAGCTTCCAGCAAAGGAACTGCCTCAACCCCAACCGGAGGCGAGCACGGCGGTGACAGAACAACCACCAGGCGAGAGGGGATCCGGAAGCACGGGGGGAGCCACCGGCGAGGACACTCCAGCTTCAGTCGCAGCAGCGGTATCCGAAGGACAGAGCGTCCCCCTACGGGAGCAGGAGGACCAGGCCAAACAGGCCGCGTCCTGAACTCCACTCAGCTGGGCGGAGTCTTTGGCCGACTTGGATCTGTACCCAACGGACCAGCAGATGGACTGGGCGAGCATCGTCATTCCAGACAGCCAGGAGGCTCAGGAGGACAGGGTCACGGAGCAGGGGCCGAGCCCCAGCCCTTCGAGGCCTCGTCAAGGTCGCGAGGCGGACAAGGAGGACGGGCGGGAGGTCAAGCGGGTCCGGGTCATGGAAAGGGACAAGGACAAGGAGTTTGATCTCTCCTCACCTGAGGAAGTGGGACTATCGGCTCGACGGACTGAAGGTGAGGGGGTCCTGGCGGAGGAGGAGTCAGTACCCCGGGGGGCAGAGGGACACGAGGGGGCTGAAGAAAGGGGGAATGGCTGGACGGAGGTTTTGTTGAGAAGGGCGGGAAGGGGTAGGGCGTCTGGGAGGAAATCTACAAATGGAAGTGTTTAAAGGGAAGGTTTGTGCTGATTGTAATGTGGAAGGGGTGGATGGGCAGAAGGTGGGACTTTGTTGGGGAGAGGGGGGGATCCAGAGTTTTGAGGGGGGTATGTCTAACTTTTTTGAAGGTGTGGGGACTGAGTTGTGGGTTGGGAGAATGCAATATGAAGGGGAAGGGACTTCTACGCTCTATGGGAGGGAGGGCTGGGTAGGTGGTGCTTTAAGAATGGACAATTTGCCAATTTTCTAGAATGTGTCACTTTTCTGTTGGTTCCCTCAACGTGAGGGGAATCAAGCAAAGGACGAAGAGATCAGCAGCCTTTTTGAGTTTGGAGTCAGTACCCTTTGACGTTTTATTTTTGCAAGAATGCAACTTGACCTCGACTTTGGAGGAAGTCTCCTTTGCTAGGGATTGGACTTTGGGACCGTCAGTGTGGGGGGTGGGGGAGAGGATGGGAGAAGGGGTGGGAGTCCTCTTTAAATCCTTCGAATTTGGCACTCATCAGGGATGCGTTGGCATGGGCGGAACAGCGGCATGTGCCGCTGGCCCTCCTGAGCCTCGACCAAGAAAAAGCGTTCGACCGGGTGAGCCACAAATTCGTGTCCGAGGTGCTAAAACGGATGGGGTTCGGCCCTGGGTTCGTAGACGCCGTGCGGCTCCTGTACACAGGGGCCATCAGTCGTGTCGGGGTCAACGGTCATTATACGGGCGAAGGGTGGGGTGAGGCAGGGGTGCCCGCTCTCCCCCCTATTGTACGTGCTTTACTTGGAGCCGCTGGCCGAGAGGATGAGGGAAGCCAACTTTTCGGGCCTGCATATTCCTGGGGGCAGAGGTCGAAATGCCAAAATCTCAGTGTACGCAGACGACGCCACGCTCTTCCTCATGTTGGAGGAGGACTTCCGGGCAGCCGGGCGAGTCCTGGCGCCGTTTTCAGACGTCACCGGGGTGCGGGTCAACCGAACAAAATCCGCAGTCATGTATGCGGGCTCGTGGGCGGGTAGGATCGACGTGCCGGATGGTTTCTCCCTTCAGCGGGACGGCCTAAAGATTCTGGGGGTGAACTTTTGGCGTGAGGGGAGTGCGCAGAAAAATTGGGACATGGCACTCGGGAAAGCGCAGGCAAAGGTCGGACAGTGGGGGACGAGAGACCTCTCGTTGACAGGAAGGGTCAAGGTGGTCAATTCAGACTTGCTGGCAGGGCTCAACCACCTAGCGTACGTGTACCCCATCCCGTTTGTGGTAGGCAGGAGACTGGAGAGGTTGGTTTTCAGCTACGTGTGGGGCGGGCGGTGCGAGCACGTGTCCAGGGCAACAATGTACACGGAGCGGGACAGGGGCGGTAGGGGAGTCGCCCACATCCCCCTTAAGACCATGGCCCTCTTCGTGGCCTTTTCCGCCACGCTGGTCGACAGCACGACGGACCATCTCGCAGGTCTGTTCGCCTGGTTCTGGTTGGTGTTCACCTTTCGCGACATCATCCCCTGGTCGGGGACGGCCCCCTGGTCCATGGACCGGCCCTGGCACTACCAGCGCGTGGTCCAGGCCGTCCGGGATCTCCCAGGGTGCCTCGAGGAAGGCCTAGTCCTGGAACACAGGAAGCTGTACAGGCGCTGGAGGGACCGCTGCATAGAGCAGGCGGGCGGAGGGCCGCCCCACCTCCTAGACGTCAACTGGAAAGCCCTGCAGCCAAACTGGCTGGACGGGGCCAGCAAAGATTTACACTGGCTGGGGGCCCTGGGCAGACTCCCGGTGCGGGAACGGCTACACAGGCACGGCACCTGCCACACGCGGCTGTGCTCGGTCGGGTGCGGGGAGAAGGAAACGATAGAGCACGCGATGTGGTCGTGTCCCATCGCCGCGCGATTCTGGGAGCTAGTGGCGGAAGGGCGGTCTAGGGAGCACCGGACGCCCATCACCAGGGACCTGGTCCTGTTCAGGAGGGGGCTGCAGGACATGGGCCCGCAGTAGGCCAGGGAGGTGTGGACCACGGTTTCTGTGGCCAAGAGCATCCTGTGGGGTACGAGATGCAAGAACATGAGAAAAGAGGGCCCGAGGGTCAGGCCCAGTGACGTGTACCAGGCATTTCGGGGGCGGTATCGTAAGGTGAGGAAGAGGAGGCAGGGCGGGGGGAGAGGGTATAATTAGAGTAGGGCTGGGAGGTGGGCAGGGCAGGGGGTTCTCCGGTATGGCGGTACTGTCAAAGCCTTGGTGGCCGAAATGGTAGTTGTGGGTTTTTTTTGTGTGCTATTTACCGGGGTAGATTGTGTTCGGGGTTGTTGTACATAAGGGTTTGTGGCCCCGGGTTTGGGATTCCGGGGCTTAGTTTTGTTTGTTGCTTTGTTTTTCTCTGTTGGTATTTGTGAAAAAGATGTGGAGGTTGCGCTGTCTTCTGTACGGTGTCCTGTATTGATTTGAATGTGTAAATAAAGCTCTGGTTTTTCAACAGAAAAATCTGTTCTTATCAGTTTCTTGAAGAGGACGTCGGCTGTGCTTGGGCTTAGTTTTAGAAGGAGTTCAGGGGTGAACATATGTGCAGCAGTAGGTGGCTTGACCGCCGCTGCCGCAGGGGATCCCTTGAACTCCTGTTATTTTTTATTTATTTGTTTTCATCCTTTTTAGTTTAGTCCTCAGCCCACCCGGACAACGACAGCAGAGCAGCACGGCTGGACAATCCTGGCGAGCGGATGGACTGGCCCACGGACCTGCCTGCTTTGGGACTTTCCTGGAGGAGCGGACGACGCCATGGACTCGGGACCTCGGGGTTCTGCGGGGCAGGATGAGCCTCGGGCGGCGGCTCCAGCGGCTGGGATATCCCCTTCATTGGAGCCCGGTGTTGGGGTAGACGGAGGTGTGCCCCACACCATACGGTTCCAGTGGAGGGACCCGGATGGCGGGGCCCTCTTTACTGAGCGGTTCCCGTTCATCCGGGAGGTCCTTTTTACCGCGCTGGGGCTAAAACCTGAAGATCTCGTCTGCGCCCAGCGTAACAACGCCCTGAGGTTCTTTGATGTCACATTGGCGTCTGAGGCAACTTACGGGCGGGTCCTGGGGCTTGGGCGGGTCCTGGGTGACCATCCGCTGGGGAGACATTACACTATGGTCTCCATGTGGGTGACGAACCGGCGGATGGTCACGGTACATGTTTTTAATCCTTTTGTATCGGCTGAGTCTGTCTGCCGCTTTTTAGCGCAATTCGGAGAAGTCCAGCCTGGGGAGAGAATGGTCCGGGATGAGCTGGGGATTTGGAACGGGCGCCGTCAATTTATGGTAACCTTCAAAGAAGATCAAGGAAGTTTGAGGTCTTCTTCAGGGGACAGCCCGCCTTCTGTCGTCGGTGCCTCAAGTACGGACACCAGGCCGAGGGGTGCAAAGACTTGGAGTGCAAGAACTGCTTGGGGAAGGGGCACCTGGCCAGTTACTGCCAGAACCCCCTGCCGCTGCAGGAGCTGTGGCGGGGAGGGACATTTTGCCCACTCCTGTCCTAGTCGGGCACCATCCTACGCCACCGTGCTGGCTGGGGCAGGGGAGGGCAGAAGAAGGGAGGTGGCTACTGGGAATGGAGAAGAAGAGCCCAGTTTACCTGGGGAGGCCGTGGCCACCTCCTCTCCCATCGTGGCCAGGCGCCCCACCCTGAGCTCGACCCCTCAGCCCAACATGCAGGCGCCCCCCACCATCCCCTCTGGAAAGCGGCCGAGGGAGCGAGAGGAGAGGTCGAATTAGAGGAAGAAGGCGGGCTCCCCTGTGGCGGCGCCCGTGGGAACTCCTCCTCGTTCACCCCTGCCCCCCAAACCAGAAGAAGCCAGCCTGCCCGTGTCCGAGGATACCCCACCACAACCATCTGGGTCCAAGGACACCCCGCCACCACCGCAGGAGTACGGGGGCAGGGAGGCCCCCCCCCAACGAGTCGGCATTCTTGGAGGGGGTGGCTCCTCTCCCCGTTGACAAGAGGAGAGGTTCAGAGAGGGGCACCCCTGTTTTAGAAGAGTTTTAATTGTCTTTTACTTGGTTTTAATCCCCTTTTTATCTTTTTATGGCAGATTTTACTGTTTTAACCATCAACGTCAGAGGGCTTCGAAACGCGGTTAAGAGGGCAGCGGTGTTCCAGGATCTGGCGTCTATCTCCCCGACCATCTGCTGTTTGCAGGAGGTTCACCTGCGGGACCAGAGGGACGAGGCTCTTTTCTCACAACAGTGGGCAAAAGGTAGGGCCTACTGGAGCATGGGTGGCGTCCATTCCTCGGGTGTGGGAATCCTTCTTGGAGACCGCACCTTTGAGAAGGTAAGCCCGTTTACCATCCATCAAGGCAGAGCGTTGGGCTTAGACGCCACTTGGAGACGCCAGAACATTAGAGTTTTGTGCATCTACGCTCCAGTAGATGCCTCGTCCCGTATTAACTTTTTAGAAGTTCTGGCCCCCTTTTGTGTGTCAAATAGGCACTTAATAGTGGCAGGTGATTTTAATATAAATTTAGAGGGGGGTGATGATGTCAGCCGGAAACACTTCCAGAAGTTGTCCAGCGACTTCAGTCTTACTGACGGTTTTAAAATTTTAAAAAACCCCGGAAATCCGGGCCATACCTGGCATAACACTAGAGGGGCACAAAGCTGCCTAGATTATATATTAGTGTCCCCCACTATAGTTGTTAAAAAGGCCTCCTTGACCCCACGGTGGTTCTCAGATCACATGATGGTAGAGGCCACAGTCTCCATTAATGCCCCCTCCATTGGTAGAGGGTATTGGAATCTGAACGTGGAGGTCCTGGAGGAAAGAGAGTATCAGACTCTCTTTAGGGATCACTTCGCAGTCTGGTCAGACTGCAAGGGTGACTTTGCTTCTCCAGCTGCATGGTGGGAGCACATCAAAGAGAGAATTCGTGCTCTTACAAACCACTATTGCAGACGCCGCAAAGCCGAAAAGCTGAAGCAGGTAAGGGATTTGGAGAAGCAATTGAAGGAACAACACATTAATTTTAACAACGGAGGGATGCTGGACCTAGATAAAGTGCAGGCCCTTAGAGCCGGGCTCAGGGTACTGCACGAAAGGTCGGCAGCTGATAGCCTGTTTAATGCTAGGGTTCAGATGGCAGAGGAGAACGAAACATGTTCTGCCTCCTTTTTTCAAAGGGTTCGGCAGGCCCGAGAGGAGAGATGTTTTACATCTCTCATAGACTCGGAAGGTAGGACCTGTTCGGACCCGGCCCGGATGATGGAGGTTGCACATAGTTTTTATTCTAATCTTTTTAATAAATGTAGCACAGATCATGAAATAGGGGAGCAATTTTTGTCGCACCTAGAGACACGCCTTCCGAGCACGGCTCGGGACAGCCTAGAGACCCCCTTTAATCTGACAGAACTGACCGGTGTACTTGGCAAAATGAACCGGCGTAAGGTCCCGGGCTTAGATGGGCTCCCAGTAGAATTTTATTCTACGTTTTGGGATGTCCTCGGCCCGGTGATGGTGGAGGTAGCCGAGGACGTGCACCGACAGGGCAGGCTCACAGAGAGCATGCGGTCAGGAGCTCTCTCCTTGTTATACAAGAAAGGAGATCCCAAGGATCTAGCTAATTGGAGACCCCTGACCATGCTGTGCGTTGATCTTAAGATCTTCGCCAAGGCCCTGACAGAGCGCCTGAAGAAGTCCATGTCGTGCCTGATCCACAGCGACCAGACCTGTGGGGTCCCAGGGAGATCGGCAACCTGGAACCTCCACCTAATCAGGGATGCCATCTCCTGGGTCGGAGACAGAAATGTCCTGCTGGCGCTGGTGAGCCTAGATCAGGAAAAGGCTTTCGACGGAGTAGACCACCGCTTCCTCGAGAGGGTGTTGACGACACTAGGGTTTGGGCCCAAATTCCTCAGATGGCTCTTTACGTTATACGCTGAGGTTGGAAGCCGTGTTTCCATCAACGGCCACCTGAGCGACTTAGTACCGCAAGTGAGTGGAGTACGACAGGGGTGTCCTCTTTCCCCTTTACTCTACGCGCTCTATATAGAGCCACTTGCTGCAGCCATCAGAGCCCACCCAGAGATAGATGGTCTCCCCCTCCCGGGGGGCGGAGGAAAAGTGGTCAAACTGGCCCAGTATGCAGATGACACTACGTTGTTCGTATGCTCGGACCGGTCACTCAGGATTGCCTTAGACATGGTGCAGGCGTTCGGTAGAGCTTCCGGTGCGGCTTTGAACCTTGGCAAGTCGGTAGTCAAGTACTTCGGCAGTTGGACAGATCGAAGGGACATTGTAGGGGGTTTGGCCCTCAGCGATGGTCCTCTGAAGATCTTGGGGTTCTCCTTCATGGCAGAAGGGGCTGCCCGAGCCAACTGGGAAGAGCGTTTATCTCTGGCCAGGCGCAAGATGGGGCTGTGGAAAGCCAGGTCCCTGTCCTTTCAGGGTAAGGTATTGGCATTAAAAGTAGATGTCCTTCCCTCACTGCTGTATTTAGCTCATGTCTACCCCATGCCCTGCTGCATGCGGCGAGGGCTCACTAAAGACGTTTTTAGTCTCGTCTGGGGAGGTAGATATGAGTATGTTAAGAGGGAAGTGATGTACCTGGGAAAGGAAAAGGGAGGGAGGGATGTACCTGACTTCCCTCTTAAGCTGTATTGTCTGTTTTCTGCACAGCTCTGTGCACGCCTGGCAGCTCCCCTAGAACACCCCATCAACGTTTGTACGGTTGTGGATGTCCTGGCCAATGCGTACTCTAGTGAGTACGTGGTCCAACTCCTGCCCTAAGGCTGAGAACCTACCGGATCACTATAAGCACCTGGCAAGATGGAACAGGTCGCTTCCGGTGGGGTTGAAGCCCGAGACCTTTGTTAGGCACCGAGCTTTGTATAAAGCTGTTCTGGATGCCCGAGGTACTCGCTCTGTGGTGGGCTTGGAGAAGGACACTTGGTCTAGAGTTCAGCCAAAAGGGTTACACAACCGGCTGCAGGACCTGAATTGGCAATGTGTTCATGGCAAGTTGCCAGTCAGGGATGTTTAGCATAGGCACGGGCTCACCAGACACCCGCGCTGCCCCAGAACCTCATGTGCCAATGAGGAAATTCTTGGCCACGTGTTCTGGGACTGTGGGTATGCTCAGGTGATCTGGACAAGGATAGCCGACCTATGCAGAGCATTTGACCCGCAGTTCAATTTGACCAGAGAAAAGGTCATAAGAGTGTGGCCTCAGGATACCAGGTCTCCCTTCTTGTCTCGGATGTGGTTGGTGGTGAGCATTACCAAGCGGGAGCTTTGGAATGCTCGTACTGACGTCATCCGTAGAGGGACAAACCTGGAAACCGAGGGAATATACAGGAAAATCCGTGCTGATCTGTCTTTTCGGATGGAGTTAGATGTCATCCGGTGGGGGTATCATGCAGCGAAGGAGAGGTGGAAGGGCCTCGTCGAGCTGTAGTTCCAACCGTTGAAGAAACACGACTTCATCCTGGTTAGGGTTTTGGTTTTATTGATTTTCTGCCTTTTAAATTAGAAGGGGTTTTAATTCTTTTTTTTTTATTTGTTCGTTTGCCCAGGCACAGCCTACACTTGTATTAGAGGAGTGGATTTAAAAGAAAAAAATATTTTAATTTCATTTAGATAGTTTTACATATTTAGTATTAAGTTATGTTTTATGGGCATTTTAGATAATAAATTTTGTTTTAATTTTTTATGGGAATGATGAAAGAAGAGTAACCTAGTGTTAAAATACATACTGGTGAAATGATTTCTGACCCAAAAAAAAAAAAAAAAAAAAATCTGTTCTTTTAAGAGCGGGAGGCACTTGGCTAAAAGAGCATGGCTGGGAGAGCTCCAACATCGACCCGAGTGGTGCGACTCAAGAATACGGTTCGGCTGGAGCTGCTTCCTGAGGCGGATGCTGCGGACAGAACCAGGTTTGGGTGGGACTTCGTGGTCCAGAGGATCCTCCGGGACTTCGCTGGACAGGGCCCGTCAAAGATCTTCTGCCTCCAGGACTTCGCGGCAGCGGGCTTCATGGACGTCACCCTGGCGTCCTATTCGGACTGCACTGCCCTGTTCGCCCGGTGCAGCAGAGGGATGGAGGAAGAGGTACTCCGGGGACTCCGCTGCGTCCCCCTCTTCGCGATGGACGAGGTCCCGGTGACGGTCCACCTCTACAACCCTCACGTGGAGGATGGGATCCTGCAGCCTCTGCGGGAGCGAGGGCCACCTCTTCCGTTCCTGCCCTTCCCGTCGCGGCACTTTTGCAAGCCTGTTTACAGATGACTTCCAGGCAGTCAACCGGGACCGGGCCCCGTCGTAGGAGGACGTCGCAGCACCGGCTGCCGGGGCGCCTGCCGAACGTCCGTCCAAGCCCGCCGCAGAGGACGACGGAGACCCAGGGCCCTCCACCAGTCACCACGGAGGTGCGACATGGTTGGGCAACCGTCACCGTCCCTGACGGCCAGCCAGCACCGGACCCCCCTGCCCCCGCTCTCGCCAGGGAACGGGACCCTCAGCCTGATGAGGATGGCCAAAGGCCCAAGAGGTCCAAGGTTGAGGAGGCCCAAGAATTCGTCCTCCTCGACCCTGCCAGCGTGCTTCTGCAGGGGCCGGGCCAGCGTGCTCTCTCCGCACCCCAGGACCCCAGCAAAGACTGGTCCCCGCCCTTGCTGGACGGCTCCTCGTCGTCCGACCAGGAGGACCCAGGTCAGCGGTCTGAGGAGGGGTGGGAGAGGCTGGCCACCAGGCGTTCGAGGTCTGGTGGGAGCAAGGGGAGGGAAAAGAAGAAAAAATGAGGGCCCTGTCGCGGAATCCCGTAGGGGATTGGGCAGGGGTTGGTAATAAGTGTGACTTTGTTTTGGTGGAGAGGAGGGAGTTTTTGTGCATGGTGGGACTTCTTTGGGGTGGGTGGACTTTTTGTGGGTGGTGGGTTGTTGGAATGGCTTGGTCTTTGGGGGTTTTTGCGGGTGGGGGGGTTGTGGGACTGCTTTGCGGGGTGTGTGGTGCTTGGGGTGGGACGCGGCTTTAGCAAAGCTGCAGGTCAGGGCGGCACACTGGAGCGAGAGGGATCTCTCGTTGTCCGGCAGGGTCTTGGTGGTGAACTCTGACTTGCTGGCTGGCCTGAACCACCTGGCCTACGTCTTCCCAATCCCTTTCGTGACGGGAAGACGGGTCGAGAGGTGCGTTTTCACCTTTGTGTGGGGCGGGATGTACAAGCAAGTCACTAGGACAACCATGTACCTCCCGCTCGCCAGGGGAGGCAGAGGGGTGTTCTGCGCGCCGGTGAAGGCCACGACTTTGTTCGTGGCCTTCCTGGCGGGGCTGGTGGAGGGAAAAGGAGGACACCCCGCCACCCTGTTTGCCAGGTTCTGGCTGGGGTCCGCCCTGAGAAGGAGAATTACGCCAGGGCGGCCGACTTCGTAAGGGACCATCCATGGTGCACGGAAGACGGCGCCGTGCTCGACCACCGGCGTCTTTACGCCAGGTGGAGGGACGGAGCCGGGGAGGGTGTGAGGATCCGGAACTTACGTTGGGCGGCCCTCCAGCCCTGCTGGTTAGACCTGCACTGGTTGGCCGCCCTCGACCGCCTTGCGGTCAGGGAGCGCCTGCACAGGCACGGCCTTAGCCACACCCCCACCTGCCCGATGGGCTGCGGCGGGGAGGAGACCGGTGCCGGGTCCGTCCCGAGCAGGGAGATGATCCTGTATGGGCAAGGGATGAGCACCGTGCCCCGCCTCCGTGGCCAAGTGCGTGCTCTGGGGCAAGCGCTGCGAGTGCTTCAGGGTACCGGAGCCGCGGCCGGACACAAGGCACCTCTTCCTCGCCTTTAAGGTGAGGAACGCCACGGTCTCTCAGGCAGGGCGGGAGCCCGGAGAAGGGATCATCAGGGTGGGCGTGGGGGGCAGGGGAGAGAGGTCTGGCTTTGCTGGCCCGACGGTCATGGGGAGGCCCTGGTGGCCCAACGGATGATCAGGTCCTCTAGCTCTCTCTCCGGGGTAGGGTTGGGGTTTGCGTCCGCTCCGTCCGTCCGCCGACAGGGTGGGGGGTGGAGGAGAATGTTGTGGGTTGTTTGGGCAGGTTGGGGATAGGGTGGGTTATGGTTTGGGGTGGGTTGGGTTTCCTTGGGGATATGGATGTTGGGGGCTGGGTATGGTGGTGGGTTGGAAATGTTGGGTCAGGACGGGGCCTCGGCGGCGGCCTCAGCGCCCGGGACATTCCCTCTGCTGGGACCTAGTGGTGGTGGGATGGGCGTCCCCTACACTGTCCGGTTCCAGTGGAGGGACCCGGATGGAGACTCCTTATTTACGGAGCGGGTGCCCTTCATCCGGGAGGTCCTTTTTGTGGCGTTGGGGCTTAAGCCAGAAGACCTCGTCTGCGCCCAGCTTAACAACGCCCTGGGGTTCTTTGACGTCACCATGGCGTCTGAAACAACCTTCGAGCGGGTTCTGGAGCAGGGCCAGGTCCTGGGTGGCCATCCGCTGGGAAAGGACTATACAATGGAGTCCTTGTGGAATGCTGGTCGGCGGATGGTCACCATCCACGTCTTCAACCCATTCGTGGCGGCTGGGTCCGTCCGCCAATTCCTCGAACAGTACGGAGAAGTCCAGCCTGGGGAGCGTATGGTCAAGGAGTTAGGAACGGGCGCCGCCAGTACATGGTCAACTTCAAGAAGAATGAAGATGGGAGTTGGAGGTACCCCCCGGCAAACTTTTCACTCAATGGGAATAGGGGGTACCTCTTCTTCAGGGGGCAGCCTTAAAAACTTAAAAGCTAAGTTTTAGAATTATTATTATTTTCTCTTTTTATTTTTGTTAGCTTGTTTGTTTTTGGTTGTTTTTTCAGTTTGTTCGTTCGTTTTAGTTTATAAATTCATGTTTTAATTTATTTTAGTGGGAATGATGAAAATGAGTAACCGCGAATATAAATTATTTTGGTGAAAATTTCTGACCCATATAAAAAGATAAATCAGTTTAATATCTGATACGCCCTCTATATGAGGGCTACATATTAAATGGATTTTTAGAACAGGGAGCCAGAACAGGAGCTTGCTCCTTCTGCTCCACGCATCGACCTGGTATTGCAGTACCTCCAGGAGCGGTGCACCTTCCTTACAGCGGTGCAAAGAAAGAAGAAATGAGTGGTCGTTGGTTAAGTACTCAAGAGGGCTTCAATTGCTGGGGGGAGGGTCAGTTCCTGTGATCTGTCTTGTTTTTCCTCTGCTTGTGCTTTGAAGTGAACCAATGCAGGTTTTTTGCTGTTTTCATGTTCTGTTTATTTATTTATTTATTTAATTCTGTGCTTTGTGGCAGGGGAGGGTCTTTTTCACGCGTGTTCCATTTTCCCTCCGTTTTTGTTCTTTTTTTTTTATTGGATATGTTGTTTGGCTAGTCTCTTTGTGTTCTTTTGTGTCCCTTTCTGCTCTTTAGGCAAGGACGAATGTCCCGCCCAAGTGTGACATCATCAGGACTCGGGCGTCTTAACTGGAAGAAAAGACAAAAAAAGTTGGAGTTTGTCTTCCCTCTCAATCTTCCTTTGCTCCCTGCCTTCCTCCAGCTGCCTCGTCCCTTCCTGGGGTTACGGGTATAGCTCGGGTTTCTCTTCATTAACGTATAAATCTTTCGCCTTTTACTAAAGATTTCCGTGGAGGGGAATGTTGACGAGTATTCCTTATTTTTTGAAAGCTTTGCTTTTAGCGAAGCTGCTCATTTTAGTACAAAAACAGAGAGAGAGAGCATGAATGAATTAATCAATGAGTAAAAAATAAAAAATAGAAATAAAAAATAAATAAATAAAAAAAAGAGTAGAAAGCAATGATGGCACAAGAATACAGTAAAAGAAAAAAGTTTGAAAGAAATAACAGTTAAAGAAAAGAGTAAAATGAAAGACCTCTTTGAACAATGGCTAGAGTAGGGTGACATTAAATGGTTGGGACATCTGTTGGCTCCGCCGCTTAGTAGCTACATAGTAAAAAGAATGGCCCCTCAACCAGGTGGCGATATTTGGGTTATCGCTTCTCGGCCTGCAAGGGTGACTTTGCTTCTCCAGCTGCATGGTGGGAGCACATTAAAGAGTGCTCGGACAAACCATTATTGCAGATGCCGCAAAGCTGAAAAGCTGAAGCGGGTAAGGGATTTAGAGAAGCAATTGAAGGAACAATATATTACCTTTAACAACAGAGGGACACTGGACCTAGATAAAGTGCAGGCCCTTTGAGCCGGGCTCAGGGTACTGCACGAAAGGTCGGCGGCTGATAGCCTGTTTAGTGCCAGGGTTCAGATGGCAGAGGAGAACGAAACATGTTCTGCCTCCTTTTTTCAAAAGGTTCGGCAGGCCTAAGATGAGAGATGTTTTACATCTCTAATAGACTCGGAAGGTAGGACCTGTTCGGACCCGGCCCGGATGATCGAGGTTGCACATAGTTTTTACTCTAAACTTTTTAACAAATGTAGCATGGATCACAAAATCGGGGAGCAATTTTTGTCGCACCTAGAGACACGCCTTCCGAGCATGGCTCGGGACAGCCTAGAGACCCCCTTTAGTCTGACAGAACTGACCGATGTACTTGGCAAAATGAACCGGTGTAAGGTCCCGGGCTTAGATGGGCTCCCAGTAGAATTTTATTCTATGTTTTGGGATGTCCTTGGCCCGGCTCCACCCGCCTGGAAGCTTTGCGATCGGCCTGCACCGGGGGGTTCCTGCACTTCCCTGGCCAGCCCCTGTACTTCAGGAGGTGCGGCGCCCTTGGGCACAGCAAGGAGGCTTTCTCGGGGAAGCGCTGCTGCTTCTGCGGTTCAGACCACCATGGGTTGGCCGACTGCAGGGCCCCAAGGTCTGCAGCCTGTGCAGGAGCTTAATATCTATTAAGGAGATGGGCCACTGACCGCTGTGTGTCTCCTAACCAATCGTGGTGCCGATTCAAGGAGCTGTGAGTTTAGGCAGCTAGTCAGAGCAGCTGTAAATAAAAATATCTTAACAGATGTAATTTGATAATTTGGACAGGTATACGCTATAAAGCGGGGTTTACTGATTTCCAATAAGGTCAAAGAATTTCTGCCACTTCTTGAAATACTTATTAGGTGTCCCGATCAGCCTGAAATAGCCACTCTATTTAATAACTCAAACCATTTTCTTAAAGTAGGAGCCTGAGACTACTTCCAGTGTCTTAATAGTAGCCTCTTGCCTACCATAATAGCTGTCTGGATCCAATCAGAGTCATGGTCTGTCAAGGAAATCAAAGGACTTGGATCTCCCGAAACATATAGGCTGGGCAGATAGGGATACTGTACCCCTAATATAGGTATGCCCAGCCCTCCCTGTTCCCCTGTTTTTTGTAATATATTTAGACGTATACGAGGCTGTTTACCATTCCAAAGAAAAACATAACAGAGCTTTTCAAAATTCTGAAAATATTTCAAAGGAATGGAAATTGGTAATGCCTGGATAACGCAGTAAAATCTTGGGGCAAAATTCATTTTAAGGACATTGGCCTTTCCCCACAATGAAAGAAAGGGGGGGCACCTGTCTATATCCGCTTTAAAATGATCCAAGAGAGGTTTTTGGTCAACCCTGCTCAGATCTGACAAATTTGGAGGAACGGGACACAGAGATATGTTATTCCTTTCTGAGGTCATAGGAATTGTAAAGAAAATGCTGTTTTAGGGCAGTAAGATGTCAGGGGGAGGGCTTCACAATTGGACCAATTTATTTTATAAATTGATAACTTGGAAAATTAATCAATAGTAGTTAAAAGAGAATTCACAGATTTTTCTGGGCTAGAAATAAAGGTTAAAATGTCATCTGCATACAGCATTATTTTATGGGTAGTTTGGCCAATCTGGATACTAGGGAAGTCCAGGTTCAATATTATAGCTACCGTTAAAGGCTCTAATGCCAAAGAAAAGAGGAGGGGGGATATGTTATGTTACTGGCAGACTGTGAGTGAGCATGAAGGAGACCCGGACTCAGATTAGCAGTTCAGTAACTCACGGGTGGTTTATTTTCATCCAGAACAGGAAGTGTGTTACACATAACATAGTCCGTGCTACAACTCTCTGCTGTGCTTTACACTATTCCGCTTTACAGAACAGGATAAAGGGGCTCGTTGGTGGACTCATTGTAGTCTAATATATTGTAGCGCCCCCTAACTAGGGGTTACCAGACTACGCCACCCCTTAAATTACTTATTTTATTTAGAGTAAGGGGAACTCTCAAATAAGACACAAGAACTTGACTGTAGTACAAAATACAATGATTTATTTAAAACCGTACCAAAGTCAAATCTACTGTCAGTTTCATTTATTGGGTGAGAGGAAATATATATATAAAAATTTAAGAAAATCACAATTTACCCATGACCACTGGGTCCAGGGTATGGAGAAATATGAAGTCAATCCAATAGGACCAAAAGAACACACGTGAATAAAGTTTACTTAATCACTGCACAGCAAACTTAAAAATAAAATAAACTAAGTACAAAAAAAAAGAATCACACTTCTAGTGAACAGGACTTAGCCGAATATGGTTGACTCCAAACCCCCAGTCCCAGTAACAATTATAGCCACAGCTAAAATTGACTAATTGTACCACATGGTTACAAATAGGCTAGAGTCTATACAGAGCACATAGTTAAAAACCACAATACTTAAAAATACCTGAGCAGTTAATACACTTAGTGCTACAAAATTTATGGTAGAATAAACAAAAAAAATAAAAAAAAGAAATACAAAAAAGAGCAGAAAACAGCAACTGGCAACCACTGGAACTGTGGCTCTCTATGCAAATACACAAAACACACATTAATACATTCATCACATAAAAACAGTGCAACTTGCATTCAATTACCAGAAGAGACATACCACTTAACTCAAGGTGGAATGCTAACTTCGCCCATGGACAGGGTAGCAGCTTTAAACCTCTATTAGAAATAGATCACACAAAAGCAATTGAAACATGATATAAAACCCATTTTGCATTCTGTTCAGAACATAGAGACATATCTTACCTAAAGTCCCCAAGTGACCATTCTAGAAATGGTACTAGTGTTAAATGTAGTAGTAGCAGTTAAATATAATAGCAGCAACCAAAGCTAAAACACTCAAACTATTACAGGACAGCACATGGAGCTAAAGCAGCTCAAAAGCATAGTGTCTCTAATAATGTACAATTAGAATGCAGCAGACACTTGCCTACTATTACAGAGCATATGGAGACATACATCTTACCTAGAGCCCCCAGATAACTATTCGAAAGAGTACTAGTGTTAACTATAGTGGTAGCAGTTAAATATAGTGGTAGCAACCAAAGCTAAAATAATCAAACTATTACAGAACTTTAAAAAGTGCAATAGTTTAAGCCTACCTGATCAAAAATACCTTCAAAGTTAGTCAGGATAAGTAGGAATTAACAAGCAGCTTAGCCAAGAGCTAACAAACAAACAGAGTGTAAAAAAAAAGTTAGTCAGAATAAGTAGTGATTAACAAGCAGCTTAGCCAAGAGTTAACAAACAGTGTAACTTAACCCCAGCATATCATATAATTAGCCAGCCTACCTCTTATATCACGTCGCCAGGCACAAACACAGACTGTTGCTATTTATAGCCACTCACAGTCGCTCAGCCTCGGGCACTCCTGTTCTCACTGAGTACTTCACTAGCTCAGAGAATCGTCTCCAGCCCACGCTGCTACTCGCGTTAGCTTAGCCACACAGTGCTACCTTCAATAGGACCCCCTATAGGTGCGTATATAAGTGCCTGCAGGACCACACTGACTCGCTAATGCTGGCGCCCTAGTTAATGACGTAACTCGTTCACGCCCCCTGCACCTGCACGCACACACACACACGCACACACACACACACACACACACACACACACCCACAATAGCTGGCTACAATCCACCCCCTCCAAATGAATCGGCGTCCCGACGATGACACTGGCCACTCATGCTTCCCGTTCAGGAGGTTCTTCCTCCTGCTGCTCTGTTATAGCTGCTCGGGGGAGCCGGTGAGGGTTAGAGTGTTGGCCTGCATTGGATCTACTTGATCGACGTAGGGGCATAGGCACTAGCAAGGCCTCTCCTTCAGAAATGGGGGGACTATTTGGTCTCGGTCTCACCTGGGGTTCTTCTCCTACTACCAGGACAACCATGTCCCCTGATTCGTCCTCCTCTGAAGCTTGAGGGTTGTGTAAATCGGCCTCACTTACAGTAAGGACAGTGTCTGTGGTGTCCTGCTGTTCATCTGAAGCTGCCCTCAGTTCTGATCGATGTACCTGCCGAACTGGCCCTTCTTCATTAGCAGGGACCACAGAATATACTGCCCCCATGCCCACTGGACTTCTGATGACTCTGTAAACACAGGAGTCCCAGTGATCTTGAATCTTATTCCGCCCTGATGGATGGTTTCGCAGGTAGACAAGCTGCCCTTCCTTAAATCCAGAATCATTTACTCTGTCATTATGATTCTGATTTCTCCTGAGGGCCTGCTCTTTTGATCTTTGCCTTACGTGTTCGTGTACTAATCGAAGGCTCTGCTGATGCTTCTGAATCCATTCATCCAGATTTTCCACACTTGTCATGTCTTCACCCATTCCCAACAGGAAATCTACCGGTAGCCTCGGGTGACAACCAAACATGAGAAAATAAGGGGAGACCCCAGTGGTCTGATGAGGAGTTGTGTTATAGGCAAAGGTCAATTGGGGTAAGTGATGTGGCCAATGTTTCTTCTGGTCAACGGGGAGAGTTCTTAGCAGATCGTGTAAGGTGCGGTTGAAACGTTCGCACTGTCCGTTCCCTTGAGGATGGTAAGGGGTGGTCCTACTCTTCTGAACCCCATAAATCTTACACAACTGTTGAATCAGCATGCTTTCAAAATTCCGGCCTTGGTCAGAGTGTATACGGGCTGGAGGGCCAAAGCGATGGAACCAATGCTGTACCAGTGCCTGGGCCACTGTCCTCGCTCTCTGATCTTTAGTGGGAACAGCCTGCGTATACTTTGTAAAAATGTCAGTCATCACCAGAACATTCTCCCGACCATCTGATGCCGGTTCCAAGACTGTGAAATCGATGGCCAAGATTTCATTTGGTTGTGATGCTTGCAGAGTGCCCCGGTATGGCCGAACCTTAGGCTGGATTGCTTTCCCCAGTGTGCATCTTTGGCACTGGTGGCACCATTTTTCAACATCCTGGCCCATGCTGGGCCAGAAACAGCGGCTCCGCAATAGCTGAAGTGTTCGCTCGGTACCTTGGTGCCCATGATCATTATGGACACTACGCAGGACTTCTTCTTGAAGACACTGGGGGAGGAGCAGCTGGAGATATTCTGGTCCACCACCGTGTGGACGGACTAAACGATACAGTAAGCCCTCTTTCTCCACAAACCTATCCCACTGGCGCATCAGAGCTTTACTAGCATTGGATAAAGTTTCACGTTCTCCTGCAGTTGGGTAATGCCTTTCACTATAAAACTTCCACACTGGTTTGATCACTGGGTCAGCTTTCTGCAACAAGCTCAGGTCTTGAGGTGAGCGCCCTGGAAATGCAATCAGTTCACTGCACTGGGCACTGAAACCACTTGGCTGTTCACTCAAGGGGGCTAGCGCTAGTTGTGGTGGAACCCCCGTCCCTACTGCAAAACGCTCTATGTACTGCCGGGACAAGGCATCTGCATTTTGGTTGCTCTTTCCAGGTCGATACTTAATCGTGAAGTTAAAAGATGCTAATTGGGAAGCCCAGCGCTGCTCAACTGCACCAAGTTTAGCAGTTTGCAAGTAACTCAAAGGGTTGTTATCTGTAAAGATAGTGAAATGGTTACCTAGCAAATATTCCCTGAACTTCTCGGTGACAGCCCATTTCACAGCAAGCAGCTCAAGTTTCATTGAGCTGTAGTTGTCCATGTTTCTTTCCGTGGGCCTTAGCCCTCTACTAGCAAAGGCAACTGGACGCACCTTTCCATTCTGTTCTTGTGAGAGCACAGCTCCAAGGCCTCCATGGCTAGCATCCACTTCAAGAATGAATGGTTTGTTAAAATCAGCATAAGCCAGAACAGGAGCAGAGGTAAGTTTTGCTTTTAACATCTGGAACGCCTTTTCACAGTCTTCGCTCCAAGCTGTGGCCAGAGAGGTCTTGGGGGTCTTCCCCTTCCGTCGGGATCCACTAAGCTTTCCAACCAAGTTGTGTAGTGGTGCTGCAAGCTTGGAAAAGCCCTCCACAAAACGTCGGTAATAACTTGCAAACCCAAGAAATGAGCGCAGTTCAGCAAGATGAATAGGGCGCTCCCACCCTTTAACAACTTCAATTTTTGCAGGATCAGTTGCCACCCCTTCAGCCGAGACAACATGGCCCAAGTAGCTCACTTGATGTTGAAAGAAGTGACACTTTGACAGTTTCACTTTCAGTTTCTGCTTCTGGAGCCGAGCAAATACTTCTTCCAGCCTTTCCAGATGTTGTTCAACAGTGGCAGAGAACACCACGACATCATCGAGGTAAAGAAGCACGGACTGGTAACGACAGTCACCAAACATTCGCTCCATAAGACGTTGGAAGGTTCCAGGTGCATTGCACAATCCGAACGGCATTCGATTAAACTCGAATAGACCAAAGGGGGTGCAGAAAGCTGTCTTAAATTTATCTTTTTCAGCCACAGGAACTTGGTTGTACCCGCTTGCCAGATCAAGGGTGGAAAACCATCTTGCTCCAGATAATGCGTCTAAGGATTCTTCTATTCTGGGAAGTGGATAAGAGTCCCGGCGAGTCTTTGAATTCAACTGCCTATAGTCTACGCAAAGTCTAAGACTTCCATCCTTCTTAGTTACAAGCACGATAGGGGAAGAATAAGGGCTACTACTTTCCCTAATTACCTTGCTGTCCAGTAACTGTTGGATGTGGTTTTTCACCATTTCATACTGGGAAGGAACAATCCGACGGTAAGGCTGGCGCACGGGTACATCATCTACCAACGGGATTTCATGGGTGATCAAGGAAGTACAGCCCAAGTCACCATCACTTTTAGAAAAGATACTACCATACTTGGAAAAGAGGGCATTAGCCTGAACAGCCTGTTGTTCGGTCAGTCCTTCAAGATTAACTAGAATCTGATCAGAAGAATTGTTGGACATGCTTGTTTGAGTGGATATGAAAGCCGAGCACTCCTCAAAGGAAGACTCCACCAAGACACTTGACTCTGTTTCCACCAACACTGCTGAAACTGCTTGCACGATGCCCACTACATGACAAGGGGGAAGCCACACATCAGCATTACTGACGTTAACAATGGGGGCATACAATACACCTTTCTTTGCCAAGACCAAAGTGGGGGACAAAAGCAAACCTTCAGGCAGGTGTCCATCTTGCGAACCCAATGGCTCCAAAAGAAACTCCACTGATTCCAGCTGAGGGCATGTAACAGGAACCATCGATAAAGTACCAGCAACAATGCGCACAGGTAGTTGTCCGTGAACGCGAACCTTGAAGGGCATGACAGCATTCAAAATGGCGTCCATCTTTTCACAGTGGCGTAGAGCATGCCGCACCGCCGGGACCACCGACTGCACTGGGGGAGAACAAAAGAGTTGAGGACCATGCTGTTCAAACAGGGTTTGGTAACAATCCCTCAGCACATTCATTCCCAAAATGCCTGGTGTCTCTACTTTACGACCCTGAAGAGCAACATCCATAGGATCCTTCACTATTAAAATCCCCCTCCCAGGTATGCACTGCCCCAAAACCACAACATCAAGTTCAAGGTAACCTATGTATGGAATGTCTAGCCCATTCGCTGCTTTAAGGCCTAACCATCTACAGTCCTTCTTTTGCAAATGTGTAAAGTGCTTAGTAAAAAAAACTCTCCGTTATAGTAGTAACCATTGACCCTGTGTCAATTAAGCAGGAGACTGTTATCCCACCCATGTGTACATCTAGTACTGGACAATTCCCAACTAGCTGACTATACGAAGGGCGGTTAGTGACTGAGCCAGACCCTTCTGATCCCAGTGTGTGGCTCTGCACACTGGGGAGTTCTAGTTTTCCGACTGCACAGTGGAATTGCTACGGGGGGTTATAGGATTAGGCCTATTAGTACTCTGAGGAGGCGCGGCTCGGCAGTGACGGGCAATGTGACCTGATCCATCACACCTAAGACAAATAGGCTGGCCATCCGGAGTACGTCTAAAGCGATTGTTTCTAGATGTAAAACCTGAAGCACTACTGCTAGAAGGGCGAAAATGTTGGACCAACATATCAAGTTGGGCTTGCTGTCTTAAGACCATCTCTTTTAAGTCTGCCAATTCAGAAGTTTGAGCAATAGTAGCCTCACACTGGGGCACAAACTGAACTTCACTATTGCGTGGTACAGCACGCTGACCCCGATCCCGACCTGACTGGCCCTCCTCCATCCACCTAATAGCCTCCCGCCTAACCCCTAAGAGAGATATATCCCCATTATCCCGCACTAGTCTTTTGAGCTCTCTACGTAACGTATGGTCCCTAACATTCTCGCAAAATTGGTCCCTTAAAACTTCACCAGAATTTGGGATAGCATCAGTTTTACACTGCTTTACTCTGTCCATGAGTTCCATTAGAGCATGAGAAAATTCAAACAAAGACTCATTCTCCCTTTGTTTACGATCAAAAAAACGCTGTTGCCAATACACATAGGACTTAGTACACCCATATACCTCCTTTAAAATACTAATAATCTCCTCTGGGTTTTCTCTGCTTGCAGTAGGCCGATACTTTATTTCATTACGAGCCTCACCCTCCAAATGGTCATATAAAAACATAGCTTTATCTAAAACAGACAGGTGTCTAGACCTTATACAACTTTGTGCCTCCTCAACCCATTCCTCCACTGAATGGGCCCCAGCAGCTGTTGAACCAGAGAATTTAGGACACTTCCTTTCTCTAGGTAAGTAAAAGGCCTGTTCCCGCCGTACAGATGGGGTTTCATTGTCTCTAAAGTTATCCCCAGTACCTCCATTTTGTGACCTAGAAAGTCTCTCATTTGCAGTTTGGAGCTGTCCCACTTGCTCCCGTAGCCTCTGCAGCTCTTCTTCCATGTGGATTCCTTGCGGATAGGGCCCTCTGTGTTGGGATGCCAGCTGCTGTTTTCTATACCAAAAAATTTTTTTTTTTTTTTTTTTTTTTTTTTTTTTTTAAAATCACGCTAACACTGCTCAAAACTCTACTCACACCTTCATAAATAAACTGACAGGAAAACAAGAAAGTAACTTAAAAATAGTTCGATCCTGCCGACTACGCCAGATTGTAGCGCCCCCTAACTAGGGGTTACCAGACTACGCCACCCCTTAAATTACTTATTTTATTTAGAGTAAGGGGAACTCTCAAATAAGACACAAGAACTTGACTGTAGTACAAAATACAATGATTTATTTAAAACCGTACCAAAGTCAAATCTACTGTCAGTTTCATTTATTGGGTGAGAGGAAATATATATATAAAAATTTAAGAAAATCACAATTTACCCATGACCACTGGGTCCAGGGTATGGAGAAATATGAAGTCAATCCAATAGGACCAAAAGAACACACGTGAATAAAGTTTACTTAATCACTGCACAGCAAACTTAAAAATAAAATAAACTAAGTACAAAAAAAAAGAATCACACTTCTAGTGAACAGGACTTAGCCGAATATGGTTGACTCCAAACCCCCAGTCCCAGTAACAATTATAGCCACAGCTAAAATTGACTAATTGTACCACATGGTTACAAATAGGCTAGAGTCTATACAGAGCACATAGTTAAAAACCACAATACTTAAAAATACCTGAGCAGTTAATACACTTAGTGCTACAAAATTTATGGTAGAATAAACAAAAAAAATAAAAAAAAGAAATACAAAAAAGAGCAGAAAACAGCAACTGGCAACCACTGGAACTGTGGCTCTCTATGCAAATACACAAAACACACATTAATACATTCATCACATAAAAACAGTGCAACTTGCATTCAATTACCAGAAGAGACATACCACTTAACTCAAGGTGGAATGCTAACTTCGCCCATGGACAGGGTAGCAGCTTTAAACCTCTATTAGAAATAGATCACACAAAAGCAATTGAAACATGATATAAAACCCATTTTGCATTCTGTTCAGAACATAGAGACATATCTTACCTAAAGTCCCCAAGTGACCATTCTAGAAATGGTACTAGTGTTAAATGTAGTAGTAGCAGTTAAATATAATAGCAGCAACCAAAGCTAAAACACTCAAACTATTACAGGACAGCACATGGAGCTAAAGCAGCTCAAAAGCATAGTGTCTCTAATAATGTACAATTAGAATGCAGCAGACACTTGCCTACTATTACAGAGCATATGGAGACATACATCTTACCTAGAGCCCCCAGATAACTATTCGAAAGAGTACTAGTGTTAACTATAGTGGTAGCAGTTAAATATAGTGGTAGCAACCAAAGCTAAAATAATCAAACTATTACAGAACTTTAAAAAGTGCAATAGTTTAAGCCTACCTGATCAAAAATACCTTCAAAGTTAGTCAGGATAAGTAGGAATTAACAAGCAGCTTAGCCAAGAGCTAACAAACAAACAGAGTGTAAAAAAAAAGTTAGTCAGAATAAGTAGTGATTAACAAGCAGCTTAGCCAAGAGTTAACAAACAGTGTAACTTAACCCCAGCATATCATATAATTAGCCAGCCTACCTCTTATATCACGTCGCCAGGCACAAACACAGACTGTTGCTATTTATAGCCACTCACAGTCGCTCAGCCTCGGGCACTCCTGTTCTCACTGAGTACTTCACTAGCTCAGAGAATCGTCTCCAGCCCACGCTGCTACTCGCGTTAGCTTAGCCACACAGTGCTACCTTCAATAGGACCCCCTATAGGTGCGTATATAAGTGCCTGCAGGACCACACTGACTCGCTAATGCTGGCGCCCTAGTTAATGACGTAACTCGTTCACGCCCCCTGCACCTGCACGCACACACACACACGCACACACACACACACACACACACACACACACACCCACAATAGCTGGCTACATATGGTGAAATAAGCCCATTTGTTACCACCGCAGCTTTGGGCCCAGTGTACAATATATGAATCCACTTTATGAAGACGTCTCCAAATCCAAAAGCCTTCAAAGTCAGCAAAAGATAGCGCCACTCTACCCGGTCAAATGCCTTCTCAGCGTCTAATGATAGGGCAGCTACAGGCTCCTGTTCATTCTGAACATGCCACATGATATCTATGAATCTCCTGATGTTATCTGCTGAGTTTCGCTGATGAATAAAGCTAACTTAGTACCAGAGCTGCTACTACTTTATTTATTTTCCCTGCTACCACCTTATTTAGAATTTTTGCATCACAGTTAATAAGATAAACTGGTCGATAACTCAGTTATGTGGGTCCTTACCCTTCTTGAAGAGGAGCGAGATGCCTCAGACAAGGTTGGAGGAAGAAAGCCTTTTGCAAAGGATTCTTCATACATATTCATTAAATAGGGAGTTAATTCCTTACAATACATCTTGTAAAATTCTGCTGTAAACCCGTCTGGGCCAGGTGATTTGCCAGTGGTTAAGAGCGCAATCGCATCTACAATTTTCTCCTCAGGTATGGGTTTGTCAAGCTCCTCTTTCTGATTCGTTGTCAATACTGGTAAACTGAGTTTATAAAGAAAAGATTCAATCTCATCATCCACTGACAACTCTGTACTGTAAAGGTTTGTATAGAAATAAAAAAGACTCGTTAATCTCTTTTGTAGATGTTTTACGTCCCCCACATTGATCTCTTATACTCGAAATTGTGCTTAAGGATTCCTGTTTTTTTATGTAGCTGGCAAGTAATCTGTCGGCCCAGTCTCCTTCCTCACAGTACCTCTGCCTGGCTCTGAAATGAGAGAATTCCACTTTTTGTGAGAGAAGAGTATTAAACTTATATTTTAGTTCCACAAGTAAGGAGTAAGAGTAAGGACTCATTGGACAGGTCTATTTTGAATTTACCTTCTGCGACACTGATCCTCTGCTCTAATTCCTACTGTCTTGTAGTATTTTTTTTTTCTTGAAAGCAGTGTTGTACTATGTGTCCCCTCAAAAAAGTGCTTCTTATGCCACAGCTGCAGATGATGCCATAGGTAGGTCAATCTCTGAATACATCTTAATCTCAGCACTAAGGGTTGTTCTAAATGCTTCATTCATTAGCAGACCTGAGTTCAGCCTCCATCTACGAGATTTTATAGTTTGGGTGAATGGTTGCATGATGTGTCACACAGGCATGATCTGAGATTATTATATTCCCAAATTTACAAGATAAAACAATGGCCATTAATGTCTTTGATAAGAGAAAGAAATCAATTGTTGAAATGGTTTGATGTGGGGAGAAAAAATATTGTAGTCCCTAAATGTAGGGTTAAAAATGTGCAATATATCCACCAAACCTAAAGCTTTGCATATATTTTCAAGAACCCGCTTTGATCTTCGGGGTTGAGAAGTGGATGGTCTACTGTGGTCAAGCACTATGTCCAAGCCCTGATTGAAATCCCCCACTAGAATGACTGGATGATTGCCCATTCTATTTATACTGCACTCTAGATCTGCAAAAAATATTGGCTCATCCTGAAGGGTTATTATTTTTATTGTTCACTTAATTTATTTAATAACATTATGATCTTTGCTCTCTTTTTAACTGTCACAATGACACAAGGCTTTGAAAGTTGTTTGTACTTTTTTCATCAACAGCAAGAGCTGTGAGGAGAACGTTATCCTGAGTGGCAGAGAAGCATCACTGCAACTAGCTATCTGAGTGAAGTGCTGGGAACCTCTCCTCAGATAGCCAGCGCTTGCCTGTTCTACACTGCTTAAAGTCTTACACAGGCCAGAAGATCTTTCCATCCACTCTTTTCCTCCGTTTCATCTTCTCACAGACTTTAGGACACTTAAATATTGTTTGAAACACAAGGACTGTTTGCTGTGTTCATGAAGGACACAGCGGAACACTATGATAAAACTTGTTGCTCAGACAAGCTGGAGCTACTCCCATTATTGGGACTGGACAACAACCTGTTACCTGGACTCTGCAGACGTAATCATATTGATAAGTTCTGTCCAATCACATGTCATTTGCATAAAGGTATAACTGCTTGAATGAAGTCTGAGGGGTTCTCTCTGACCCTCGACTGGCTTTAGTTTCTCTCTCTTTCTTTATTTCTCCCTCTCTCTGGGTTGTGAATGTGTTGATCTATCGAGATTTTACTACACTATGTGTTGACTCAATGATGTACTTTTACTCTTTTCTAATATATATATATTTATTAATTTCTATTCCTTATATATATATATATATATATATATATATATATATATATATATATATATATATATATATATATATATATATATATATATATATATATATCTGTAATGCTGAGACTATTTTTCCAGTAAATTTAAATATATTTTAAATTCTAAGATCTGACTCATTGGTCAGATCATTTGATGACTCATTGGTCATTTCATGTTCTGGGATTCCTCACATGCAAAGCATCGAACACTCATTGTCTGTGAAATGTGTTTCTTGTATAAAGACCAAATCACAATGTAAGAAGAGGGGGGGTGGAGTGCTATACAAACTGCAGCTCCAACCACACAATTAGCAGACCTAGTCGCAGACCTCAAAGCAGGTAAACCCAAGAAAAAGGGAAATTTAAAAATAATATTATATATTATAATTCATATTATAGAACCCCAACCCATGCGGGGATCGAATCCGGGCCGCAGCCCAATACTCGTACCGCTGTACCAGCGAGTGGATTGGGATGCAGCCGCCGAAAAGGGGCGGAGCAACGAAAACGGGCAGAGAAACAAAAGTCACGCATAGCGGGAATGAGAGAGGGTAAGAAATGTAAATAAAGCTCGCAGGGAAGCGGCTACCTCTAATGACGCGAGGTGAGGATTAACTGAAACAATAGAGCTTCGAAAGAAAACAAAACTGAATTGAGGTGCTTGTGGATTAAATGCTGTTTCACCAGAGAGGAGAGAGAAGGTGAGCAAACCGCGAGCCTCACAGCTGCTTCACACAGACACAGAGAAAGAGGGGGGTGGAGGGGAGCTGTGGAGGAAACCGAACTACACAGCTACACCAAACTAGAGAGAGAAAGGAGGACAGGGAAAACTAGAGAGTGGAGACGAGAAGATAGATTCGCTCTCAGGAGCATCAAAGATCCAATGCCGAGTGGCTGGTTGGCGTTGCTTATAAGGAGTTGGTAGCAGGTGTCAGTAATTAGCCAAATTAACCCTCAGTGCCGGCCTGGCACGCCCTCCGATGCCCTGGGGGCCGTGCCACGAAGGGAGCTTACAAAAGTGGCGCTTATTTGAGTAGTCCTCGCTTGAGTTAGCCAAACAATTCACTTCCAGCTAGTTCCGTTCCACTAACGCAATTAAGACTCAACCTGTTCCCACTAATTCAAGGCATGCTTTTGTAATCAAGGCTCACACGCGTGCACACGGTATTTACACAGCCTCAGTTATCGAGCCTTGAAAAGCAGAGAAAATAAAAACAATGATAATCTTTTAAAATAATGATTTAATCCCTTAACGTTCCATGTGGCTATGCTCAGACCCTGCACGTTTCCTAATTTAGCTGACATAACATACAATACAGCAGTATGGTGACCACCTGTCTATCATCTTCTAAATTTAGCCTAGTGTGTAAAATGACCAAATCCCCACAAACGTGTTTATCCTCTGAATGAAAAGGTACATGGATACTGAATAGGAGGAGTAGCAGTGACTGGGATAAAAACAAAAAAACAAACAACATAATCAAAAATATAAAACAAAACAGTGTAAAATAAACAAGTTGGCTTCCACTCTCTGGGTGCCCCGAAAAAAACACCAACTAGGTCTGTGATCTGCAAGCTTTAAGGGCAGTGCCACCATCACGACAACTAACTCTAAACAGTCTATATAACTCGACTAAACAGCTCTCTAACCAATGTTATTGAAGATGGGCCTCACTGTAACTGACATCAACAAGGACATTATTAATGCAACTGTGAGCAAAAATACAAACTAAACAAAGTCTATAACAATCATTAAGTCAATAACTGACTTGTACACACATGTAGAGTATCAAGAAAAACAAATTTACCTTAAAACATAAGACCAAGTTCACATACACTAAATAGGAAAACAATAAAGCTGGTAGTTAAGAACCGCATTTTGAAGTAGTGCACATAAAACCTGCACTTAACAATATTTACATTACCTTTAAGTTCTTTATTGCTAAACAGCCAATTTGGTCTACCATGGCTAATGGTCATACATCAAATCCAGGATGTCCCTGGCACAGTGCACCATCAGGTACGGGTAGACTCAGCCTCTGGCTGTAGGGTGGAAATAAAGCTAAACGTGGTGCGGGCGTTATCAAAGCACCGCTCACCTCCGCAGTGATACAGAGAACCACAGGGTGTTTCTGTTTGAAAGGTATCTTGTGTTGATGGAGTAGTTTCTTGCATTCTCAAACACTTTGGTGCAGAGACACCATTTCTTTTTGAGTAGTCCTAGAAAGATCCTGATGAGGTTGCCATTCCAGCGGATTTCACCCTTTTTTCTCGCCGCGTTGGTTATTGCCTTTTTGTTCTGCCTGTTAAGAAACCAGGCGATGAGGATTCTATCCGGTCTGTTTCTCCCTTTACGAGTGGCTGACAAGCGGTGACATCGCTCCACCAAAAGCCCAGACGTTAACTCCAGACCGAGCATCTCAGGAATCACATCCGACAGGAACTTTGCCGGGTCTCTCCCTTTGCAATGCTCTGGAAATTATAGATTGTTGCGGTGGGTCCACTATATTTTGCTGGAGACTAGACATCTCGGCGCGAGTTGCAGATGGACTTTCTTTTATCTCTTTTACGCACTCCTCAAGTGAATCCTGTCTGCTCTCTGCCCTCCCAAGACGGGTAAGAACTTCTGTGAGCTTGCCCTCTATCGACGTAATTGTTCTTCTGATTTCCTCCAGGCTGCTACTATGTTTGGCAAACATTTGCTTGAGAAGCACATTAATTCTAGCAATCTCCTCGTGCAGGCAATCGTAATGTCGTAATTCTGAACAAAACTTCTAATGGTGCACAGATGTCTCCCCTTAAGCTGCCATTTCTCAGATTGAGTCATGTGACTCATACGGAGATTTTTCTAAAAGAAAGGTAACGGAGCTAACCATGTAAACTGTGATTACATTGTTTCCCATAGCTGGTCGTCTCCGAATCAAAACACACAGATTAAATGACTGTGTGAAAAAATACAGCTTGTGACTTGTGAACTTTAGAATTAGCTACATAGATGGTCAAGGTGTGTTTATTAATTTAGGATTGCAGGCCTACTGTAAGTTATAATAGACGAAAATTCATTTAGCTAACTAGTCATCTAGAAGATGTAGTGGATAGCCAGAATTTAGTACACCACTTTGTTTGTAGTTTAAAGCAGTCTCTTAACCCTGATCCCTGTCATAAAATTGTGCAGATCAGACTGACCAGCTAATAAACAATCATTTATTGAGTTTACCTGTTAAACTCCCTTAGCTCCCTGTGGATTATAAAACCAATCATTATGTAAATCCAGCAGTGTGTTAGACACATCATACCACCCCTTACTTTATTAAGTGCCTTTAAAGCAGAGAAAGCTCTAGAATATGCAGAAACAAGGTTAAGAAACACTGATCTAATGCGACTTCTGTTAATTTGTAGATAAGTATTTGTAGTTAAGTGCATTTTGTGTTAGTTCTTTTTTAGAAGTTAGTTCTTAATTGGAAGGTTATTGTTTGTTCTAAATGGGAAGATTATTGGAAGTATTAAAATAAAACTATGGCGAAACGTAAGAAACAAAAAAATTCTGAAGAAAATAGAACATTTAATGATGCCTGGGCAGATTCATTTGCATTTTCATCTGACGAGAGTGGCCTACCAGTATGCCTAATCTGTGGAAAAAGACTGGCTAACAATAAAAGGTCAAATGTGGCAAGACATTTCCAAAATAAACAGGGAGAAGAGAGAAAAAAAGCTGTTTCGAAAATGATGCGGAAGGCTGATCTGACAATCAATTCAAGAAGTGGGTGAAGTCTGCAAATTCAACTACAATATGCAAGTTTTGTTGCCGCTCAAGAAATAGTCAGGCGTAGGAAACCGTTCACAGATGAAGAATATATGAAAGAGTTATTCATTAAGATTTCAGAGTGAAACAAGAGTGAAATTGTGCAGAAAATCAGAGAGATGCCTCTCTCTGCGAAGACAGTTAAAGACAGAACCATAGAAATGGCAGAAAATATCACAAAACAGCAAATTAAAGACCTGCAGCTGCAGCCTACTCTATCGCTACTCTACTCTAAATTATATATTTATAGTTATATAAGTTAAGTAAAATGGTCATTGACAAATAATTAAACTAACTAAATAATTCATTCATATATTTGGGAAAGAAATCAGAATTAAAACGTATTAATTTTAAATAACGACAGAAAAGCATTTATTTTATTTTTTTCAATTAAAACAATGTTATCTTTGTTCTTTGTTTCTGATTGGCTCATAAGTTTCTACAAAGTTAGCTAGCCAATGAAAATGCACAATGCAGGTATGTGCAGTGAGTCATGAAGCTGTTCGCGGTATTTTTCACCACAGTCGGCGGCAGTAGTGTTAGAGGGAGCACACAGCTCAGATCTCTCCAGCTTGGTCTGAAATAAAACAGAGTAAAAGTTACTGTAAAGTTGTAAAAACGCTAGAAAAACTGTCTTAATAACTAGAAATACTTACTGTGAGCTGAAATTGGAGTCTCTGCGCCATTTACACCGTGAAAACGAGCTGTAATATCCCCGCATTGGTAAGCATTGTATATAATCATTGCTAAGCTAACTAGCTAAAATGCTAATCGCTATGGGAAAGCCCAGGTGTGACGTCATCAGGACTCGTGCGTGTTAACTGTAGGAGAGGACAAAAAAGTTGAAGGTAGTCTTCCCTCTCAATCTGCCCTTGCTCCCTGCCTTCCTCCAGCTGCCTCGGCCCTTTCTGGACCTCGGAGGGATTTGTTGGGTTACGGGTATAGCTCAGGTTTCTCTTCATTTACGTATAAATCTTTCGCCTTTTACTAAAGATTTCCGTGGAGGGGAACGTTGACGAGTATTGCTTATTTTTTGAAAGCTTTGCTTTTAGCGAAGCTGCTCATTTCAGTGAAAAGAGAGAGAGAGAGAATGAATTAATCAATCAATCAATCAATAAATAAGAAAAAAAATAAGAGTAGGAAGGAACGATGACAAAAGAAAACAGTAAAAGAAAAAAGTTTAAAAGGAATAACAGTAAAAGAGTAAAAGAGAGACCTCTTTGAACAATGGCTAGAGTAGGGTGACGTTAAATGGGTGGGACATCTGTTGTCTTCGCCGCTTAGTAGCTACATAGTAAAAAGAAGGGCCCCACAACCAGGTGGCGATATTCGGGTTATCGCTTCTCGGCCTTTTGGCTAAGATCAAGTGTAGTATCTGTTCTTATCAGTTTTAGCGGATTCGACTGAGGAGGACGTCGGCTGTGCTTGGGCTTAATTTTAGAAGGCGTTCAAGGGTGAACATATGTGCAGCAGCAGGTGGCCTGTCCGCCGCTGCCGCAGGGGATCCCTTGAGCTCCTTTTTATTATTATTATTATTTTATTTATTTTTTTATTTGTTTTAAGTTTTTTTAGATTAGCTCCCAGCCCTCCCGGATGACGAAGAAGAAGACCTCACCGCCGAAGAAGATAGCATCGGCGGTGGCGGCGACGACAACCCTGCCCCGGCTGGACGACCCCCGACGGCGGACGGACCAGCTGGTGGACCGGCCGGCTTCGGAACCAGCCGGAGAGACTTCCATCGCTGACGACGCCGTGGAGTCGGGACCTCGGGGTTCTGCGGGGTAGGATGGGGCCCCGGCGGCGGCCTCGGCGCCAGGGATATCCCCTCTGCTGGGATCCGGTGGTGGTGTGATGGGGGTCCCCCACACCGTCCGGTTCCAGTGGAGGGACCCGGGGGAGGGCGCCCTCTTTCCTGAGAGGGTGCCTTTCATCCGGGAGGTCCTGTTTTCGGCGCTGGGGCTAAAACCGGTAGACCTCATCTGCGCCCAGCGAAACAACGCCCTGGGGTTCTTTGACGTTACCATGGCGTCTGAAGCAACCTTCGAGCGGATTCTGGAGCAGGGCCAGGTCCTGGGTGGCCATCCGCTGGGGAAGACCTTCACCATGGAGTCAATGTGGCACGTTGGCCGGCGGATGGTCACCATCCACATTTTCAATCCGTTTGTGGCAGCTGAGTCCGTCCGTCAATTCTTGGAAGAATTTGGAGAGGTCCAGCCCGGGGAGCGCATGGTCCGGGATGAGCTGGGAGTATGGAACGGGCGCCGCCAGTATATTATGAACTTCAAAAAGAACAGTGAAGGAAGTTGGAGGTACCCCCCAGCAAATTTTTCGCTTGGTGGAAATAGGGGGTACCTCTTCTTCAGGGGGCAGCCCGCCTTCTGTAGGGGGTGCCAGAAGTATGGACATCAGGTCGAGGGGTGCAAGGACGTTGAATGCAGGAACTGCCTGGGGCACGGGCACCTGGCTAAGGATTGTAAAAACCCCCGCTGAGGCCAGGCGTTCGGCCCCGGGCTCGCCCCCTCGGCCTAGTAAGGAGGCACCCCCTGGTCCTGCTCCCTTGAAAACATCAGCGGCAACAAAGAGGGTAAGGGAGCAGGACCAAATCAAGGAAGAACTAGATATGAAAAAGGTAAGGAAGGCGGGCACTCCCCCTTTGGCGGCGCCCGTGGGAGATCCTGAAGGAACACCGCAGTCCCCCGAGCCGGAGGACTCCATCATGTGGATATCTGACATTTCACCACCACCCCTCCGAATCCAGGAAGGGTATACTTCCAGTTCGGAGGGGGAGGAGTCCTCCGGCGAAGAAAGTGAAGAGGTCGAGGGGGCATAAGAGGAGCTCCCTTTTAACTCTTTTAATGGTTGTTAATCCTTTTATCATTTTAAAGATAAGCCCAGGCACAGCCATAAAAAAAAAAAAAAAAAAAAAGAGAGAAGTGATTTTTAAAGGTATTTTAGTATAGTTTAGTTTAATAAAGGTTTATTTGTTGTTTTGTTTTGTCTTAAATGTTTTTAGTGGGGATGATGAAAAATGAGTAACCATGAATGTACAATATGATGGTGAAAAAATTTCTGACCCGCAAAGAAAAAAAAAAAAAATCTGTTCTTTTAAGAACGGACTCGCTTGTCTAAAAGAGCATGGCAGAGAGAGCGTCAACGTCGGCCCGAGTGGTGCGACTGAAGCACACGGTGCGGCTGGAGCTGGTACCAGAAGCGGAGGAGGCGGACAGGTCGAGATTCGGATGGGACTACGTGGTCCAGCGGGTGCTGAGGGACTTCGGAGGACTCGGTCCCTCACGGATCTTCTGCCTGCAGGACTTCGTGGTGGCGGGTTTCGTGGACGTCACCCTGGCGTCCTACAGCGACTGCACGGCGTTCTTTGCTAAGTGCAGCAAAGGTACGCAGGAGGAGGTGCTGCGTGGGCTGCGGGCCGTCCCCCTCTTCGCTATGGACGAAGTCCCGGTGACGGTCCACATGTACAATCCGTACGTGGAGGACGACGTCATCCGGGCCTTCTTGGGGCGGTACTGCAGCTCCGTCTCGGCGGGAGAGAAGGTAAAAGGGCGGTTCGGCATCTGGAACGGGAAGAGGAGGTTCCTGGTCCGGCTCCGGGTGGACCCTGCCGGCACGGGGGGTCTGCTCCACCCGCCTGGGAGCTTTGCCATCGGCCCGCACCGGGGGTTCCTGCACTACCCCGGCCAGCCCCTGTACTGCAGGAGGTGCGGCGCCCTCGGACACAGCAAAGAGGCGTGCTCGGGGAAGCACTGCCGCTTCTGCGGATCCGATCAGCACGGGGCGGCCGAGTGCGGGGCCCCCAAGGCCTGCAGCCTTTGCGGAAGCCAGGGACACCTCTTCCGTTCCTGCCCCTCCCGCCGAGGTACGTACGCCAGCCTCTTCCAGGACGAGTACAGGCCGCCCGAACCAGACCAGGCACCGCAGAGAGGGGACGCCAGGCCACAGGACACCAGGGTGCCCGACGCCGTCGTGGACGACGGAGAGGCCGGGCCTTCCACCGCCTGCAGGGGCCCTCCTCCTCCCCCTCGGCCCCCAACGCCGCCGCCTCCGCCACCGCCTCCACCCCCACCATCAGAGACGAAGGCTCCGGCCGCACCGGTCCCGGAGGACCTGCCGGCAGGACAGCAGCAGCAGGAGGTGCCACCGACGCCGGGAGACGTCGTCGCAGAGATCCTGCTGGCCCCCACCGGCGAGTCCACGGGCCTCTGGCCGGCCCCACCGCTGCCCGACTCCTGGACGCCCATGGACTGGGCGGAGGTTTTGGAGGGGATGGAGCCCGGGGCACCCATCTTGCGGCCCGGGTGGGCAACCGTCGCCGTCCCCGACGGCCAGCCAGCGCCAGACCCCCCTGCCCCCGCTCCCATCAGGGAACGGGATCCTCAAGCTGAGGAGGACGGCCAACGAGCCAAACGGTCCAAGGTTGAGGAGGTCCGGGAGTTCGACCTCCTCGACCCAGCCAGCGTGCTTTTGCCGGGGCCGGGCCAGTGTGCGGACAACGCACTCCAGGACCCCAGCACAGACTGGTCCCCGTCTCTGCTGTTCTTTTAAGAACGGACTCGCTTGTCTAAAAGAGCATGGCAGAGAGAGCGTCAACGTCGGCCCGAGTGGTGCGACTGAAGCACACGGTGCGGCTGGAGCTGGTACCAGAAGCGGAGGAGGCGGACAGGTCGAGATTCGGATGGGACTACGTGGTCCAGCGGGTGCTGAGGGACTTCGGAGGACTCGGTCCCTCACGGATCTTCTGCCTGCAGGACTTCGTGGTGGCGGGTTTCGTGGACGTCACCCTGGCGTCCTACAGCGACTGCACGGCGTTCTTTGCTAAGTGCAGCAAAGGTACGCAGGAGGAGGTGCTGCGTGGGCTGCGGGCCGTCCCCCTCTTCGCTATGGACGAAGTCCCGGTGACGGTCCACATGTACAATCCGTACGTGGAGGACGACGTCATCCGGGCCTTCTTGGGGCGGTACTGCAGCTCCGTCTCGGCGGGAGAGAAGGTAAAAGGGCGGTTCGGCATCTGGAACGGGAAGAGGAGGTTCCTGGTCCGGCTCCGGGTGGACCTTGCCGGCACGGGGGGTCTGCTCCACCCGCCTGGGAGCTTTGCCATCGGCCCGCACCGGGGGTTCCTGCACTACCCCGGCCAGCCCCTGTACTGCAGGAGGTGCGGCGCCCTCGGACACAGCAAAGAGGCGTGCTCGGGGAAGCACTGCCGCTTCTGCGGATCCGATCAGCACGGGGCGGCCGAGTGCGGGGCCCCAAAGGCCTGCAGCCTTTGCGGAAGCCAGGGACACCTCTTCCGTTCCTGCCCCTCCCGCCGAGGTACGTACGCCAGCCTCTTCCAGGACGAGTACAGGCCGCCCGAACCAGACCAGGCACCGCAGAGAGGGGACGCCAGGCCACAGGACACCAGGGTGCCCGACGCCGTCGTGGACGACGGAGAGGCCGGGCCTTCCACCGCCTGCAGGGGCCCTCCTCCTCCCCCTCGGCCCCCAACGCCGCCGCCTCCGCCACCGCCTCCACCCCCACCATCAGAGACGAAGGCTCCGGCCGCACCGGTCCCGGAGGACCTGCCGGCAGGACAGCAGCAGCAGGAGGTGCCACCGACGCCGGGAGACGTCGTCGCAGAGATCCTGCTGGCCCCCACCGGCGAGTCCACGGGCCTCTGGCCGGCCCCACCGCTGCCCGACTCCTGGACGCCCATGGACTGGGCGGAGGTTTTGGAGGGGATGGAGCCCGGGGCACCCATCTTGCGGCCCGGGTGGGCAACCGTCGCCGTCCCCGACGGCCAGCCAGCGCCAGACCCCCCTGCCCCCGCTCCCATCAGGGAACGGGATCCTCAAGCTGAGGAGGACGGCCAACGAGCCAAACGGTCCAAGGTTGAGGAGGTCCGGGAGTTCGACCTCCTCGACCCAGCCAGCGTGCTTTTGCCGGGGCCGGGCCAGTGTGCGGACAACGCACTCCAGGACCCCAGCACAGACTGGTCCCCGTCTCTGCTGGACGGCTCCTCATCGTCAGACCCAGAGGACGCAGGTCAGGAGGGGTGGGAGAGGGTGGCCACCAGGCGGACGAGGTCTGGAGGGGAAGGGTAAAGGGACAAATAAATGACCGCCCTTATGCGGTATCCTTTCAGGGATAGGGCAGGGGTAGGGAGTATTTTGAGGGAGTGGGACTTTGTTTCGGAGGGGAGGAGGGGTTTTTGGGGAAGGGGTGGGGGACTGTGGGACTTCTTTGGGGTGGGTGGACCTTTGTGGGTGGCGGGTTGTGGGACTCTGTTGGGGTTGGGTGGGCTTGTTGGACTGAGTAGGGTTGTGGGGGGTTTGTGTGTGTGGAGGGGTTTGTGGGACTTTGTTGGGTTTGTGCGGGTGGGGGGTTGGTGGGACTGTGTTTGTTGGGGATGGGCTTTTGCGGGAGGGGGGGTTGGTGGGACTGTGTTTGTTGGCGGTGGGCTTTTGCGGGAGGGGGGTTTTTGTGGGACAGTGTTTGTTGGGGGTGGGCTTTTGCGGGAGGGGGGGATTTTGTGGGACTGTGTTTGTTGTGGGTGGGCTTTTGCGGGAGGGGGGATTTTGTGGGACTGTGTTCGTTGTGGGTGGGCTTTTGCGGGTGGGGGGTTTTGTGGGACAGTGTTTGTTGGGGGTGGGCTTTTGCGGGAGGGGGGGATTTTGTGGGACTGTGTTTGTTGTGGGTGGGCTTTTACGGGAGGGGGGATTTTGTGGGACTGTGTTTGTTGTGGGTGGGCTTTTGCGGGTGGGGGGTTTTGTGGGACTGTGTTGGTTTGGGGTGGGTTTGTTGTGGGTGGGGGGTTTATGGGGCTGTTTTGTGGGGTTTGTGGGTGTGTGGGACTTTGTTGGGTTGGAGTGGGTTTTTGCGGGGTTTGGTGGGGTTGGGGGGTGGGGATCCGTTTTCTGGGTACGGCGGAAGGGGGGAGGGAGGGACTCCACCGTTTTAGATATGTTTAGACTGACGGTGGGGTCCCTCAACGTTACGGGCATCAGGGACGGGGTTAAGCGGGAGGCCGTCTTCCGGAGCTTGCGAGCGTTCCGCTGCGAGGTCCTGTTTGTGCAGGAGTGCCACTTGACCTCGCAGCGGGATGCAAGCTTATATTCGGCCCAGTGGAAGGCGGGCCCCTCGGTGTGGGGGGTGGGGGAAGGAGTGGCGGACGGAGTGGGCATTTTGTTTGGCTCCGGGGACTTCTCGGTCCTGACCGTTCAGTCCCCGGTGCCAGGACGCATCATTTGCGTCGACGGGGAGTGGAAGGGGATTGCCCTCAGGGCAATAGGAGTGTATGCTCCTGCCAGCCCGGCCGGTTGGCGAGGGTTCTTTACCCACCTGGAGCCCCTGTTGTTCACGAACAAGGTCCTCGTCGTAGGCGGGGACTTTAATGTGGACCTCGACACAGGGGCCGGGGGGTTGGAACTAGCTAGGATAGTGCAGACTGCCGGGCTGGTCGATTCGTACAGGGTCGTCGAGTCCCAGGGGGGAGGACACACCTGGTGTAATTCCAGGGGTGACGCCTCCCGCCTGGACTACATCTTTGTCCGGAACGGAGCTGACATCTTAGCGTGTTGGTCCAGACCGTTCTGGGGCTCCGACCACTGTTACGTGGGAGTTGCCCTGCGCATGCAGGGGGGGGCATGGGAATGGGGTATGGAGGATGAATGTCGCCCTCCTACGGGATCCGGCCTTTTGCGCCGTTTTCCGGACCCTCTACCCCATATGGAAGAGGATGAAGGTCCTCTATGCCACGGCGGGGGAGTGGTGGGAAGACCTGAAGGAAAAGGTCGCCACCCTCTGCCGGTGGTGGGCGAACGCGGCCGCTCGGAGGAGAGAGCGGGCGATCCGGAGGTGGTCGTGCGACCTGCGAGCCGCCTGTCGGGACCGGAATCAAGTCCGGATCCGGGAAGCCAGTGAGGCCTTGAGGTTTTACCACGAGGCCCAGGCACGCGGGTACTGCAGACAGGCCCAGCACCAACGGATCAGGGAGGATGAGCGCCCTACGCGCTTCTTCTTTGACTCTGTCAAGAAGAGGCAGGCTAGGGCTCACATCCCGGGGCTCAAGTCAGAAGACGGGACGCTCCATGAGGACACCGACGGAATGTTGGTGGCGGCCGCGGCATATTTCGCCAACATGTTCCAGGCCCGGGACGTACCGGGAGCCGGGGCTCTTGCCTTCCTGGACGCCGTGGAGGGACGGCTGTCGGAAGAGGAAAGGGCCCTCCTGGAGGGAAATGTCACCCGCGCAGAGGTGGAGAGCGCAATGCTCTCCCTGAAAGGCGGCGTGGCCCCCGGAGGTGACGGGCTGCCTGTAGAGTTCTACAGGAGCTTTTGGCCCCTGATAGGTCCGGAACTGCTGGACATGTACACAGAGGCCGGAGGTTTGGGACTTTTCCCACCCTCCGTTCGGAAGGGGCATGTCTGTACAAGAAGGGAGACAGGACCGACTTGGCAAACTGGAGGCCGATAACATTGCTGACAGTGGATTATAAGATCTTTGCCATGGTGCTGGTCCGACGCCTCAAGGGAGTCATGGCTTCCCTGGTCCGTCCGGATCAAACCTGCGGGGTGCCCGGGCGCACAGGCAGTATGAACTTGGCTCTCATACGAGACGCCATTGCCTGGGCGGAGCAGCGCCGGGTGCCCCTGGCGGTGCTGAGTCTGGACCAGGAGAAAGCCTTCGACCGGGTTAACCACGCCTTCCTCTTCGCAGTTCTGCAGAGGATGGGCGTGGGCCCGGGCTTCCTAGCCCTAGTACGACTTCTTTATACAGAAGTCACCAGCAAGGTGGGGGTAAACGGCCACTTCTCGGCCGAGATCGAGCAGAAGGGAGGGGTACGACAGGGGTGCCCGCTGTCTCCCCTGCTCTACATCCTGTACATCGAGACGCTGGTCGAGCGGCTGCGACGAGAGCCTGCTTTCGGCGGCCTGCACATCCCAGGAGGAAGGGGTCTCAGCGCGAAGGTGGCGATTTACGCCGACGACGCCACCCTCTTCCTGGGAAAGGACCGGGACTTTGATGTCACAGGACGGATTCTGGAGGAGTTCTCGGTTGTGACCGGAGCCCGCATCAACAGGGCCAAATCGGCCGTGTTGTATGTCGGGGGATGGGCCAGGAGGGCCGACGTCCCCGGTGGGTACTCGCTCTGCGAGGGTGGCCTCAAGATACTGGGGGTCACCTTCTGGAGGGAGGACTCGGCCCAGAAGAACTGGGACGCGGCTTTAGCAAAGCTGCAGTTCAGGGCGGCACGCTGGAGCGAGAGGGATCTCTCGTTGTCCGGCAGGGTCTTGGTGGTGAACTCGGACTTGCTGGCTGGCCTGAACCACCTGGCCTACGTCTTCCCAATCCCTTTCGTGATGGGAAGACGGGTCGAAAGGTGCGTTTTCACCTTTGTGTGGGGCGGGAGGTACTAGCAGGTCGCTAGGACGACCATGTACCTCCCGGTCGCCAGGGGAGGTAGAGGGGTGTTCTGCGCGCCGGTGAAGGCCGCGACTTTGTTCGTGGCCTTCCTGGCGAGGCTGGTCAAGGGCAACGGAGGACACCCCGCCACCCTGTTCGCGAGGTTCTGGCTGGGGTTCGCCCTGAGAAGGGCGATCCCCTGGAACGGGATGACGCCGTGGTCCGTCGACCGACCCTGGCATTACGCCAGGGCGGCCGACTTTGTGAAGGACCACCCGTGGTGCACGGAGGACGGCGCCGTGCTCGACCACCGGCGCCTTTACGCGCGGTGGCGGGACGGAGCCGGGGAGGACGCGATGATACGCCCGCCTACAACCCGGCTGGTTGAACGGGGCCAGCAAGGACCTGCACTGGTTGGCCGCCCTCGACTGCCTCGCGGTCAGGGAGCGCCCGCACAGGCACGGGATCAGCCACACCCCCGCGTGCCCGATTGGCTGCGGCAGGGAGGAGACCGTAGACCACACCATGTGGTCTTGCCCCGTCGCGGTTCGCTTCTGGGCGGCGGTCTCGGGATGGTGGAGGTCAACCGGTGCCGGGTCCGTCCCGACCAGGGAAATGATTCTGTACGGGCATGGATTGAGCGCCGTGCCCCGCAGAGAGGCCAGGTCTCTGTGGACGGCCGTCTCCGTGGCCAAGTGCGTGCTCTGGGGCACGCGCTGCGAGTGCCTCAGGGTAGCGGAGCCGCGGCCGGACACGAGGCACCTCTTCCTCGCCTTTAAGGCGAGGTACGCCACGGTCTCTCAGGCGGGGCGGGAGCCCAGAGAAGGGATCATCAGGGTGGGCGTGGGGGGCAGGGGAGAGAGGTCCGGCTTTGCGGGCCCGACGGTGATGGGGAGGCCCTGGTGGCCCCGCGGATGATCATCCGCGGGCAGGTCCTCTCGCTCTCTCTCCGGGGGATGGTGGGGGTCTACGTCCGCTCCGTCCGTCCGCTGACAGGGTGGGGGGGTGGGGTAGACTGATTTGGGCTGTTTGGGCAGGTTGGGGATAGGGTGGGTTGTGGTTTGGGGTGGGTTGGTTTTCTTTGGGGATTTGGGGATATGGATGTTAGGGGCTGGGTGTTGTGGTGGGTTTGTATTGGGTTTGTGCTCTGTATGATGTAAAAATGGATGAATAAACGCGCCGGTTGCTAAAAAAAAAAAAAATCTGTTCTTATCTTATCGAAGTGCTGAAGGAACGACTTGGCTGTGCTTGGGCATAGTTTTAGAGGAGTTCAGGGGTGAACATATGTGTAGCAGCAGGTGGCCTGACCGCCGCTGCCGCATGGGGATCCCTTGAACTCCTTTTTGTTTTTATTTATTTGTTTTATCTGTTTTTAGTCTAGTTCCCAGCCCACCCGGACCACGTCGGCAAGGAAGCTCGGCTGGACGACTACGACGAGCGGACAGACTGGCCCTAGGACCTGCCTGCTTTGGAGCCTGCCTGGAGGAGCGGACGGCGCCATGGACTCAAGGCCTTGGGGCTCTGCGGGGCAGGACGAGTCCCGGGCTGCGGCTCCAGTTGCCGGGATATCCCCTTCATTGGAGCCTGGTGTAGGGGTAGGCGGAGGCGTGCCCCACACCATACGGTTCCAATGGAGGGACCTGGATGACGGGGCCCTCTTTACCGAGCGGGTCCCGTTCATCCGGGAGGTCCTTTTTATTGGGCTGGGGTTAAAGCCAGAGGATCTCGTCTGCGCCCAGCGTAACAACGCCCTGAGGTTTTTCGATGTTACCATGGCGTCTGAGGCGACTTACGGGCGGGTGCTGGGGCTGGGGCGGGTCTTGGGTGATCATCCGCTGGGGAGACACTACACCATGGCCTCCATGTGGGAGACGAACCGGCGGATGGTCACGGTACATGTATTCAATCCTTTTGTACCGGCCGAGTCCGTCCGCCGTTTTCTGGCGCGATTTGGGGAGGTCCAGCCGGGGGAGAGAATGGTCCGGGATGAGCTAGGGATCTGGAACGGGCGCCGCCAATATATGGTTACTTTTAAAGAAGAACATGGAAGCCTGAGGTACCCCCTGCTAATTTCACTCTGGATGGCAGCAAGGGGTACCTCTTCTTCAGGGGACAGCCCGCCTTCTGCCGGGGGTGCCTCAAGTATGGGCACCAGGCCGAGGGGTGCGAGGAGATGGAATGTAAGAACTGCTTGGGGAAGGGGCACCTGGCCAGGAATTGCCAGAACCCCCGCCGATGCAGGACAACCCGCCACCACCGCAGGAGTACGGGGGCAGGGAGGCCCCCCCCAACGAGTCGGCATTCTTGGAGGGGGTGGCTCTCCCCGTTGACAAGAGGAGAGGTTCAGAGAGGGGCTCCCCTGTTTTAGAAGAGTTTTAATTGTCTTTTACTTGGTTTTAATCCCCTTTTTATCTTTTTATGGCAGATTTTACTGTTTTAACCATCAACGTCAGAGGGCTTCGAAACGCGGTTAAGAGGGCAGCGGTGTTCCAGGATCTGGCGTCTATCTCCCCGACCATCTGCTGTTTGCAGGAGGTTCACCTGCGGGACCAGAGGGACGAGGCTCTTTTCTCACAACAGTGGGCAAAAGGTAGGGCCTACTGGAGCGTGGGTGGCGTCCATTCCTCGGGTGTGGGAATCCTTCTTGGAGACCGCACCTTTGAGAAGGTAAGCCCGTTTACCATCCATCAAGGCAGAGCGTTGGGCTTAGACGCCACTTGGAGACGCCAGAACATTAGAGTTTTGTGCATCTACGCTCCAGTAGATGCCTCGTCCCGTATTAACTTTTTAGAAGTTCTGGCCCCCTTTTGTGTGTCAAATAGGCACTTAATAGTGGCAGGTGATTTTAATATAAATTTAGAGGGGGGTGATGATGTCAGCCGGAAACACTTCCAGAAGTTGTCCAGCGACTTCAGTCTTACTGACGGTTTTAAAATTTGCAACCCCGGAAATCCGGGCCATACCTGGCATAACACTAGAGGGGCACAAAGCCGCCTAGATTATATATTAGTGTCCCCCACTATAGTTGTTAAAAAGGCCTCCTTGACCCCACGGTGGTTCTCAGATCACATGATGGTAGAGGCCACAGTCTCCATTAATGCCCCCTCCATTGGTAGAGGGTATTGGAATCTGAACGTGGAGGTCCTGGAGGAAAGAGAGTATCAGACTCTCTTTAGGGATCACTTCGCAGTCTGGTCAGACTGCAAGGGTGACTTTGCTTCTCCAGCTGCATGGTGGGAGCACATCAAAGAGAGAATTCGTGCTCTTACAAACCACTATTGCAGACGCCGCAAAGCCGAAAAGCTGAAGCGGGTAAGGGATTTGGAGAAGCAATTGAAGGAACAACACATTAATTTTAACAACGGAGGGATGCTGGACCTAGATAAAGTGCAGGCCCTTAGAGCCGGGCTCAGGGTACTGCACGAAAGGTCGGCAGCTGATAGCCTGTTTAATGCTAGGGTTCAGATGGCAGAGGAGAACGAAACATGTTCTGCCTCCTTTTTTCAAAGGGTTCGGCAGGCCCGAGAGGAGAGATGTTTTACATCTCTCATAGACTCGGAAGGTAGGACCTGTTCGGACCCGGCCCGGATGATGGAGGTTGCACATAGTTTTTATTCTAATCTTTTTAATAAATGTAGCACAGATCATGAAATAGGGGAGCAATTTTTGTCGCACCTAGAGACACGCCTTCCGAGCACGGCTCGGGACAGCCTAGAGACCCCCTTTAATCTGACAGAACTGACCGGTGTACTTGGCAAAATGAACCGGCGTAAGGTCCCGGGCTTAGATGGGCTCCCAGTAGAATTTTATTCTACGTTTTGGGATGTCCTCGGCCCGGTGATGGTGGAGGTAGCCGAGGACGTGCACCGACAGGGCAGGCTCACAGAGAGCATGCGGTCAGGAGCTCTCTCCTTGTTATACAAGAAAGGAGATCCCAAGGATCTAGCTAATTGGAGACCCCTGACCATGCTGTGCGTTGATCTTAAGATCTTCGCCAAGGCCCTGACAGAGCGCCTGAAGAAGTCCATGTCGTGCCTGATCCACAGCGACCAGACCTGTGGGGTCCCAGGGAGATCGGCAACCTGGAACCTCCACCTAATCAGGGATGCCATCTCCTGGGTCGGAGACAGAAATGTCCTGCTGGCGCTGGTGAGCCTAGATCAGGAAAAGGCTTTCGACGGAGTAGACCACCGCTTCCTCGAGAGGGTGTTGACGACACTAGGGTTTGGGCCCAAATTCCTCAGATGGCTCTTTACGTTATACGCTGAGGTTGGAAGCCGTGTTTCCATCAACGGCCACCTGAGCGACTTAGTACCGCAAGTGAGTGGAGTACGACAGGGGTGTCCTCTTTCCCCTTTACTCTACGCGCTCTATATAGAGCCACTTGCTGCAGCCATCAGAGCCCACCCAGAGATAGATGGTCTCCCCCTCCCGGGGGGCGGAGGAAAAGTGGTCAAACTGGCCCAGTATGCAGATGACACTACGTTGTTCGTATGCTCGGACCGGTCACTCAGGATTGCCTTAGACATGGTGCAGGCGTTCGGTAGAGCTTCCGGTGCGGCTTTGAACCTTGGCAAGTCGGTAGTCAAGTACTTCGGCAGTTGGACAGATCGAAGGGACATTGTAGGGGGTTTGGCCCTCAGCGATGGTCCTCTGAAGATCTTGGGGTTCTCCTTCATGGCAGAAGGGGCTGCCCGAGCCAACTGGGAAGAGCGTTTATCTCTGGCCAGGCGCAAGATGGGGCTGTGGAAAGCCAGGTCCCTGTCCTTTCAGGGTAAGGTATTGGCATTAAAAGTAGATGTCCTTCCCTCACTGCTGTATTTAGCTCATGTCTACCCCATGCCCTGCTGCATGCGGCGAGGGCTCACTAAAGACGTTTTTAGTCTCGTCTGGGGAGGTAGATATGAGTATGTTAAGAGGGAAGTGATGTACCTGGGAAAGGAAAAGGGAGGGAGGGATGTACCTGACTTCCCTCTTAAGCTGTATTGTCTGTTTTCTGCACAGCTCTGTGCACGCCTGGCAGCTCCCCTAGAACACCCCATCAACGTTTGTACGGTTGTGGATGTCCTGGCCAATGCGTACTCTAGTGAGTACGTGGTCCAACTCCTGCCCTAAGGCTGAGAACCTACCGGATCACTATAAGCACCTGGCAAGATGGAACAGGTCGCTTCCGGTGGGGTTGAAGCCCGAGACCTTTGTTAGGCACCGAGCTTTGTATAAAGCTGTTCTGGATGCCCGAGGTACTCGCTCTGTGGTGGGCTTGGAGAAGGACACTTGGTCTAGAGTTCAGCCAAAAGGGTTACACAACCGGCTGCAGGACCTGAATTGGCAATGTGTTCATGGCAAGTTGCCAGTCAGGGATGTTTAGCATAGGCACGGGCTCACCAGACACCCGCGCTGCCCCAGAACCTCATGTGCCAATGAGGAAATTCTTGGCCACGTGTTCTGGGACTGTGGGTATGCTCAGGTGATCTGGACAAGGATAGCCGACCTATGCAGAGCATTTGACCCGCAGTTCAATTTGACCAGAGAAAAGGTCATAAGAGTGTGGCCTCAGGATACCAGGTCTCCCTTCTTGTCTCGGATGTGGTTGGTGGTGAGCATTACCAAGCGGGAGCTTTGGAATGCTCGTACTGACGTCATCCGTAGAGGGACAAACCTGGAAACCGAGGGAATATACAGGAAAATCCGTGCTGATCTGTCTTTTCGGATGGAGTTAGATGTCATCCGGTGGGGGTATCATGCAGCGAAGGAGAGGTGGAAGGGCCTCGTCGAGCTGTAGTTCCAACCGTTGAAGAAACACGACTTCATCCTGTGATTCTATGAATCACTTTTGGTTTTATTGATTTTCTGCCTTTTAAATTAGAAGGGGTTTTAATTCTTTTTTTTTTATTTGTTCGTTTGCCCAGGCACAGCCTACACTTGTATTAGAGGAGTGGATTTAAAAGAAAAAAATATTTTAATTTCATTTAGATAGTTTTACATATTTAGTATTAAGTTATGTTTTATGGGCATTTTAGATAATAAATTTTGTTTTAATTTTTTATGGGAATGATGAAAGAAGAGTAACCTAGTGTTAAAATACATACTGGTGAAATGATTTCTGACCCAAAAAAAAAAAAAAAAAAAATCTGTTCTTTTAAGAGCGGGAGGCACTTGGCTAAAAGAGCATGGCTGGGAGAGCTCCAACATCGACCCGAGTGGTGCGACTCAAGAATACGGTTCGGCTGGAGCTGCTTCCTGAGGCGGATGCTGCGGACAGAACCAGGTTTGGGTGGGACTTCGTGGTCCAGAGGATCCTCCGGGACTTCGCTGGACTGGGCCCGTCAAAGATCTTCTGCCTCCAGGACTTCGCGGCAGCGGGCTTCATGGACGTCACCCTGGCGTCCTATTCGGACTGCACTGCCCTGTTCGCCCGGTGCAGCAGAGGGATGGAGGAAGAGGTACTCCGGGGACTCCGCTGCGTCCCCCTCTTCGCGATGGACGAGGTCCCGGTGACGGTCCACCTCTACAACCCTCACGTGGAGGATGGGATCCTGCAGCCTCTGCGGGAGCGAGGGCCACCTCTTCCGTTCCTGCCCTTCCCGTCGCGGCACTTTTGCAAGCCTGTTTACAGATGACTTCCAGGCAGTCAACCGGGACCGGGCCCCGTCGGAGGAGGACGTCGCAGCACCGGCTGCCGGGGCGCCTGCCGAACGTCCGTCCAAGCCCGCCGCAGAGGACGACGGAGACCCAGGGCCCTCCACCAGTCACCACGGAGGTGCGACCTGGTTGGGCAACCGTCACCGTCCCTGACGGCCAGCCAGCACCGGACCCCCCTGCCCCCGCTCCTGCCAGGGAACGGGACCCTCAGCCTGATGAGGATGGCCAAAGGCCCAAGAGGTCCAAGGTTGAGGAGGCCCAAGAATTCGTCCTCCTCGACCCTGCCAGCGTGCTTCTGCAGGGGCCGGGCCAGCGTGCTCTCTCCGCACCCCAGGACCCCAGCAAAGACTGGTCCCCGCCCTTGCTGGACGGCTCCTCGTCGTCCGACCAGGAGGACCCAGGTCAGCGGTCTGAGGAGGGGTGGGAGAGGCTGGCCACCAGGCGTTCGAGGTCTGGTGGGAGCAAGGGGAGGGAAAAGAAGAAAAAATGAGGGCCCTGTCGCGGAATCCCGTAGGGGATTGGGCAGGGGTTGGTAATAAGTGTGACTTTGTTTTGGTGGAGAGGAGGGAGTTTTTGTGCATGGTGGGACTTCTTTGGGGTGGGTGGACTTTTTGTGGGTGGTGGGTTGTTGGAATGGCTTGGTCTTTGGGGGTTTTTGCGGGTGGGGGGGTTGTGGGACTGCTTTGCGGGGTGTGTGGTGCTTGGGGTGGGACGCGGCTTTAGCAAAGCTGCAGGTCAGGGCGGCACACTGGAGCGAGAGGGATCTCTCGTTGTCCGGCAGGGTCTTGGTGGTGAACTCTGACTTGCTGGCTGGCCTGAACCACCTGGCCTACGTCTTCCCAATCCCTTTCGTGACGGGAAGACGGGTCGAGAGGTGCGTTTTCACCTTTGTGTGGGGCGGGATGTACAAGCAAGTCACTAGGACAACCATGTACCTCCCGCTCGCCAGGGGAGGCAGAGGGGTGTTCTGCGCGCCGGTGAAGGCCACGACTTTGTTCGTGGCCTTCCTGGCGGGGCTGGTGGAGGGAAAAGGAGGACACCCCGCCACCCTGTTTGCCAGGTTCTGGCTGGGGTCCGCCCTGAGAAGGAGAATTACGCCAGGGCGGCCGACTTCGTAAGGGACCATCCATGGTGCACGGAAGACGGCGCCGTGCTCGACCACCGGCGTCTTTACGCCAGGTGGAGGGACGGAGCCGGGGAGGGTGTGAGGATCCGGAACTTACGTTGGGCGGCCCTCCAGCCCTGCTGGTTAGACCTGCACTGGTTGGCCGCCCTCGACCGCCTTGCGGTCAGGGAGCGCCTGCACAGGCACGGCCTTAGCCACACCCCCACCTGCCCGATGGGCTGCGGCGGGGAGGAGACCGGTGCCGGGTCCGTCCCGAGCAGGGAGATGATCCTGTATGGGCAAGGGATGAGCACCGTGCCCCGCCTCCGTGGCCAAGTGCGTGCTCTGGGGCAAGCGCTGCGAGTGCTTCAGGGTACCGGAGCCGCGGCCGGACACAAGGCACCTCTTCCTCGCCTTTAAGGTGAGGTACGCCACGGTCTCTCAGGCAGGGCGGGAGCCCGGAGAAGGGATCATCAGGGTGGGCGTGGGGGGCAGGGGAGAGAGGTCTGGCTTTGCTGGCCCGACGGTCATGGGGAGGCCCTGGTGGCCCAACGGATGATCAGGTCCTCTAGCTCTCTCTCCGGGGTAGGGTTGGGGTTTGCGTCCGCTCCGTCCGTCCGCCGACAGGGTGGGGGGTGGAGGAGAATGTTGTGGGTTGTTTGGGCAGGTTGGGGATAGGGTGGGTTATGGTTTGGGGTGGGTTGGGTTTCCTTGGGGATTTGGGGATATGGATGTTGGGGGCTGGGTATGGTGGTGGGTTGGAAATGTTTAATGATTTGTATGGCCTGTGGAAATAAGCAAATAAATGCGCTGGTTGCTAAAAAGAAAAAAATCTGTTCTTATCAGTTTTGTGTAGTGGACTGAAGAGGACGTCGGCTGTGCTTGGGCTTAGTTTTAGAAGGAGTTCAAGGGTGAACATATGTGCAGCAGTAGGTGGCTTGTCCGCCGCTGCTGCAGGGGATCCCTTGAGTTCCTTTTTATTTTCTTTTATTTATTTAAAGTTTTTAGCTTAGCTCCTAGCCCTCCCAGATGACGAAGAAGAAGATGGCACCGCCGAAGATGACGGCTGCAGCGACTGCGGCGGTGCCTCATCCCCGGCTGGACGACCCTCTGCGGCGAACGAACCAGCCGATGGGCCGGCCAGCTTCGGGACCTGCCCGAGGGAGTTCCATCGCTGACGGCGCCGTGGAGTCGGGACCTCGGGGCTCTGCGGGGCAGGACGGGGCCTCGGCGGCGGCCTCAGCGCCCGGGACATTCCCTCTGCTGGGACCTAGTGGTGGTGGGATGGTCGTCCCCTACACTGTCCGGTTCCAGTGGAGGGACCCGGATGGAGACTCCTTATTTACAGAGCGGGTGCCCTTTATCCGGGAGGTCCTTTTTGTGGCGTTGGGGCTTAAGCCAGAAGACCTCGTCTGCGCCCAGCTTAACAACGCCCTGGGGTTCTTTGACGTCACCAAGGCGTCTGAAGCAACCTTCGAGCGGGTTCTGGAGCAGGGCCAGGTCCTGGGTGGCCATCCGCTGGGAAAGGACTATACAATGGAGTCCTTGTGGAATGCTGGTCGGCGGATGGTCACCATCCACGTCTTCAACCCATTCGTGGTGGCTGGGTCCGTCCGCCAATTCCTCGAACAGTACGGAGAAGTCCAGCCTGGGGAGCGTATGGTCAAGGAGTTAGGAACGGGCGCCGCCAGTACATGGTCAACTTCAAGAAGAATGAAGATGGGAGTTGGAGGTACCCGCCGGCAAACTTTTCACTCAATGGGAATAGGGGGTACCTCTTCTTCAGGGGGCAGCCTTAAAAACTTAAAAGCTAAGTTTTAGAATTATTATTATTTTCTCTTTTTATTTTTGTTAGCTTGTTTGTTTTTGGTTGTTTTGTTAGTTTGTTCGTTCGTTTTAGTTAATAAATTCATGTTTTAATTTATTTTAGTGGGAATGATGAAAATGAGTAACCGCGAATATAAATTATTTTGGTGAAAATTTCTGACACATATAAAAAGATAAATCAGTTTAATATCTGATACGCCCTCTATATGAGGGCTACATATTAAATGGATTTTTAGAACAGGGAGCCAGAACAGGAGCTTGCTCCTTCTGCTCCACGCATCGACCTGGTATTGCAGTACCTCCAGGAGCGGTGCACCTTCCTTACAGCGGTGCAAAGAAAGAAGAAACGAGTGGTCGTTGGTTAAGTACTCAAGAAGGCTTCAATTGCTGGGGGGAGGGTCAGTTCCTGTGATCTGTCTTGTTTTTCCTCTGCTTGTGCTTTGAAGTGAACCAATGCAGGTTTTTTGCTGTTTTCATGTTCTGTTTATTTACTTATTTAATTCTGTGCTTTGTGGCAGGGGAGGGTCTTTTCCGTTGTGTTCCGTTTTCCCTCCGTTTGATCTTTTTTTTTATTGGATATGTTGTTTGGCTAGTCTCTGTGTTCTTTTGTGTCCCTTTCTGCTCTTTAGGCAAGGACGAATGTCCCGCCCAGGTGTGACATCATCAGGACTCGGGTGTCTTAACTGGAAGAAAAGACAAAAAAAGTTGGAGTTTGTCTTCCCTCTCAATCTTCCTTTGCTCCCTGCCTTCCTCCAGCTGCCTCGTCCCTTCCTGGGGTTACGGGTATAGCTCGGGTTTCTCTTCATTCACGTATAAATCTTTCGCCTTTTACTAAAGATTTCCGTGGAGGGGAATGTTGACGAGTATTGCTTATTTTTTGAAAGCTTTGCTTTTAGCGAAGCTGCTCATTTTAGTACAAAAACAGAGAGAGAGGGCATGAATTAATTAATCAATGAGTAAAAAATAAAAAATAGAAATAAAAAAAATAAATAAAAAAGAGTAGAAAGCAATGATGTGACAAGAAAACAGTAAAAGAAAAAAGTTTGAAAGAAATAACAGTTAAAGAAAAGAGTAAAATGAAAGACCTCTTTGAACAATGGCTAGAGTAGGGTGACATTAAATGGGTGGGACATCTGTTGGCTCCGCCGCTTAGTAGCTACATAGTAAAAAGAATGGCCCCTCAACCAGGTGGCGATATTCGGGTTATCGCTTCTTGGCCTGCAAGGGTGACTTTGCTTCTCCAGCTGCATGGTGGGAGCACATTAAAGAGTGCTCGGACAAACCATTATTGCAGATGCCGCAAAGCTGAAAAGCTGAAGCGGGTAAGGGATTTAGAGAAGCAATTGAAGGAACAATATATTAACTTCAACAACGCAGGGACACTGGACCTAGATAAAGTGCAGGCCCTTTGAGCCGGGCTCAGGGTACTGCACGAAAGGTCGGCGGCTGATAGCCTGTTTAGTGCCAGCTTTCAGATGGCAGAGGAGAACGAAACATGTTCTGCCTCCTTTTTTCAAAGGGTTCGACAGGCCTAAGAGGAGAGATGTTTTACATATCTAATAGACTCGGAAGGTAGGACCTGTTCGGACCCGGCCCGGATGATCGAGGTTGCACATAGTTTTTACTCTAAACTTTTTAACAAACATAGCATGGATCACAAAATTGGGGAGCAATTTTTGTCGCACCTAGAGACACGCCTTCCGAGCATGGACAGCCGGGACAGCCTAGAGACCCCCTTTAGTCTGACAGAACTGACCAATGTACTTGGCAAAATGAACCGGTGTAAGGTCCCGGGCTTAGATGGGCTCCCAGTACAGCCCCTGTACTTCAGGAGGTGCGGCGCCTTTGGGCACAGCAAGGAGGCTTTCTCGGGGAAGCGCTGCTGCTTCTGCGGTTCAGACCACCATGGGTTGGCCGACTGCAGGGCCCCAAGGTCTGCAGCCTGTGCAGGAGCTTAATATCTATTAAGGAGATGGGCCACTGACCGCTGTGTGTCTCCTAACCAATCGTGGTGCCGATTCAAGGAGCTGTGAGTTTAGGCAGCTAGTCAGAGCAGCTGTAAATAAAAATATCTTAACAGATGTAATTTGATAATTTGGACAGGTATACGCTATAAAGCGGGGTTTACTGATTTCCAATAAGGTCAAAGAATTTCTGCCACTTCTTGAAATACTTATTGGGTGTCCCGATCAGCCTGAAATAGCCACTCTATTTAATAACTCAAACCATTTTCTTAAAGTAGGAGCCTGAGACTACTTCCAGTGTCTTAATAGTAGCCTCCTGCCTACCATAATAGCTGTCTGGATCCAATCAGAGTCATGGTCTGTCAAGGAAATCAAAGGACTTGGATCTCCCGAAACATATAGGCTGGGCAGATAGGGATACTGTACCCCTAATATAGGTATGCCCAGCCCTCCCTGTTCCCCTGTTTTTTTGTAATATATTTAGACGTATACGAGCCTGTTTACCATTCCAAAGAAAAACATAACAGAGCTTTTCAAAATTCTGAAAATATTTCAAAGGAATGGAAATTGGTAATGCCTGGATAACGCAGTAAAATCTTGGGGCAACATTCATTTTAAGGACATTGGCCTTTCCCCACAATGAAAGAAAGGGGGGGCACCTGTCTATATCCGCTTTAAAATGATCCAAGAGAGGTTTTTGGTCAACCCTGCTCAGATCTGACAAATTTGGAGGAACGGGACACAGAGATATGTTATTCCTTTCTGAGGTCATAGGAATTGTGAAGAAAATGCTGTTTTAGGGCAGTAAGATGTCAGGGGGAGGGCTTCACAATTGGACCAATTTATTTTATAAATTGATAACTTGGAAAATTAATCAATAGTAGTTAAAAGAGAATTCACAGATTTTTCTGGGCTAGAAATAAAGGTTAAAATGTCATCTGCATACAGCATTATTTTATGGGTAGTTTGGCCAATCTGGATACTAGGGAAGTCCAGGTTCAATATTATAGCTACCGTTAAAGGCTCTAATGCCAAAGAAAAGAGGAGGGGGATATGTTATGTTACTGGCAGACTGTGAGTGAGCATGAAGGAGACCCGGACTCAGATTAGCAGTTCAGTAACTCACGGGTGGTTTATTTTCATCCAGAACAGGAAGTGTGTTACACATAACATAGTCCGTGCTACAACTCTCTGCTGTGCTTTACACTATTCCGTTTTACAGAACAGGATAAAGGGGATCGTTGGTGGACGCATTGTAGTCTAATGTATGGTGAAATAAGCCCATTTGTTACCACCGCAGCTTTGGGCCCTGTGTACAAGATATGAATCCACTTTATGAAGACGTCTCCAAATCCAAAAGCTTTCAAAGTCAGCAAAAGATAGCGCCACTCTACCCGGTCAAATGCCTTCTCAGCGTCTAATGATAGGGCAGCTACAGGCTCCTGTTCATTCTGAACATGCCACATGATATCTATGAATCTCCTGATGTTATCTGATGAGTTTCGCTGATGAATAAAGCTAACTTAGTACCAGAGCTGCTACTACTTTATTTATTTTCCCTGCTACCACCTTATTTATAATTTTTGCATCACAGTTAATAAGATAAACTGGTCGATAACTCTCACAGTTATGTGGGTCCTTACCCTTCTTGAAGATGAGCGAGATGCCTCAGACAAGGTTGGAGGAAGAAAGCCTTTTGCAAAGGATTCTTCATACATATTCATTAAATAGGGAGTTAATTCCTTACAATACATCTTGTAAAATTCTGCTGTAAACCTGTCTGGGCCAGGTGATTTGCCAGTGGTTAAGAGCACAATCACATCTACAATTTTCTCCTCAGGTATGGGTTTGTCAAGCTCCTCTTTCTGATTCGTTGTCAATACTGGTAAACTCAGTTTATAAAGAAAAGATCCAATCTCATCATCCACTGACAACTCTGTACTGTAAAGGTTTGTATAGAAATAAAAAAATGACTCATTAATCTCTTTTGTAGATGTTTTACGTCCCCCACATTGATCTCTTATACTCGAAATTGTGCTTAAGGATTCCTGTTTTTTTATGTAGCTGGCAAGTAATCTGTCGGCCCAGTCTCCTTCCTCACAGTACCTCTGCCTGGCTCTGAAATGAGAGAATTCCACTTTTTGTGAGAGAAGAGTATTAAACTTATATTTTAGTTCCACAAGTAAGGAGTAAGAGTAAGGACTCATTGGACAGGTCTATTTTGAATTTACCTTCTGCGACACTGATCCTCTGCTCTAATTCCTACTGTCTTGTAGTATTTTTTTTTCTTGAAAGCAGTGTTGTACTATGTGTCCCCTCAAAAAAGTGCTTCTTATGCCACAGCTGCAGATGATGCCATAGGTAGGTCAATCTCTGAATACATCTTAATCTCAGCACTAAGGGTTGTTCTAAATGCTTCATTCATTAGCAGACCTGAGTTCAGCCTCCATCTACGAGATTTTATAGTTTGGGTGAATGGTTGCATGATGTGTCACACAGGCATGATCTGAGATTATTATATTCCCAAATTTACAAGATAAAACAATGGCCATTAATGTCTTTGATAAGAGAAAGAAATCAATTGTTGAAATGGTTTGATGTGGGGAGAAAAAATATTGTAGTCCCTAAATGTAGGGTTAAAAATGTGCAATATATCCACCAAACCTAAAGCTTTGCATATATTTTCAAGAACCCGCTTTGATCTTCGGGGTTGAGAAGTGGATGGTCTACTGTGGTCAAGCACTATGTCCAAGCCCTGATTGAAATCCCCCACTAGAATGACTGGATGATTGCCCATTCTATTTATACTGCACTCTAGATCTGCAAAAAATATTGGCTCATCCTGAAGGGTTATTATTTTTATTGTTCACTTAATTTATTTAATAACATTATGATCTTTGCTCTCTTTTTAACTGTCACAATGACACAAGGCTTTGAAAGTTGTTTGTACTTTTTTCATCAACAGCAAGAGCTGTGAGGAGAACGTTATCCTGAGTGGCAGAGAAGCATCACTGCAACTAGCTATCTGAGTGAAGTGCTGGGAACCTCTCCTCAGATAGCCAGCGCTTGCCTGTTCTACACTGCTTAAAGTCTTACACAGGCCAGAAGATCTTTCCATCCACTCTTTTCCTCCGTTTCATCTTCTCACAGACTTTAGGACACTTAAATATTGTTTGAAACACAAGGACTGTTTGCTGTGTTCATGAAGGACACAGCAGAACACTATGATAAAACTTGTTGCTCAGTCAAGCTGGAGCTGCTCCCATTATTGGGACTGGACAACAACCTGTTACCTGGACTCTGCTGACGTAATCATATTGATAAGTTCTGTCCAATCACATGTCATTTGCATAAATGTATAACTGCTTGAATGAAGTCTGAGGGGTTCTCTCTGTCCCTCGACTGGCTTTAGTTTCTCTCTCTTTATTTCTCCCTCTCTCTGGGTTGTGAATGTGTTGATCTATCGAGATTTAACTACACTATGTGTTGACTCAATGATGTACTTTTACTCTTTTCTAATATATATATTTATTAATTTCTATTCCTTATATATAATATAAGTAATGCTGAGACTATTTTTCCAGTAAACTTAAATATATTTTAAATTCTAAGATCTGACTCATTGGTCAGACCATTTGATGACTCATTGGTCATTTCATGTTCTGGGATTCCTCACATTCAAGTTTAAGCTAAGTCATGCTGTGGTAAATTACCCTACAATCCAGATTAGGTGCATAAATATTTGCTACTATTAATATTTGTCCCTGAATTTCTGCCTGAACAATCAAAGTTCTACCCTTTCTTTTTTTAAATTCTTGAAATTGTAGGTGTTTATTGACTAGAATTGCCACTCCCCGGCTTCACAAAATAAAATATTTCCCATCCAATCTCTGCAAAGCATCGAACACTCATTGTCTGTGAAATGTGTTTCTTGTATAAAGACCAAATCACAATGTAAGAAGAGGGGGGGGTGGAGTGCTATACAAACTGCAGCTCCAACCACACAATTAGCAGACCTAGTCGCAGACCAGCAGACCTCAAAGCAGGTAAACCCAAGAAAAAGGGAAATTTAAAAATAATATTATATATTATAATTCATATTATAGAACCCCAACCCATGCGGGGATCGAATCCGGGCCGCAGCCCAATACTCGTACCGCTGTACCAGCGAGTGGATTGGGATGCAGCCGCCGAAAAGGGGCGGAGCAACGAAAGTCACGCATAGCGGGAATGAGAGAGGGTAAGAATTGTAAATAAAGCTCGCAGGGAAGCGGCTACCTCTAATGACGCGAGGTGAGGATTAACTGAAACAAAAGAGCTTCGAAAGAAAACAAAACTGAATTGAGGTGCTTGTGGATTAAATGCTGTTTCACCAGAGAGGAGAGAGAAGGTGAGCAAACCGCGAGCCTCACAGCTGCTTCACACACACACAGAGAAAGAGGGGGGTGGAGGGGAGCTCACCAAACTAGAGAGAGAAAGGAGAGAGAGAGAGAGAAAGGAAGACAGGGAAAACTAGAGAGTGGGGACGAGAAGTCAGGGATGCTGCCCAATCCCGCTCAAAGCAAAGTAGGAAACCGGAAATTGCCGTGAACAGAGCAGTGGGAAAAGAAAGAGCCGAGGCTCACTCGAGAAACCGGCATAGATTCGCTCTCAGGAGCATCAAAGATCCAATGCCGAGTGGCTGGTTGGCGTTGCTTATAAGGAGTTGGTAGCAGGTGTCAGTAATTAGTAATTATTGAAACCCTGATGTTTTTGCAACAATAGGGTTCTTCATGTGTGATATACTGACAAGGTGATGTGATTTCCGTCTGGATAAAAAAAAAAGTGGGGAGCTGCACAGCATTTTGCTTTCACCTAAACCTAGAGTTTATTTTTACATTGATACAGCATAAATATTAGACTAATAAAAGGCATGAGCACCAGCGGGAATGTCTATAGATGGTATATTGTTAATTGTGTCTAAAAAACTGTGTCTGAAGAGCTCAGAGTCTCTCTGTAAGAGCATTGGCTGAACAGAGTTTAAATGTATTGGCTTTCAAAACTGGAAGGTGGAGCTCATTATCTTATTATTAAACGCCGCTTTTTACGCCGCTTATTACGGCGTCAAGAGAGACACTAAAACGCCGCTTTTTACGCCGTCTCATTGCACTGAGACGGCGCTCTGTACGGCGCGCAAAAAGGGTCGAAAAACGCTGTGGGAAACGGCGTCTTCTGTGCTTTTAGCGGCGTTTTTAACGCCGTCGTGAAATCATACGGCGTATATTACGGCGTCTTGAAATCATACGGCGTATATTACGGCGTAAACCCCACACAGAATGCCGTATTTTACGCCGTTCTTTTCGACAAAAGGCGTCTGGTCCAGGCGTTTTTTGGGCCTTTTGGCGTTCCATAGTCCTCGCTTGAGTTAGCCAAACAATTCACTTCCAGCTAGTTCCGTTCCACTAACGCAATTAAGACTCAACCTGTTCCCACTAATTCAAGGCATGCTTTTGTAATCAAGGCTCACACGCGTGCACACGGTATTTACACAGCCTCAGTTATCGAGCCTTGAAAAGCAGAGAAAATAAAAACAATGATAATCTTTTAAAATAATGATTTAATCCCTTAACGTTCCATGTGGCTATGCTCAGACCCTGCACGTTTCCTAATTTAGCTGACATAACATACAATACAGCAGTATGGTGACCACCTGTCACCATGTCTTCTAAATTTAGCCTAGTGTGTAAAATGACCAAATCCCCACAAACGTGTTTATCCTCTGAATGAAAAGGTACATGGATACTGAATAGGAGGAGTAGCAGTGACTGGGATAAAAACAAAAAAACAAACAACATAATCAAAAATATAAAACAAAACAGTGTAAAATAAACAAGTTGGCTTCCACTCTCTGGGTGCCCCGAAAAAAACACCAACTAGGTCTGTGATCTGCAAGCTTTTGGCAGCTACAAGGGCAGTGCCACCATCACGACAACTAACTCTAAACAGTCTATATAACTCGACTAAACAGCTCTCTAACCAATGTTATTGAAGATGGGCCTCACTGTAACTGACATCAACAAGGACATTATTAATGCAACTGTGAGCAAAAATACAAACTAAACAAAGTCTATAACAATCATTAAGTCAATAACTGACTTGTACACACATGTAGAGTATCAAGAAAAACAAATTTACCTTAAAACATAAGACCAAGTTCACATACACTAAATATGAAAACAATAAAGCTGGTAGTTAAGAACCGCATTTTGAAGTAGTGCACATAAAACCTGCACTTAACAATATTTACATTACCTGTAAGTTCTTTATTGCTAAACAGCCAATTTGGTCTACCACAGCTAATGGTCATACATCAAATCCAGGATGTCCCTGGCACAGTGCACCATCAGGTAAGGGTAGAATCAGCCTCTGGCTGTAGGGTGGAAATAAAGCTAAACGTGGTGCGGGCGTTATCAAAGCACCGCTCACCTCCGCAGTGATACAGAGAACCACAGGGTGTTTCTGTTTGAAAGGTATCTTGTGTTGATGGAGTAGTTTCTTGCATTCTCAAACACTTTGGTGCAGAGACACCATTTCCTTTGAGTAGTCCTAGAAAGATCCTGATGAGGTTGCCATTCCAGCGGATTTCACCCTTTTTTCTCGCCGCGTTGGTTATTGCCTTTTTGTTCTGCCTGTTAAGAAACCAGGCGATGAGGATTCTATCCGGTCTGTTTCTCCCTTTACGAGTGGCTGACAAGCGGTGACATCGCTCCACCAAAAGCCCAGACGTTAACTCCAGACCGAGCATCTCAGGAATCACATCCGACAGGAACTTTGCCGGGTCTCTCCCTTTGCAATGCTCTGGAAAACCTTGAAATTATAGATTTATAGATTTATTATAGCGGTGGGTCCACTATATTTTGCTGGAGACTAGACATCTCGGTGCGAGTTGCAGATGGACTTTCTTTTATCTCTTTTACGCACTCCTGAAGTGAATCCTGTCTGCTCTCTGCCCTCCCAAGACGGGGAAGAACTTCTGTGAGCTTGCCCTCTATCGACGTAATTGTTCTTCTGATTTCCTCCAGGCTGCTACTATGTTTGGCAAACATTTGCTTGAGAAGCACATTAATTCTAGCAATCTCCTCGTGCAGGCAATCGTAATGTCGTAATTCTGAACAAAACTTCTAATGGTGCACAGATGTCTCCCCTTAAGCTGCCATTTCTCAGATTGAGTCATGTGACTCATACTGAGATTTTTCTAAAAGAAAGGTAACGGAGCTAACCATGTAAACTGTGATTACATTGTTTCCCATAGCTGGTCGTCTCCGAATCAGTAAAATCCAATCAAATCAAATGTATTTGTATAGCGCTTTTTACAACTGGTGTTGGCACAAAGCAGCTTTACAGAAACATGATTACAGGACAAAGAATCAGGCAAAACATTAAACATAGAATATACATAATACAGAACCCCCAGTGAGCGCGGAGGCAAGGAAAAACTCCCTCAGAGCTGCAGGAGGAGGAAGAAACCTTGGGAGGACCAAGACTCACATTAAAGGGGGGACCATCCTACCACTGGTCAAATGGCTTTTAAATTAATTTTAAAAAGTCTTTCATACATCCAAATAGGTTTTATATATTCAGGTGTATAGCAGCTCCACTAATGGCTTATAGAGTAAGATAGATGATGAGCAGCTGATCTGTGGTGGTGGATGGAGAAGAGCTGACTTCAGTAACTTCCAGTCTGGCCAGACAGAGGACATGAGAGCCTGAGGGTCCCTCGGTATCGGGTCAGACAGGTGGGCAGTCAGTAACTCGGAGGAAGGCAGAGAGATGGAATTAGTTTTGACTGTATTTATGTAAAACAGAGAATATAAAACATTATCAGAGTGTGGCAAATGACTCCGGCAGATCTAAATAAAACAGCCTAACTAAAGGCAGAGAGCCAGAAGGTAACATAGACATGGAGGCTCCCTGAAACACTGGCATCCACCCACTCCACCGTCCACAAACCTGAGTGACCGTGTGCAGTGGGAGAACAACAGCACCAGCATCTCAGTTTACCACAATTTCCTCTGTCCATGAACCCCTGAATCTGCAGCCTTATCTAAAGGGAAAAACATTAATTACCAAAAGCTAAACTAAACAAGTAAGTTTTCAGTCTAGACTTAAAGATTGAGACTGTGTCTGAGTCCCGAACATATTCTGGGAGATTATTCCAGAGTTGAGGCGCTTTATAAGAGAAAGCTCTTCCTCCTGCAGAGCTCCTCTGAATTTTAGGAACTACTAATAAACCAGCACCCTGAGATCTAAGTAATCGCGGTGGTTCATAACAGGAGATGAGGTCTTGTAAATACTCAGGAGCGAGCCCGTGTAGGGCTTTATACGTTAACAGGAGAATTTTATAGTGTATGCGGAATTTGACTGGAAGCCAGTGCAGTGCTGATAGTACTGGACTAATATGGTCAAATTTTCTCGTTTTAGTAAGGACCCTGGCTGCAGCATTTTGAACTAGCTGAAGTTTATTTAAGTTACTGCCGGAACATCCAGACAGTAGCGCATTACAATAATCTAGCCTTGAGGTAATAAAGGCATGTACTAATTTTTCTGCGGCATGCAGTGATAGGGCATTTCTTAGCTTGGCAATATTACGGAGGTGTAGAAAAGCTGTTCTAGTAACATTAGATATGTGTTTATCGAATGCTAGATCTGAATCTATGATAACTCCAAGGTTTTTAGCTGCTGAACCAGGGGTGGCTGAGAAGTCAGCCAGATTTAGCATTAAGTCTGATAATTTATTTCTAGCAGCTTTGGGGCCTAATAGGAGAACTTCTGTTTTATCACTATTTAATAGGAGGAAGTTGTGCGACATCCATGATTTTACATCTTCTACACAATCCTCGATTTTCTTTAATCTCACTCTGTCATCAGGTTTGGCTGATATGAAGAGCTGCGTGTCATCCGCATAACAATGAAAATTCACATCATGTTTTCTAATAACTTTGCCCAGTGGGAGCATATATAATGTAAATAATAACGGTCCTAATATAGAGCCTTGTGGAATTCCATATCTTACCTTAGTATAACTGGAAGACATATCATTTAACCTCACAAACTGATAGTGATCGGTTAAGTATGATTTAAACCATGCTAAGGCAGTTCCGGTTACACCGACCATGTTCTCTAGTCTTTCTAAAAGGATAGTATGATCTATTGTATCAAAGGCTCAGATCGAGAAGTACCAGTAGGGAAACACAGCCTTGGTCGGCAGCTATAAGTAGATCGTTTGTTATTCTAACTAAAGCTGTCTCAGTGCTATGATAAGGCCTAAATCCAGATTTTGGTCCAGATCTGGTTTCTTTGCAGGTAAGAGCAAAGTTGTTGGGCTACAGCTTTTTCTAAAATCTTAGAAATAAAGGGTAAGTTTGAAATAGGTCTATAGTTAGACAGTACACTAGGATCAAGATTTGGTTTCTTGATCAGAGGTTTAATTACAGCTGTTTTAAAGGCTTTGGGTACATGGCCCAGGGTGAGCGATGAGTTTACTATCATTAACAGAGGTTTAATTATATCTGGCAGTACCTGTTTTAGTAATTTTGTGGGAACAGCATCAAGTGTGCAGGTTGTGCTGTTTGAAGAGGAGATAATTTTATCTAGTTCTAGCTGTGGAAGTGGGTTAAAGACTTCCAACCTAACTTCAGTAACAGGGTTTTGTTCTAGATCAGCCAGACCAGATGACAGAGGATGTAATATTTATCTGTTTAATTTTATCCCGAATGTTTTCAATTTTACTATTGAAGAAGTCCATAAAATCGTTGCTGGTGTGAATGGCTGGAATCTGAGGTTCAGTACCTGCCTGGTTTTTAGTTAATTTGGAAATAACACTAAAGAGAACTCTAGGATTATTTTTATTTATCTCGATCTGTGAGGCCAGATACACTGAGCGGGCTTTATTTAGTTCTTTTCTATATTTAACAAGACTGTCTTTCCACGCAGAGTGAAACACTTCCAGTTTAGTTGATCGATATTTACGCTCTAAATTTCGTACTAACTGCTTTAAGGTACGAGTTTGATCATTATACCACGGTGCGAGCTTTTTCTGTCTCTCTATTTTATGTTTAAGGGGTGCTACAACATCTAAGGTAGAGCGAAAGGTATTTTCTAAACCTTCGGTTAGTTTGTCTAGTTCTACTGGGTCTACAGGAGAATATATTAGAGTTGATAAGTCTGGAAGCTTCTCTGTAAATTGTTGGGCTGTAAAAGGTGTGGAGGGTTAGAAAATTGCCTCCATCTAGTAACACAGACACCCCCCCACTTATTTTTTTATTTTATTATTTTATTGTTATTTTATTATTTTTGTATTTTATTGGAATTATCAGAACCATTCTAAAAGCTATTCAAGCCAGTCTTACACTTTTACATGGTGTTACACCACCCAACCGCTGGATGGCGCTTCATCCCAGTGAGCTGCATGGAGAACACACTAAAATTCGAGGACTGAGCATGCTCAGTTTAGAAATAAACTCTTGCTGCCTTCGAACAAGCTGTTTATTTGCTTTGTGTCCTCCACTGGCTTGCAGGTAACTAAAAATACTACTTTAAACACTCTAGTTTACATAAATAGTAATAAAAATGGCTAGGAGAGCGTTTTGTTAAGTGTTTTGAGGTGTTTTGTTGTTTAAAAAACGTTTAGTTTTGCCTGTAATCTAATCTTTGGTTCTGGGGTGACTAATCACTAAGCTGAGGGTGCCATCTTACCTAACAATGAGAGAGTCCATACACATGCTTTTCACGAGTATTTCTGAATGTTTTGTTCATGTAAAATAGCCAACTTTGTACATATTACAGAGACATGCTTTGTTAAACAGCACTTTTGTTCTGAAACTAGAGCTAGTGACACCATATCGGTGCAGTTTTCTAGTATTCTGAGGTATGGTATCCACCATTTTGTGAGTTTCTGAGTACTATGCATAAGTGAGTTATGAGTATCCACGCAAATGCATTTCGTCTGTGTTTTGGAGTTAAAAAATGGTTGTTTCTGATCAATCGAAGCCTTATTAGTGCAGTTCATAAAGTTAAAATGTACTACAGTGCAACTTCTATTTTTTCTGTGAGTGTAAGCAGTAATACTGGCAGTATTAAGCTACCTTGGCTGCCTCGAGTATATGTGTTTGTTGAGATGTTGGTGTAAATGTTGTATGTGTAGCTGTGTAATGGGGAAAATGTAATGTTGAGTAAATGTGTGATAGTATAAGCTAATATTTGAATATCTTATATATATATATTTAGATTTACATATACATATATTTTACATATACTCTGAAATGCATATTCGCATTTTACTGTCATGTTATTGGAGATACTATGAAACTAGCTAAACTTGTAAATGTTGACAAAGAAACCAAATATAATAAGTATTCTGTATTTTACATATTTACAACATATTTACAATGGGAGGTATATACAGGGTAAATTACAACAAGAATGTGCATGTGTATTTTTATATGAACAAATTATATTTTATACCTTGCTATTATATATGAAAAAAAACTAAATAATAATTATTGAAGTGATGAAATGAATGAAAGAAATGTTGATTTTAGAAATAAACTCGTGCTGCCTTCGAACAAGCTGTTTAATTGCTTTGTGTCCTCCACTGACTTGCAGACTTGCAGATCCAGTTATTTCTCAGGATACACAGTGCTGATGGGTCTGTGTATCCCTTGCTGCTGGCCCAGAAACCCCTAGACCTGGCGCCGGCAACAAAGGCGTAATTGAACGTTTTACAGAGTAGCTAGGGGATGTACATATATTATGACTGAGATGTAATTTAAATGAAAGAAGGTAATGATCTGACATTGCGGAGGTTTGAGAACGAATATTCGGGTTATCTATGCTCACACCCAGGGTCAAAACTAAATCCAGAGTATGATTACAGTAATGAGTAGGTCCTGTTATATTTTGAATAATACCAACTGAGTCTAAAATTGATGTGAATGCCTTTTTTAATGGATCATCCAATTTTTCGAAATGAATGTTGAAGTCTCCAACTATAATCACTTTATCATTACTTACTGCTAAGTCTGTGACAAAATCACTAAATTCTTTTAAAAATTCTAAATAGGGCCCTGGTGGTCTGTAGATTTTAATTAAAGAAAATGCATTCTTTTTTGTAACTGGATTAATTATACTGGTGTAAAGAAGCTCAAAAGAAGTAAAATTTTCTTAGTGTTTCTGATTGCTAACTAAGGTACTTTGGAAAAATATGCAGACCCCACCTCCTCTACCGGACAATCTACCGGATTGTGTATATAATTATAGCCTGCAGGGGTGGCTTCATTTAATGCTACATATTCATTTGGCCTAATCCAGGTTTCTGTCAGACACAGAACATCGAATTTCTGATCAGTTATCATTTCATTCACTAGAACTGCTTTTGAATTTAGAGATCTAATATAAAGTAAACCAATCTTTAGGCTTGAAATGTTAGTACTACAGTCTGGATATGATTGTTTAATATAAGTTAAGTTATTTAGATTTACTGTTTTAGTTTTTTGATGTTTTTGTTTGACTCGGGGGACAGACACAGTCTGAATACATTGGTATCTAGGTAACGTCTCTTTGCAGCTCGCAGACGGTCGGTTAAGCCTCTCTGTCTGCGGCCTGGTCCCGGCTCTGGATTGTCAGCAGCTTCTAATACTACTCTGCCGACTAGCTAAAAGACTATGAGCTATGCTGCATGAAAGTAAGGCAGCACCCTCCCGCGTGGGGTGGACACCATCCCTACCTAAAAGACCAGGCTTGCCCTCAAAGTGTAGCCAGTTATCTATAAAGCCTACATGATTTTCTGCACACCACTTGGACATCCAGCGGTTCAGCGAAGAAAGCCTGCTGTAAGCTTCATCACCACGCCTCATTGGGATGGGGCCAGAGCAGATTACCTCCTCGGACAGCGTCTGGGCTTGTTTAATCACCTCTTTAATATTAGCCTTAGTTACTTCAGACTGCCGCAGACGAATATCATTGGCCCCTACATGAATTACTACCCTCGAATATCTCCTATTCCCTAACCTGAGGTTGCCACTAATGTCCGGTGCTCTGGCTCCCGGTAAACTAGTAACTGTTGCCGCTGGTGCCCCTAAAGGAGTAGCTAATTTCACGTGTCGGACGATAGAGTCTCCTATCACCAGAGTACCTTTAACAGGCTCCTCAGTTGGTGCTTCACTGAGCGGGGCAAACCTGTTTGACACGTGAACTGGGGGAGCGTGGTGTTTAGGTGGGCTGGCTGTGGCCTTTGCGGTAGCATTAGCCTTAGCCTTTCGACTATGCCGCCGAGACGTTACCCATTCGCCCCGCTGTGAGGGCTCTAAGGCCGGAGTCGAGGGGGTACTAACTCTCCCTGAGACACCCGGGGCTGCTAACAGTGAATCCTGCTGTCTATCCCTTATTAAACCCCGGACGTGCAGCTCTAACTTATTCACCTTATCCACCAAGGTGCTAACTATCTCACACTTAGTACAAATACCACTATTGTTACCAGTATCGGTGGATAAGGGATCTAAGCTATACATGCCACACTCTAAACAGGTGTAAACCTGAGCAGAAGCCATGGAGAAAAAAACACTCACCTTGTTTCAGTTGAAATTAGAAACTTACACAAACAAACTGCAGCAGCAAACAGCTAATCCAGCAAACCTGAGGAAAAAGTCTATAAAAGTAGACTGAGAGTGGATTAATAGGTGTGTAGAGCAAAGAGGAAGCAGACTAAAAGTGGATTAGTAAGTGTGAAGAGAGTAAAAGAGAAGAAAACTGAAAAGTGTAGAAGCTGAAGATTAAAGCAAGCTTTCAGCAGCAGACCAGAGTAGTAGAGAGCAGAGCAGGGAGCAGAGCAGGAAAATGGGCGGGAAAAAAGTTTATGGGCGGGAAAAAAGTTTAAAAGGAATAACGGTAAAAGAGTAAAAGACAGACCTTTTTGAACAGTGGCTAGAGTAGGGTGACGTTAAATGGGTGGGACATCTGTTGGCTTCGCTGCTTAGTAGCTACATAGTAAAAAGAAGGGCCCCGCAACCAGGTGGCGATATTCGGGTTATCGCTTCTCTGCCTTTTGGCTAAGATCAGGCGAGATGTCCTCTTTTGGGGACGACAGATACTGCTGCTTTTGCGGCTAATCCCCAGTGGGGAGCTGTTTTTGGGCAGCACACTTGATTAACGCCATGGCTGGGAAGGCGACTAGCACTGGCTTAATCAAAAAAAAAAAATCTGTTCTCATCAGTTTGATCGGATCCAAGAGGACGTCGGCTGTGCTTGGGCTTAGTTTTAGAAGGAGTTTAAGGGTGAACATATGTGCAGCAGTAGGTGGCTTGACCGCTGCTGCCGCAGGGGATCCCTTGAGCTCCTTTTTATTTTCTTTTATTTCTTTTAAAGTTTTTTAGTTTAGCTCTCAACCCCTTCGGGATGACGAAGAAAAGGACCTTACCGCCAAAGAAGACACCATCGGAGGTGGCGGCGACGACGACAGGGATATCCCCTCTGCTGGGACCCGGTGGTGGTGGAATGGGGGTCCCCCACACCGTCCGGTGTGAGGGCGCCCTCTTTACCGAGCCGGAGGTGAGGGAAGTTCCATCTGCGGGGGTCGTGAAAATCTACAAGATTCAGGCCCCTATATTCTCCACCCCAGCTGAGGCCAGGTGCTCGGCCCCGGGCTCGCCCCCTCGGCCTAATAGAGAGGCACCCCCTGCTCCCTTGAAGACATCAACAGCAATCAAGAGGGGTAGGGAGCAGGACCCAACCAAGACTGAAAAAAAGGTGAGGAAGGCGGGCACCTCCCCTCCGGCGGCGTCCGAGGGAGCCCCTCCAGGAAGACCAACTGCTCTCGATCCGGAGGGCCATAGGTGGATAATGGACATCCGGATAGACGACGAATACGTGTCGGTCTCATCAGGTTCGGAGGGGGAAGAGTCCTCCGGAGAGTACTCCGAAGAGTAGAGGGGCTCCCTCCGTATCCTTTTAAAAGTTTTTTAACCTTTTTAATTACAGGCCCAGGCACAGCCAAAAAAGAGAAGCGTTTTTTAGATTTGTTTTTTAACCTTTTTTTCATATTGATTAAATGGTTTGTTTTGTTTTGTTTTAAGTGTATTTAGCGGGGATGATGAGAGAGTAACCGAGTGTACAAACTTTGACGTTGAAATATTTCTGACCCGTAAAAAAATAAAAATAAATAAATAAATATATCTGTTTTTATCAGCTTAATATCTGATACGCTCTCTATATGAGGGCTACATATTAAATGGATTTTTAGAACAGGGAGCCAGAACAGGAGCTTGCTCCTTCTGCTCCACGCATCAACCTCGTATTGCAGTACCTCCAGGACCGGTGCACCTTCCTTACAGCGGTGCAAAGAAAGAAGAAACGACTGGGTCGTTGGCTGAGTACTTGAAGAGTGCGTGACTTGTTAGGGGGGAGGGGTCGGTTCTTGTGATTTGTCTTGTTTTTTTTTAAGTGAATGAATGCATGTTTGTGGTGTTGTTGTTCTTGTTCTATATATTTATTTATTTATGTTTACGTTGTTTCCGACAGGGGGAGGGTCTTTTTCGAGTGTGTTCCGTTTTTGTTCTTTTTTTTTTATACATTTTTTTATTTTGTATTTGATATGTTGTTTAGCTGGTCTCTTTGTGTTGTTTTGTTGTTTTGTTTTGCTTTGTGCTCTTTAGGCAACCGAGACTGTACCCGCCCAGGCATGACATCATCAGGAATCGGGCGCGTTAACTGGAGGAAAAGACAAAAAAGTCGACCGTTGCCTTCCCTCTCGAGCTTCCTTCGCTCCCTGCCTTCCTCCAGCTGCCTCGGCCCTTTTTGGACCTCTGAGGGGTTTGTGGAGTTACGGGTATTGCTCGGGTTTCTCTTCATTCACGTATAAATCTTTCGCCTTTTACTAAAGATGTCCGTGGAGGAGAATGTTGACGAGTATTGTTTATTTTTTAAAGGCTTTGCTTTTAGCAAAGCTGCATATTTTGGTCAATAAAAGAAAGAAAAGAAAAAAAAGTCAGACCTCTTTGAACAACGGCTAGAGTAGGGAGACATTAAGTGGCTGAGAAATCTGTTGGCTTCGCCGCTCAGTAGCTACGTAGTGAAAAGAACGCCCCCGCAAGCAGGTGCCGGTGTCCGGGTTATCGCTTCTCTGCCTTTTGGCTAAGATCAAGTGTAGTATCTGTTCTTTTAAGAACGGACTCACTTGCTGGAAGAGCATGGCTGAGAGAGCGTCATCGTCGGCCCGAGTGGTGCGACTAAAACACACGGTGCGGCTAGAGCTGGTACCAGAAGCGGAGGAGGCGGACAGGACGAGATTTGGATGGGACTACGTGGTCCAGCGGGTGCTGAGGGACTTCGGAGGGCTCGGTCCCTCACGGATCTTCTGCCTGCAGGACTTCGTGGCGGCGGGTTTCGTGGACGTCACCCTGGCGTCCTTCAGCGACTGCACGACTTTCTATGCTAAGTGCAGCAAAGGTACTCAGGAGGAGGTGCTGCGGGGGCTGCGGGCCGTCCCCCTCTTCGCTATGGATGAAGTCCCGGTGACGGTCCACATGTACAATCCGTACGTGGAGGACGACGTCATCCGAGCCTTCTTGGGGCGGTACTGCAGCTCCGTCTCGGCGGGAGAGAAGGTAAGAGGGCGGTTCGGCATCTGGAACGGGAAGAGGAGGTTCCTGGTCCGGCTCCGGGTGGACCCTGCCGGCACGGGGGGTCTGCTCCACCCGCCTGGGAGCTTTGCCATCGGCCCGCACCGGGGGTCCCTGCACTACCCCGGCCAGCCCCTGTACTGCAGGAGGTGCGGCGCCCTCGGACACAGCAAAGAGGCGTGCTCGGGGAAGCACTGCCGCTTCTGCGGATCCGATCAGCACGGGGCGGCCGAGTGCGGGACCCCCAAGGCCTGCAGCCTTTGCGGAAGCCAGGGACACCTCTTCCGTTCCTGTCCCTCCCGCCGAGGTACGTACGCCAGCCTCTTCCAGGACGAGTACAGGCCGTCTGAACCAGACCAGGCACCGCCGAGAGGGGACGCCAGGCCACAGGACGCCAGGGTGTCTGCCGCCATCGTGGACGACGGAGAGGCCGGGCCTTCCACCGCCTGCAGGGGCCCTCCTCCTCCCCCTCGGCCCCCAACGCCTCCGCCACCGCCTCCGCCCCCACCATCAGCGACGGAGGCTCCGGCCGCACCGGTCCCGGAGGACCTGCCGGCAGGACAGCAGCAGCAGGAGGTGCCACCGACGCCGGGAGACGTCGTTGCAGAGACCCTGCTGGGCCCCACCGGCGAGTCCACGGGCCTCGGGCCGGCCCCACCGCTGCCCGACTCCTGGACGCCCATGGACTGGGCGGAGGTGTTGGAGGGGATGGAGCCCGGGGCACCAATCGTGCGGCCCGGGTGGGCAACCGTCGCCGTCCCCGACGGCCAGCCAGAGCCACCCCCCCCTGCCCCCGCTCCTGCCAGGGAACGGGATCCTCAGGCTGAGGAGGACGGCGAACGAGCCAAACGGTCCAAGGTTGAGGAGGCCCGGGAGTTCGACCTCCTCGACCCAGCCAGCGTGCTTTTGCCGGGGCCGGGCCAGTGTGCGGACATCGCACCCCAGGACCCCAGCACAGACTGGTCCCCGCCTCTGCTGGACGGCTCCTCATCGTCAGACCCAGAGGACGCAGGTCAGGAGGGGTGGGAGAGGGTGGCCACCAGGCGGACGAGGTCTGTGGGGGGAAGGGTAAAGGGAAAAATAAATGACCGCCCTTATGCGGTATCCTTTCAGGGATAGGGCAGTGGTAGGGAGTATTTTGAGGGAGTGGGACTTTGTTTCGGAGGGGAGGAGGGTTTTTTGGGGAAGGGGTGGGGGACTTTGGGACTTCTTTGGGGTGGGTGGACTTTTGTGGGTGGCGGGTTGTGGGACTGTGTTGGGGTTGGGTGGGCTTGTTGGACTGAGTAGGGTTGTGGGGGGTTTGTGCGTGTGGGGGGGGTTTCTGGGACTGTGTTTGTTGGGGGTGGGCTTTCGCGGGAGGGGGGGTTTGTGGGACTGTGTTTGTTTGGGGTGGGCTTTTGTGGTATGTAAATGTGTAGGTTAACTGTGGGGTCCCTGAACGTTCGGGGACTGAGGGACGGGGTTAAGAGGGAGGCAGTTTTTACTAGCTTGCGAGCGTCCCGATGCGAGGTCTTGTTTGTGCAGGAGTGCCACTTGACCTCGCAGCGGGACGCATGCAATTTCTCAGCCCAGTGGAGGGCGGGGCCCTCGGTGTGGGGGGTGGGGGAGGGAGTGGCGGACGGAGTGGGCGTTTTATTTGGCTCCGGGGACTTCTCGGTCCAGACCGTTCAGTCCCCGGTGCCAGGACGCATAATTTGCGTCGACGGGGAGTGGATGGGGATTGCCCTCAGGGCAATAGGAGTGTATGCTCCTGCCAGCCCGGCCGGTCGGCGAGGGTTCTTTACCCACCTGGAGCCCCCGTTGTTCACGAACAAGGTCCTCGTCGTTGGCGGGGACTTTAATCGAGACGCTGGTCGAGCGGCTGCAACGAGAGCCTGCTTTCGGCGGCCTGCACATCCCAGGAGGAAGGGGTCTCAGCGCGAAGGTGGCGATTTACTTTTAAATGATCCTTTATGGGCTTGGATTGAGCGCCGTGCCCCGCAGAGAGGCCAGGCCTCTGTGGACGGCCGTCTCCGTGGCCAAGTGCGTGCTCTGGGGCACGCGCTGCGAGTGCCTCAGGGTAGCGGAGCCGCGGCCGGACACGAGGCACCTCTTCCTCGCCTTTAAGGCGAGGTACGCCACGGTCTCTCAGGCGGGGCGCGAGCCCGGAGAGGAGATCATCAGGGTGGGCGTGGGCGGCAGGGGAGAGAGGTCCGGCTTCGCAGGCCCGACGGTAATGGGGAGGCCCTGGTGGCCCCGCGGATGATCCACGGGCAGGGCCTCTCGCTCTCTTTCTTGGGGAGTAGGGATTGGGTCGAGTCCGCTCCGTCCGTCCGCCGGAGGTGTGGGGGGGTTGGGTGACTTGGGGTATGGTTATTTCCTTTGGGTTTGGTTTTGGGTGGGTTTGCTAGTTAGGGGCGGTTGCTTCTGTCTGGGCTGGGCTTGGTGGGGGTTTCGTTGGGTCAGGGGCTGGGCGGGAAGGGTTGGAGTTTTTTGGCAAAGTTAGTTTCCTTCTGGGATTTTGTTACTGGGAATTGGGATTATGTTCGGAAGGGGGAAGATTTTAAAAAATGGGGAGTTGGGGTTTATGTGTGTTGTGGGTTGGGTGTTGCGGTGGGTTTGTATTGGGTTTGTGCTCTGTATGACATGTAAAAATGGATGAATAAACGCGCTGGTTGCTAAACAGAAAAAAAAATCTGTTCTTATCAGAAAGAACAAGCCCTTTGCAACCTGTTCCATCGTGTAACATCACAAAGCCAGGTGCGGAGGCCGAGAAGCGAAGCTCGTAGAGCTTTTAGTTGGATTTTAGATTAGTTGAGACAGATTTTTTTAGTAAAGTTCTTAGATGGTTTTACAGGAATGATGAGGGAAAGTAACCTGGTGAATTATACTGGTGAAATTTTTCTGACCTGAAAAAAAGAGAAAAAAAAAAATCTGTTCTTATCAGTTTAATATCGAAGCGTTGAAGGAACGACTCGGCTGTGCTTGGGCATTGTTTTAGAGGAGTTCAGGGGTGAACATATGTGCAGCAGCAGGTGGCCTGACCGCCGCTGCCGCAGGGGGATCCCTTGAACTCCTTCTTTGGTTTTATTTATTTGTTTTTCCTGGCAAAATTTGGGGAGGTCCAGCCGGGGGAGAGAGTGGTCCGGGACGAGCTGGGGATCTGGAACGGGCACCGCCAATACATGATAACTTTCAAAGAGGAACAGGGAAGTTTGAGGTACCCCCCCGACTAATTTTAATCTGGACGGCAGCAAGGGGTACCTCTTCTTCAGGGGGCAGTCCGCCTTCTGCCGGGGGTGCCTCAGGTATGGACACCAGGCCGAGGGGTGCAAGGAGATGGTCTGCAAGAACTGCTTGGGGAAGGGGCACCTGGCCAAGAATTGCCAGAACCCCTGCCGCTGCAGGAGCTGTGGCGGGGAGGGACATTTAGCCCACTCCATGCGGTCAGGAGCTCTCTCCTTGCTATACAAGAAAGGAGATCCCAAGGATCTAGCTAATTGGAGACCCCTGACCATGCTGTGCGTTGATCTTAAGATCTTAGCCAAGGCCCTGACAGAGCACCTGAAGAAATCCATGTCGTGCCTGATCCACAGCGACCAGACCTGTGGGGTCCCGGGGAGATCGGCAACCTGGAACCTCCACCTAATCAGGGATGCCATCTCCTGGGTCGGAGACAGAAATGTCCCACTGGCGCTGGTGAGCTTAGATCAGGAAAAGGCTTTCGACCGAGTAGACCGCTGCTTCCTTGAGAGGGTGTTGACGACACTAGGGTTTGGGCCCAAGTTCCTCAGATGGCTCTTAACGTTATACGCTGAGGTTGGAAGCCGTGTTTCCATCAACGGCCACCTGAGCGACTTAGTACCGCAAGTGAGTGGAGTACGACAGGGGTGTCCTCTGTTCCCTTTACTCTACGCGCTCTACGCGCAGCCATCAGAGCCCACCCAGAGATAGATGGTCTCCCCCTCCCGGGGGGCGGTGGAAAAGTGGTCAAACTTGCCCAGTATGTAGACGACACTACGTTGTTTGTATGCTCGGACCGGTCACTCAGGATTGCCTTAGACATGGTGCAGGCGTTCGGTAGAGCTTCCGGTGCGGCATTGAACCTTGGCAAGTCGGTAGTCAAGTATTTCGGCAGTTGGACAGATCGAAGGGACATTGTAGGGGGTTTGGCCCTCAGCGATGGTCCTCTGAAGATCTTAGGGGTCTCCTTCATGGCAGAAGGGGCTGCCCGAGCCAACTGGGAAGAGCGTTTAGCTCTGGCCAGGCGCAAGATGGGGCTGTGGAAAGCCAGGTCCCTGTCCTTTCTGGGTAAGGTATTGGCATTAAAAGTAGATGTCCTTCCCTCACTGCTGTATTTAGCTCATGTCTACCCCATGCCCTGCTGCATGCGGCAAGGGCTCACTAAATATATTTTTAGTCTCGTCTGGGGAGGTAGATATGAGTATGTTAAGAGGGAAGTGATGTACCTGGGAAAGGACAAGGGAGGGAGGGATGTACCTGACTTCCCTCTTAAGCTGGATTGTCTGTTTTCTGCACAGCTCTGTGCACGCCTGGCAGCTCCCCTAGAACACCCCCATCAATATTTTGTACGGTTGTGGCTGTCCTGGCCAATGCGTACTCTAGTGAGTACGTGGTCCAACTCCTACCCTAAGGCTGAGACCCTACCGGATCACTACAAGCACCTGGTAAGATGGAACAGCTTGCTTCCGGTGGGGTTGAAGCCCGAGACCTTTGTTAGGTACCGAGCTTTGTATAAAGCTGTTCTGGATGCCCGAGGTACTCGCTCTGTGGTGGGCTTGGAGAAGGACACTTGGTCTAGAGTTCAGCCAAAAGGGTTAGACAACCGGTTGCAGGACCTGAATTGGCAATGTGTTCATGGCAAGTTGCCAGTCAGGGATGTTTTGTATAGGCACGGGCTCACCAGACACCCACGCTGCCCCAGAACCTCATGTGCCAATGAGGAAACTCTTGGCCACATGTTTTGGGACTGTGAGTATGCTCAGATGATCTGGACAAGGATAGCCAACCTATGCAGAGCATTTGACCCGCAGTTCATTTTGACCAGAGAAAAGGTCATAAGAGGGTGGCCTTAAGATACCAGGTCTCCCTTCTTGTCCCGGATGTGGTTGGTGGTGAGCATTACCAAGCGGGAGCTTTGGAACACTCGTACTGACCTCATCCGTAGAGGGACAAACCTGGAAACCGAGGGAATGTATAGAAGAATCCGTGCTGATCTGTTTTTTCGGATGGAGTTAGATGTCATCCGGTGGGGGTATCACACAGCGAAGCAGAGGTGGAAGGGCCTCTTCGAGCTGTAGTTCCCACCGTCGAAGAAACACGACTTCATCCTGTGATTCTATGAATCACTTTTGGTTTTATTGGTTTTCTGCCTTTTAAAATAGAAGGGGTTTTAACTGTTTTTTTTATTTGTTCGTTTGCCCAGGCACAGCCTACACTTGTATTAGAGGAGTGCATTTAAAAGAAAACATATTTTAATTTAATTAAGATGTTTTTACATATTTAGTAGTAAGTTATTTTTTTAGGGGTATTTTAGATAATAAATATTATTTTAAATTTTTATGGGAATGATGAAAGAAGAGTAACCTAGTGTTAAAATACATACTGGTGAATCGATTTCTGACTCCAAAAAAAAAAAAAAATCTGTTCTTTGAGAACGGCCTACACTTTAAAAGAGTGAAATGGCCTCTTTGGGCGATCACTGGCCGGCCCGAGTGGTGCGGCTTAGGCACACTGTCCGTGTGGAGCTGAAGAGCTGCGCCTGGTGCCCTTGTTCGCCATGGACAAGGTGCCATTGACGGTGCACCTGTACAACCCGTTCATGGCGGACGAGGTTGTCTGGGCTTTCCTGGGCCGCTACTGTTCCTCTGTGTCGGCGGCGGAGCGGCTAAAAGGACGGTTCGGCATCTGGACGGGGCAGCGCCGGTTCCTGGTGAGGTTGCGGGTGGATCCAGCCGAGCCCAGGGGACTGCTGCACCCCCCGGGCAGCTTCGCCATCGGGCCCCACCGCGGCTTCCTCCACTACCCGAGCCAGCCACTGTACTGCCGGAGGTGCGGAGGTCTCGGCCACGCAAAGGAGGCCTGCGATGGGAGGTGCCGATCCGTGGAGCACAGCACGGCGGACTGCGGGGCGCCCAGGACCTGCAGCCTGTGTGGAAGTGAAGGCCACCTCTACTGGTCCTGCCCTTCCCGCCGCAGCACCTTTTCAAGCCTGTTCGCCGTCGAGTACCAGAGCGTCGATCGGGTCCGGGCCCCGTCAGAGGAGGACGCCGCAGCATCGGATGCCAGGCCGCCTGCTGGACGCCCGCCCAAGCCCACCGCCGAGGACAACGGGGACCCAGGGCCCTCCACCGCCCACCACGGGGGGCTCCCTCCGCCTCACCCCACCACGGCACCACAGCAGCAGCCGAGCCGGTCCCGGAGGATCTGACGGCAGGACAGCGGCAGCAGGAGGTGCCGCCAACCTTGGGCGACACCGTCGTCGAGACCCAGCTGGACCCCACCGGTGAGTCCACGGGCCGGCCCCACCGCCTTCTGACACCTGGACGCCCATGGGCTGGGTGGACATGTTGGAGGGGATAGAGGCCGAGCCGCCCCTCGTGTGGCCCGGTGGGTGACCGTCTCCGTCCCCGACAGCCAGCCAGCGCCAGACCCCCCTGCCCCCGCTCCCACCAGGGAACGGGACCCTCAACCTGAGGAGGACGGCCAAAAGATTAAAGGTTGAGGAGGCCCAAGAGTTTGACATCCTCGACCCTGCCAGCGTGCTGCTGCCGGAGTCGGGCCAGCGTGCGGACGACGCACACCAGGACCCCGGCACGGACTCCACCAGTCGGAGGTCGACCGGTGCCGGGTCCGTCCCGAGCAGGGAGATGATTTTTAAGAGATACTGGAGCAGCCAGTCTTTTATCTTAGCTGATGTCTTACCCTTCTCTAACCTAAGTCTTTCTGTGGCTCCCATGCCATGTCAGGGATTGGGTATGGGTTACCTCAAGGCCCCTTTGCACATGATTCATCTGTCTACAGATTTGCTTTCGGGTCAGTTCAAGGCTGCAGTGTATGACAACTTGCCTGTTAAGGGAGTTAACTTCTATTCTAGGGAATGATATTGCTGGTGGTATGGTTATGCCTGTTTTAGAAGTTGTAGATGTACCTGTTAATTATGTAATGCTGGATGAGGATGCTAATGATTTGTCTGAAATCTTTCCTGCTTGTGTACTTACTCGTGCTCAGTCACGTAAATTGGCAGATGTAGTAGACATGTCTGATTCGTTTCTGTATGCCAATAAGACAAATGATGACTTTTTAAATCCGGTAGTCATGGAAGGTTCTATGAAAGAAGGTCACACAGACAAAGTTGAGCTAAATGATGTTGAGCAGCTAGAATGTGTTGTAGGACATGATCAGCTGGTGGCAGCACAAAAAGCAGATCCCAGTCTAGAGAAGTATTTTTCTATTATGAGTAGTAAAGAGGGAATACCTGACAACCAGGTGCAAATTTTCTTGAAGATGAGATTTTGATGCGTAAATGGTGTCCCCGTAGTGATCCTGAACTTAGATCTACCATTTAGTGCCAGCTGATCCTCAGCATGTGTTGACTCTTGCTCATGACAGTCCTTGGTCAGGACATTTAGGGATTATAAAAACCTACAATCGCATTTTGAGACATTTCTTTTGTCCTGCCATGAAGAGGGATGTTTCAAGTCACTGTCGTTCTTGCCATGTGTGCCAAAGTACAGGCAAACCTAATCAAATAATCCCCCCAGCGCCTTTACAGCCCATTCCTGTCATTGGTGAGCCTTTTGAACGCTTGTTGGTTGACTGTGTTGGACCATTGCCAAGTCAAAGTTGGGTAACCAGTTATTACTCACTATCATGTGTACAGCTTCACAATTTCCAGAAGCCATACCCTTGCGTAAGATTACTGCTCCAACTATAACCAAAGCATTAGTGAAGTTCTTTTCCACCTTTGGTTTACCCAAAGTGATCCAGACAGACCAAGGCACTAATTTTTTGTCTAAGTTCTTTTCACAGATTATGAAGACTGCCTGGAGACCGGTAAAGCTTGGGATGAGGGCATACCTTTTGTATTGTTTGCGGTAAGAGAAGCTGTTCAGGAGTCACTTTCTTTCAGTCCTGCTGAGCTAGTTTTTGGACATTCAGTTTGTGGACCCTTGAAGTTACTGAAGGAGTCCTTTGTCATGTGATGAACAGAAACCTATTCCAGTTTTAGTTTATGTCAGTAACTTTCGTGAAAGGTTACATAAAGCATGGGAAGTTGCTAAGGAGACGTTGGCATTGTCTCAAACAAAAACGAAGGAGACCTTTGATAAAAAGGCAGTCTACCGAACTTTTAACCCTGGTGACAAAGTTTTAGTTTGTTACCTGTCCCTGGTTCTTTTCTTGCAGCTAGATTTTCTGGTCCTTATGTTGTAGAGAGGAAACTTAGTGACACAGACTATGTAATTCAAACCCCAGGGCGCAGAAAGTGTTCAAGAGTATGTCACATTAACATGCTTAAATCTTATCATTCCAGAGATGTTCCTGATGTGGAGACTTCCAGTCCAGCTCCAGTGGGTGGTGTTGTAACTTTGCCAGAGACACTTTCTACTGAGGATGTAGATGGATTGCATTTCCAAGGTCAGTCTCTCTCTACAGCTAGGCTACCCAATTCTGAGGCACTGTTACAGTTGTCCTCTCAGCTAAGCCATTTAACAAAAGAGCAGAAGATTGATCTCACTAACCTTATCAATGATTTTCCATCACTCTTTACTGATATTCCTTCTCAGACTTCAGTGTTGAAGCATGATATCAAAGTTACAACTAGTACAGCAATTAAGCAACATCCTTATCGTACTAACATTGCTAAGAGAGCTTTGATGAAACAGGAAGTAAACTATCTACTAGAACATGGGTTTGCAAAACCCAGTGTGAGTCCTTGGAGCTCACTTTGCCTACTAGTTCCCAAGCCTGATGGTACCTTTAGATTTTGTACAGACTACAGAAAAGTTAATTCAGTCACAGTTTCTGATTCGTATCCATTACCAAGGATGGATGATTGTGTTGACAGTATTGGTACTGCTCGTTTTGTTAGCAAATTGGACTTATTGAAAGGCTATTGGCAAGTTCCTTTGACTCCTGAAGCTTCTGACATTTCTGCTTTTGTTACCCCTGATGACTTTATGCAGTATACTGTTTGGTTTTAAAACTGCACCTGCCACATTCCAGCGACTAATTCATACTGTAGTAGGTGATGTACCTTCTTGCTCTGCTTATTTGGATGATCTTGTTTTGTATTCTTATGATTGGGAAAGTCATTTGCAAACGTTACGCACAGTTTTTACACGTCTTGAGAAAGCATCCTTGACTCTGAACCTGGCCAAGTGTGAATTGGTCAAGCAACAGTAATATACTTGGGTAAACAGGTTGGTCGTGATGAAGTAAGGCCTTTGGACGCTAAAGTAACTGCCATTATAAACTTCTCCATTCCTACCACACGGCGTGAGCTGCGTTGATTTTTAGGAATGGCTGGATATTATCGGACATTTTGTAGAAATTTTTCTACTGTAGTTAAGCCGTTGACCAAGTTGCTTAGCCCTTCTGTCACTTTTCACTGGTCCTCTGCATGTGATCATGCATTTAATAGTGTGAAAGTGCTTTTGAGTTGCACCCCTGTGTTAACTGCCCCAGACTTTGCTAAACCCTTCAAATTAGAAGTTGATGGTAGTGCAGTTGGTGCAGGTGCTGTACTTTTACAGGAAGATGAAAGTGGGATTGATCACCCTGTGTGCTACTATTCTCGTAAGTTTGATAAACATCAGTTTAACTACTCTACAAGAAGCATTAGCTTTACTTTTAGCACTTCAACATTTTAGTGTTTATGTTGGCTCTGCAAACAAACCTGTCACTGTTTACACTGATCACAATCCTCTAGTCTTTCTGTCCAGGATGTACAACCACAACCAGAGATTGATGCGTTGGGCTTTGCTTGTTTCTGATTATGATCTGGAGATCAAACATAAGAAAGGTAAAGACAATGTAGTTGCTGATGCACTGTCTCGTTCTTAAAGTATTTTTGTACTTAAAGAAGCTGTAATCATTTAAGCTGTAAGATTAATCTTTAGAGTAAAATGGATATAAATACTTCTCAAACTAACGTTGCTCTTTTTTAGGTGGTGCGTGTTACATTTTCTTTCTACTCCTATCCTGCACTGTCCAGAGTTCTGCCAGCCAATGGGAGACATGCTGAGAATCAGCTGACCAGATCCACCAATGGGAGGAGTGGCTCACCAGGAAGGGGTGGTGCTTCCTGTTTAAAAACCTCCACGTGTGGACTAATGGAGGAGGCTTTTGTATTTGTGAGAGGCTTTGTGGTACTATGTAGTTTTTAATACTATTTGAGACTGAATGTTAAAGTATACAGAAACTCTGTTGAGGATTATGCTGATTGCCTCTGTTTGTTTAGCCTCCTGTGTTCTTATCTGCAGCTGTAACTTTTTATTCAGTTCTGTTTTCTCTAACCACCCTGGCATGGACAGGCAAGGAAAGGCGCCTATACATTACATCACCGTAGGTAAAACCTTGTATAGACACACTAGGTAAGGGGTGGGTGCCACATTTGTATATTTTTGTTAGGTTATTTTGTTGGTTAGGTAGGTAAGTTGTTTTTCTTTATTTCTTTCCTTTGGCACCATCCATGGTCCACCCAGAAGGTTGGTTTTTGAGTTTTAACTTCTTTAAACAAATCTGTACTGTTACGAGTCTTTTAAACAACTGGTATTTTTAAGTACTGCTGATTTGTAAAAGAAAACCTTTTTCTGAGTAAAAAGCTCAAAGGAATTCAACTTGTCTGTCTGTCTCCTCACTTCCATTCATCAACACACACTCATGTTACTGCCTAGCTTGTACCTCTCATACCCCAGCCACCATCTTACAAGGGGCTCGTAACAGGGGGTATTCCAGAAAGCGGGTTCAACAAACTCCAAACCTAACCCTGAACTCCGAGTTGACTTACCTCACCGCGTCATACTCCGAGTTTTCAGTTCCACAGCAGCTGATCAGAGTTAGGTTACTCAACTTTGATTAGGTTAAACCATAGACTGTATAGCTGAACAGAGCATCGTCTCTCAAAAGTGAAGCCACCACAGGTCGGGCACCCCTGCTGTTCGGCTGCAGAAAGCTGTATAACCCCACCCACCCCCATAGGTTTCAATGGCAAAACAGACATTTTTCAATCACGTTTTTTCTAATATACTGTAATTCTACCTCCTTTATTTAAATGCAACAGCTAGTGTAACCTCTGCTTATATTGTCAAATTTTTATATTCCCACAGAATTATTTTTTTAAGCGTTATTCAGCTCTATTTAAAAAGGTGTGGTTATTGTAAAAAGGGCTGGGTTACACCTAGCCGGGGCGGGACCAATAACAGACCATCAGCAGATCCTGCATCATGTTCTTTTTTCCCCTTACGTCAAGCAGTAGACTAGTACTAGTAGTTAGTCAAACGTTTAGCTAGCTAACTGTACTACCGTTATTATTTTTTATTAGCTAAACTGAATTTAGATTGTTGTATTAATAATGTCGTGTTCTGCTGTTAATTGCTCTAACAGACATTCTGGACAAAGTTCTTTGCAGTTTTTTCGGTAAGTTTGACACTGTGTCTGTGTGCATTTTATTTTATTAATTATCAAGATCTTAGGCGAACCATTTAATCTCGGTTGGATTTTATAGCTAGCTTAATTTGTTAGCTAACATTAGTGTAGTTATCTTACTAACTATATTCGTTAGACTCTGTAGAATTAATATTTTTACTTGGTCAGTGGCTTCGCCCGTCACCGGTGCGTGCGGCAAGCTGACCCAGATAGCATGAAGGCTCTGCCCGAGAGCCGCTGATGTACGGCAGCACTGGCTTAGACTCTGCATAATCCGTGCAGAATTTAGCCAAATGTGCTCAGTTCGTCTCAGCGGCAAAATTAACTGAGCTTCAGTACCGGATTCGTCTCGTTGTTTAAAGCAATAACTAGTTCTGGCATTCACTGCTGTTTGGTGATGTTTTTTTCGTTGTATTTTATTCACTTCCACTTGCTACATACAGAACCATCATGTGGCTGGGTACACGGTTAATATCCATAACGTGCACAAACTGCACTGTTACTATGAAAATATTAATCTTATCGTGCTGCAGATAAGTTCTCCGCTCGGCAGACTGTGTGAGCTCTGTGGAGGCAGCCCTCAGGGGCGGGTTTATTTAAATGAGTAGGCTGTCTCTCCACAGTCTTTCTCCCTCCTCTGGTCTCTACTGCGCAGACTCTGGTTTCTGAATCGCCACAATGGTGGAAGATTTTGGCTTCATTTTCATTGAATGAATGGGAACGGCGACACGGCGTCCATCTTTATATACAGTCTATGGGTTAAACCCAGCTGAAGCGCGTTCACGGCTACCTACAAACAGGCATTCTCAACGGAGCGCTGAAACAGGGATTGACCATGAAAATGAATGAGGGAAAGTACAAAGCATCATATTTCACCCCTAATGAGCAGGAAATATTAATGTCTGTGTATGCAGAGTATAAAATCATATTCAGACATAAAAGCAATTCAGCAGCAAAGCAAATGAGTCAGCTTGGGCAAAAATAGTTGACAGAGTCAATGCGAGAGTTAAACTAAAAATTAAAAACTCACAACAATACACTTAGTGAAAAGACATGGAAAAATATTTTAATTGTTGTTTAATATAATTGCTAAGTTGTTATTATTATTTAAACATTTTTATTTGTCTTGATTTGTACCCTTTTCTTTTTTTAATTAACCTAGATGTAATCCAAGTGGGATTAAACGCATATGGCAGCAAGTGAAGATTAAATATAAAAACATAATCCAAAGTGGTATGACTTGTACACAACTACCTAATGTTTTTACTTTTATCAAGCTTAGTTTGCCCTACAGTTGATTATGGTTTTGTAGCTAATAGGAAAAAGGCTGAGGTAAGAAAAACAAGAGGGGGGGCATCACCGCCACCTTTTACCCGGGCAGAGGAGCTGGCACTTTCACAGAACAGTGGGAGGCCCATCACTCATGGAATCACTGGAGGGAGCTCATCTGAGCCATCAACCCCCCAGGACACACCTCATTATGTTAAAGGCATGTTCATTACATTTATTAGTTTATAGTTCATAAACTGTGAACTGCATTGATATTCTTAACATGTTTAATGCTACTAAAATGATGCAACTAAATGAGCCTCCTACAGTTGTAAGTTATCTTAATGTTTCCAAATCTTGATGTGAATAAATATCAGTGTTTAACCAAAAAATCTAAATTCCTGTTGCAGGATGATGATGAAACAATCACTTCTGCCTCAGAATGGGAGGATCCTGGGAGGCCTATGGAGGTACAGTATGTTAAATATGTTGATCATAATATTACATTTGATTAAACATAGTAATGTGTGTGACTGTCCTATAACAGAATGTGACTGATTATCAGGAATCTGATGAGGAACCATCCACCTCCAAAACTCAGCTTGGAACAGTAAGAATGCTTATGTCTCAACAAATATCAAAACTATTCTGAACACAAAGCTATTTATTTGAGCATAAAATGGTATTTTTGTCTCTTTCTTTCAAGATGGCTGTTAAAGATTTATACTAGGTTCACCTAAAAAAAAAACAAATTGAGAAGTGTGATCTACAAAAGGAACACATAAAACGGCAAATAAAACAGACCGGACTGGAAATTGAGTTGCTGGAATATAAATTAAGAGAGGAGTATTCTTTTACCAAGAATAAGGACAAGAAAATTCACTTGGTGGCATTTTTTTCTTTAGGAAATAAATAAATCAAAAACATAGACCTGATCAAATTTACTGTATAGTGCAGACTCTCGAAAAATCCTTGCATCATGTACAGAGCCTGGCCATTTGGCTTCAACATTAGTTGGTAGCATCACATATAATCTTAATGGAGGAGAAAATATGTTTTTGTAATGTATTAAATATTAGTCCTGTTTTTTGAAAAGTAGTAAATTTATGATCAATACTTGTATATTAATGCTGTGGAAAGATTTGCTGTTTACATAATCCCCTTCTTTTTTGGCAGGTGCTTTAATTGGAATGTGGGTTCCATCCATGCATTCAATGACTCTTGGAAATCCTAAAATATAAAATTTTGCAGAGCTATTCATCTTTCATTTCCCATTTGTCTGATAATTTTGCAATTTTTGTTATAAAGACAAACATGCAATTCTGTGGAATTACTCTTTAATGTTCATTAAAGGTTTATGCCCAGGGAACACCACAAAACTGGACAACAACTGTTTCAAAGCTAGGCATACTTTGCGGACTGACCAACATACAGTTGCCTTGCCTATGTGTTCAGCGTCTCCTACGTTGTACAAAAAAGACCCATTGGCAAAGAAACAGAGCGCAATGCATAAAGTCTGCAAAGATGTGAGGGATGATCCAAGATGCGTGATATTTTAAATGTGTGGCTTTAAAATATTGTTTAGGTATAAAATTGACAGCGAGGAAAAACGGTAACGTGCAAATAATTTGCATTTCAATATCAACGGGCATTTGCATGAGAAAAGTGGCCGTAACCCTGAGTTCGGAGTAAGTTAACCTGCCAGCGAGCAGGTTAGCTTCAGAGTGGCTATAGTAACTGACTCAGGTTCTCTCTAAGCTCGGTTTCTGGAATGGAAAATCCGGAGTTTCCGTTAACTCAGAGTTTACTTATCCGGTTTTGTCACTTAACCCGCTTTCTGGAATACCCCCCCAGGTCATGTGCCCATCAATTCCCATCCAGCTCATCTTGTTTGGATCAGCCTCTTAGTCCATTCCCATCCAGCTCATCTTGTTTGGATCAGCCTCTTAGTCCATTATTGAAGTTTGTTGTTTACTTGCTGGATGAAATCATTGTCTTGATAGAACCAGATTGGCTTGATGGAAGAAGTCTTTGACTTGTTGTAGTGGTTATTTCCTATACCACTATGGTGGCTGGCAAAAATGTCTGACTCTCCAAACTCCACAAAAATCCAAGGTCCACAGAAAGTTGTTAGTTATCCAAATGAAATAAACAATTTATTTCAAATAATAAACAAAAGGTTTTCAGTACCTTTAAATAAAAATCAAAAATAGGATTGCAAAGATAAACCTAGGATTAACTGAAACAAAAAGGGTGCAAGTTCTGTGGCTGCATGGACTTCAGGAAGTGAGACTGTGTCTTCCTGCTCTGGCCACGCCCTTCAGGTAGCAGCACCTGTCCTTATTGACAAAGGCCCAACCAAAGCAGCCACTAGACGGAGTAAACTCAGAAAAATACACAAAAAATGAAAACACAAACCTAAATAATTGAACATTTTGGCTCCTACAGTGTGCTTTGCCGTTTATGAAATCTTACAGAGATTGGGAGCAGCGGTGGGCTGCTGGTCCCTCTCTCTGGAGCGGCTCACACTACAACAGAGCCAACGGTGTTGCCATTTTAATAAAGAACCCAAACATCTTGGTGAAGGGCAGCACAGTGGTGAGAGACGGACAGGCTCTTTTAGTAAATTTGACTTTTTTAGGGACGGACTTTAACATTTTAAATATTTATGGTTTTAACGACAAAAACGACAGGTAGACTTTTTAGAAGACCTGCAGCCCCACATGCTAGGGAGGGTTCCTTTAGTGGTGGGAGGGGATTTTAATTGTGTTTTAAGTAGAAAAGATAGGAAAGGGAAGGGGGATGATTTTAAATTAGATAAGAAATCTTTTTTATTTCAGGGTTTAGTTAAAGATTTTAAATTAGTCAACTGTTTTAAAACCATGCATCCAGGGGAGGAGGGCTTTACCTGGTTCAGTGGTGATTGTGCCTGAGCCTCCCGCACCGACTACATTTTTACAAGAGACTGCCCGCCAAACGATGCTACATTATCCCCCATGTTCTTTTCTGACCACCTCATGCTCTCCTGCACCCTGTCTTTCCCTACCGTTGTGACTGTAGGGGGAGGGCTGTGGAGACTGAACTGCTCCCTGTTACAAGATAAAGAGATAGTTGGGAGTTACAGGGAGCAGTACAGTCTCTGGCAGACCCTCCAAGACTGCTACGATTCATGGGCACAGTGGTGGGAAATGGTTAAACTAAGGACCCAGACGTTTTTTAAGAAAACTTTTAAGAAGAAGAATAGGGAAAGACGGCGCATGTTGGGGCTGCAAAAGAGACTACAACGGTATTTTTAATTTTTTAGCTAATGGCATAGAAAAGAGAAATGTTTTAAATGCAATAAAAAGTAAAGCTACTATTTTAAGAATTCGAGAACAGGAAGTCGAGGAAGGAGAAAAGTGTACATATTATTTTTTTAAGAAGATTTTATAAAGGGGAGGGGGAATTGTCTAATTAACAAAAGAGGGGAGGGAGTAAAAAAAACAACAGGTGGGATTTTAAAAGTAACCGAGAAATTTTATGAAGAATCATAAAATGCTAAGAAGGTGTTCCCCAAGACAATTAGAGAGGTTTTAAGTTTTTCAGAGATCCTCCCGGTCAGGGCCATGATGCATTCCCGGGGCATGGCAATGAACCCCATCTGCCCGCGGCCCAGGTGTGGCGAGACCGTGCAGCGTGGCGAGGGACCTGTGGGCCTTAACCGGCCCCCTGCAATGCCCGTGCCTGCCAGCAGGGGAGGTCCTGCCGACGGTTTACCGGCTAGCAGTAAACAGGGTGGGCCAGGGTCTCGAGAAAATACCAGCAGCCGACTTTGCTGCGCTCTGGTCCACCCTGAACCACGTCAAGGCCGGCATTTGGACCTTCTGCAACCTGCTAGTGGGGAAGCGCGTGGCGGTGCCCCTGCACGCACTGTCGGCGCTGGTTACATCTTCGATGCAGGGGACACCGCACGCCGACATTCGGAGGAGGGGGCCGGGGTCTCACGCAGTGGGATCCAGACCACCACGGCACCTGGCTCCCGTAGATGCACCCTGTTAAAAGGACACAGTAAAAGGAGCGGCGGGCCCAGGGGGGATCTCCTCTGAGCCCAGTAATGACAGGCGTCTCTTTTGATGAGCGGGGTGGTGCCTGCTTGATAGGGGCTCACCCCGGTTCTGTGCAAAGGACAGTTTTATCAGATTTTACGGACTATTACTATTCCTTTTTTTATAAACTATCTTTCACAAACTTTTTCACATGCTTAAAAACAATGGACCCCTTTTAAACACAAAACACGAACACACACACAAACATAAAAAAGTGACAACAATGTAAAAAAAAAAATGAAGTTGTCAGTGTTGTGAAATAAGGTGTTTTTTTAATCATGTCTTTTATTGTACGCTCTTTTATTTTTTTATTTTAACAATGCATTTTAATAGAGTGTAATAAATACATGGGAAAGGGGAATCATGGGTTTTAAAGCACAATGGAAAAAATGTACTTTAAAATGAATGTGTTTTGAATTTGTTTTGAAAAATGGATTGTTTAAAAAAAGGATGTAAATTTGGTGCACTTGGCTTTTACGTAAAGATGTTTACTTGGCTTTTAAACAAAAAATGTATTGGTGACAAAGTTTTTTTTCGAAAGAAAAAAAACCTGTCCTTTTAAGGACGGCCTGCACTCTAAAAGAGCAAAATGGCCCCCTTGGGCGATCACTGGCCGGCCCGTGTGGTGCGGCTTTGACAAGCGGTCCAAGTAGAGCTGAAACCGGATGCTGCTGCGGAGGTGAAACAGCGTTTTGGATGGGACTGGATAGTGCTCCGGATCCTGCGAGACCTCTGCGGCCTGGCACCTGGCACTCCGACTGCACTTGTCGAAGAACAGAAGAGGATGGAGGAGGAAAAGGTGCTGCGGGGGCTGCGCCTGGTGCCCTTGTTCGCCATGGACGAGGTGCCAGTAACGGTGCACCTGTACAACCCTTTCATGGGGGACGAGGTTATCCGGGCTTTCCTTGGCCGCTACTGCACCTCAGTGTTGGCGGCGGAGGATGGGAGGAGGTTCCGGACCTGTGGATCCGAGGAGCACAGCACGGCGGTCTGCGAGGCGCCCAAGGCCTGCAACCTGTGTGGAAGCTCAGCCCACCTCTTCCGGGCTTGCCCGTCCAGTGGTGGGACCTTCGCCAGCCTGTTCGAGGATGACTACCGGACCCGGGACAAGGAGCCATGTACATCGGCTTTTGAGGGTAGTGGCACGAAGACGAAGGCAGGGGGGAGGAGAAGGGATAAAGACAATGGGACTTGACCACTTTCCCCATTCAGTTAGGAAGGGGTCAGGGTCTAGGTAAGGTTGTGGGTGCAGGGCTGGTGGTTTGGGGGCGATGGACTGTGCTGGAATGGGGTGCATTTGACTCTGTGGGACTGTGTTGGGCGGGGGGTTCTTTTGTGGGGGTAGTGGACTTTGTTGGGACGGGTGGGTTTTTGGGGGTGAGAAGACTCTGTGGAACTTTGTTGGGGGGGTGGGTTTTTGTGGGTATGTTGGCTTGGGTGGGTATGTGGGGGTGGGGGGCTGGGGTTTGGCGCAGGTTCTGTGGGGCTTGGGCAGGGTGGGGGGAGGTAGGTCTGGGTGGGTTTAGGGATGGGTTCCAGGTTTTTTTGTGTAGAGGGTGGGTGTGGAGGTTTTTCATTTTGAGTTATATGTAATTTTACTGTGGCGTCCCTCAATGTGAGGGGCTTGAGACAACGGATCAGGCGGGCGTCTGTGTTTTTCAGTTTGAGGTCTTTTCAGTTCGATCTTTTAATTTTGCAGAAGTTCCATTTATGCTCCTCCGAGGACGCCCGCCTGTTCCAGAGGGAGTGGAGGTCGGGGCCCTCATGTGAGGGGTGGGAGACGGGAGGGGGGATGGGAATCCTCTTTCAGTCGTGGGATTTCACAATCACTGCCACCCAGTCTCCGGTGCCGGGGAGGGTCTTTAGCGTGGACGGGGAGTGGAGGGGGAAGAGTTTTAGGCTTAGGGTTCACCCTTAGGAGCGTGGTCCCCTGGGAGGGCACGGCGCCGTGGTCCAGCGACCGACCCTGGTACTACACCAGGGCCGCCGACTTCGTGCGGGATAACCCTTGGTACATGCAAGACACCACGGTTCTGGACCACAGGCGCTTCTACGCGAGGTGGAGAGACAGCAGAGGTGAGGCGATCCGCCAGCCGCACGCTCCGGACGTCAGCTGGGCGGCCTTGCAGCCAGCTAGAAGGGGCCAGCAAGGACCTGAACTGGCTGGCCACGCTGGACCGCCTCGTGGTAAGGGAGCGCCTACACAGGCAGGGGGTAAGTCACACCTCCGCTTGCCCCATGGCCTGTGGTCGTGCCCTGTTGCAGCACGCTTCTGGAGCGCAGTCGCTAAACGGTGGCGGGCCACGGACACCGCCCTCACCAAAGACCTGGTGCTGTACAGACGGGGTCTCGCCCGCGTCGCACGGAGGGAGGCCAGGCCCCTGTGGAAGACAAGCCTCCATAGCAAAGTGTGTGCTGTGGGGCACTCGGTGCGAGTGCCTCCGCATGGCCAATTCGCGACCCGACACGAGGCACCTCCTCCTGGCTTTCCAGGGCAGACTTGCTACAGTCAAGCAGGCCGGGCGGGAGCCGGGAGAGGGCATAATCAGTGTCGGAGGCAGAGGCGAGGGGGGAGGTTTCGCCGGCATGACGGAGATGGGGAGGCCCTGGTGGCCGCGCAGGTAGGGAGGCGGAGAGGGACCTTGCGCTTTTCTGGCCTCTGTCTCCCTCTCGCTTCTGCAGACGCGCTGGGTGGCCCTGTCGGGTGATTGGAGACTGGTGGGCAGTGGGTGGGGTTCCACGGGTGAAGGGGGAGGGAGGGATAAGAGAGAGGGATACAGGTGGCGTTCCCGGTTTCTTTTGGGGTTTGGGTTTATTGTTTGGTTGGTTGGTTTTGTTTGTTGTTGGGAAAGGGGGGTTTGTTTGTGCTTGGGTGTGGGGGGAGTGGGGGATGGAAATGTGTTATGCAGGTGGGTGCTCTTGAGTGGGTTGTGAGAATGTGTTGTGTGTGAGGGATTTGCTGGTGGGATTCTGTTTGTGGGGGAGTTGTTTGGAGGTTGGAGGGGTGGCGAGGGTGGGGGGTTATGTGGGGGTTGGTGGTGGTGGGAGAGCAGGGTTTTTGTCTTTGTGTTCTGTAAATATGTGGAATGTTAAATAAAGCGCTGGTATTTCAAAAGGAAAAAAAAATCTGTTCTTTTCAGTTTAATATCTGATTCGCCCTCTATATGAGGGCTACATATTAAATGGATTTTTAGAACAGGGAGCCAGAACAGGAGCTTGCTTCTTCTGCTCCACGCATCGACCTGGTATTGCAGTACCTCCAGGACCGGTGCACCTTCCTTACAGCGGTGCAAAGAAAGAAGAAAGGAGCGGTCGTTGGCTAAATGCTCAAGAGGGCTCGAATTGGTTGGGGGAGGGTCAGTTCCTGTGTAGGTGCTGGTTGCATAAATCTCATTAAGTAATCAGTCTCATAAAATTACTTGCACCTTACAAATATTGTAGTTTTAATTAATATTAAAATTTAATTAAGTTATTAATTAAAAAGCCACAATATCAGGATTTTAATCAATTACTAATATTCTGATATTGCTGACTCAGATTCTGAAGGTTTTAAATGGAATTATTTTATATGGTTATTGACTGAATACCAAATATCTCTTTAATCATGGCAACTTTAAAACATTGTAAGTAACATAACTTAAAAATAACTACAACCTAGTACATTTTCACACTTATATTGCTTACTTTGTAAAAATGAATAGTCAACAAAAGCTGAGAGACAAAGGCTTCCTAAGAGGAAAAAAGAGGCATCCATGAAAGGGAGATGTTTTATGAGTCCCACAAGAGTTTTGCAAGATGCACAGCTTTTGTTGATAATTCTCATCTCCTCATTGTTTCCATCAGGTCCTTTCTCCACAGTCCTGGATGCATATTCTTCCAGTGGTGATTGTTTGAGCCTTTCCCACTGGCTTGCCAAGCTTTTCAGTTCTGACTGCAGGTTGTCAACTGTTGCTGAACTCTCAAATTTAATCAGGCACTTGCTGAGATCTTTGAGTGCGGAATCAGGAAGAGCACTTGTTTTGATTTGTGGAAAGTTTTTAGGATGCAGAAATGATAAGTCTGCATATAGGCTGCCATGTGCCAGGAATATTCTCTGAATGGCCTCAATAACTGTGTCCATTATTGGGTTGTGGACTTTTACCTGCATAGGTTTTCAATGCATCGCTGGATGTCTCATCCTGGGACATCTCTCCTGGCATGGATTTTTTCTTTTTTGGTCTGAGGTAGTGAAGCCTCCACCTCCATCTCAATCTCCTCATCCTGCACTTGACAAAATTCTCTGCTGCATCCTTAACTGCCTTGAAATCCATTGCCATCTGTTTTAGGGTCTCATGTGTAGAGATCACCATTCTGTGGGCAGAGAGAATGTCCATTCCTCCTGTTCGCAGGTACTTTGACAATGGTGTTGTCTGCTCAAATGTTCTCATGAATATATGAGCTGTAAGGATCGTCTCTTGTCTCAAAAGGCCATCTTTGTATCCCCTTGCTTTGGTACGAACATTGCCTTTTACTGTCTTCTGGTCTTAAATGGCTGACAGTGTACACAAAACATTAACATAGAGACAGTCCTGGGGGTTTCCAAATGAGCCAAACATCTTCTTTAAAGCATCATGCTTTGCCCACTAGCGTGTCTCTCCAATGGGTGCTATGCGCCTGTGTCTGTTGCTTTCTTTTTCCCATATGTTCATCCTCTGATGAGATTCCCTGATGAACACTGCTGTTTCACTAACAAGATGAAAAAGTGATCCACTCTCGATCACAATTTCATTGGTATCAGAGAGAACCAGATTCAGGACATGTGCATAGCACCACACATGAACATGGTGTGGGGACTGTGATGCTAACAGTGAGGAGAAGCCTCTGTACCTTCCTTGCATGTTGGAAGCCCCATCTTTGGCATTTCCAATGCAGAGGCTTTTGTCCAAGTTCAGACTGTCAAGTACATCACTCAGCAACCAAACAAATGACTCTCCAGTGGATGCACTGAATCTCACCACAGCAACAAGCCTCTCATTTATGGTATCTGTCACATACCTGAGGACAACTGAGCACTGATCTTGTGCTGTAATGTCTTGTGTGGTGTCCAGTTGGACAGAAAACATTCCAGCCTTTAGGACTTCGGTGGCAATGTTCTCTTTGATCAAGTTTTGTACAGTGTCAATCACTGAGCTGACAGTGGATTTAGAAAGTAGAGTGACAAGGGAACCTCTGCCTCTGGAGCCTGATGCTGATTCATGTAGTTTTTTACTCTTTTCAATCACTTCACTGAAATGCTCTTTTAAGGCCACATCATATTTTTTGACAACTTCCACAACACAATCTAAGACCTGGCGCCTCCTCTTGATCTGCTCTCTGTGAACCACTAGCAGCTTTCCCTAAGTAGACTGTTTATGTCAGCTTTTGAGCAGTTTAAAAAATACGCTTCAGTACAAGCTCTATGCACTATGCTTTTTTCATGCCCTTCAGCTCTCTGGTGGACATGTCACCAGTCTGACATTCCAGTTATGAACGTGCTGGAATCAGTTGGCTTGCTAAATGCCAAGCATACAAAACAAAATAAAGTATGATGTTGATTACAGTAGGTCAGCCACTTCCTGCTTGTGCCATCTTTGTTAATGAACACCTTCTTCACTACAAGGTTTGTAGCATCTTGCTTTGGGTGATTATTTAAAAATGCTTGCATTCTAGCAGGCTCAGGACAGGAAAAATAGTCTACTCTCTCTTCTCTCTCCTTAACTGCTACCTCAGCTGCCTGGCTTGACTAGACAGGAAGAGAGGGAGAGTTTATTACAATTTATTAACTGGTAAATTGAATACTTAATTAAAAAAAATAAAAAATAAATAAAAAATAAAACTATTTGGAAACTACCTGGAAAAACTGCACAAACTAAGCTTATTAGAAATGTACAGTTATTCATTTTAGAAGTCTATCAAATAACTAATGTGGAAAGCAAAGCAGGCTACAAACAGGGCTGCTTTATGAATTTATGCAACACAACTATGTCTTAAAAGCATTTGACACTGTTTTACTCTTATTCAGTGTGGGCATACCTTTTGCTAATGAAACAACTGTGTGGGAGGGGTTATGTTAATGGACCAGTTCTAGATTCGTAGGGGAGTGGTGCAATTACAAATGACCAGAGACATAAACAAAATGTGAAGAAATTGGATATTTAGTTTGTTTTTTTTTTAGGAAGGAGTATTAGCGAAACAATTATACCCAGTTGCACAAGTACAAGCTGTATGATAAAATAACAACCAATCATATATTTAAATATATTTATAAATCTTTATTTAGGATGTATTAGTTCAATTATCAACTATAGGTTGAGATTTATATGATCAATTTACTATTATAATTTTGCTCTATTTAGGTTGAGTATTGTTAATTAACTTATTTTTTCCTTTTTCTAGGTTTTCAGGATCCCTTTGTACAAAGAAGAAAATAAAATGTGTAGCAACAGTTCTTGTGATTTCAAGAATAAATAAATAAAATAAAATACAATAAAATTCTGTTCAACTTCCCTTTTTCAAAATATCAATACACAATATCAATTAACAGAATACCTTAACATAAAGAGAATCCGTATGAAAATGAACACTTTTAAATCAATACACAAAACAATTAACCAAAAAAAATGAGCTCTTTGGTTCAGTCTATTTGGAATAGCTCAGAATGTTCTTAGAAAATGTTGATCTTAAATGTTCCGAGGCAAGAGAAAAAATATAAGAAAAGTTGGAAAAATTAGGTTCCTTTCTCTCTTTTTAAAAAAAAGTTCCTTTTTCTCTCAGATAAAAAAAAAATATATATATATATATATCAAAAATGTTCAATCCAAAAACTCAATTCGATCCAGGTCCTACCGTACAGGAGGAACAGGCTCAATTTCTATCTTTCACAGGCACATCCTTGGGTTTGCTCGCCATCTGATGTCTGGTTCGCTCACACTCGGTAGAAATACGAACAGCAACAGAACTGAATTTCAGGGAAGAGAAAAAAAACCTGACCTGTTTTACAGGTCGGAAGAGTTCCAAATATCTCAGTTAATGTTCATTTCATGTGATATTAGCACTAAATTTCAAGCTACAGTGCCATGTGCTCAGCAGGATTCACAAAATGGTGGCTAGCTCTGATCTAAGAACAGTTAATTTACAAAACTTCACTTAGCTCACTTAAACTCGAAGCAAATTACACTCATACTCAATTTAACAACAATATAACACTATAACAAAGCTTTTTACATTAAAAATATCCATATTTCCACTCAAATGTTCACATAAATCAATTAACTCACAGTTTTTAAACTCACCAAAACCAGCTTGTTTTTGCTGAAAACAGGAAATTTTGCCACCCTAATCGGGTACTGGACTGGTAAACACCTGTAGAGCTGATTTTTAGAACTTTTTAGTAAGCTTTTTAGCTTAAATCTGTATTTTTGCAAGACAATAGCTTAATCTTGCAGCTCTGACAAAATGTCTCCCCTCCTCTCTCTGCTCTCCGCTCCGGTCTGGGCACTCACTGCCTGTGGCTGTGTGTGTGGGCAGTGTTGCCAACTCCTCAGTAAGGAAAGTAGCTATTGGCTGTCCTAAAAGTCGCTAGAAGTCGCTAAATGACGCCATCGCCTAATTTGCATAATACATGTTTTTGAAGCTGTAGGATTAGGGTTGTGGGAGAGAAAAAAGTGTGTAAAAAACCACCATAAATGTGTTAGAAATGTTACAAATTAACAACTTCTGTTGCTTTTTAAATAGGAGGTCACTTTTTTACAGTAACTTAATTTTTTATGTGAATTACATAAATTAGTTTTTTGCCATGTTCTTAAATGTTATTATAAGAGCAGCAGTTAGCCGGAACTGTTGTTCTACGTTTTTTAGTTTGTTTGTTTTATTTTATTTTTATTTTTTACGTTTTCTTTATTTTTAAACATATAAACAAATTGTTCAATGGTTCAAAAGATATTTAGCTTTTTATAAAGAGGCAGACACTGTGGAGGAGGTGAGTGAGGCTATGTGGTGAATGAGGTGAGTGAATGATTGAGACTGTGTGAGTTAAATTCAGTGATTTCTTTTCGTGTCACACTGAAGACACATTAATATTTATACATCTGCTCTGTAAATACAGAGCGGGGTCAGTCAGCGGCGGCTGTAGGCTCGCGCGATTCATTTGCATTGTGTTGGTGGAGCGGTGTGTGTGTGCTCTGACAGTCAGACTGCACTGTGAGTGGTGTGGGGCGGGGCTCCCAGCAGAGCATGCTGCAGCGCAGAGGACAGTAACTAAAGAGCGCGTGTTCATCTCAGTCGCCAAAAGTCTCCAATAACACGATAAAAAGTCGCTAGATTTGTCGCTAGTCACTTTTTTACCCTCGCTGGAGTATGGAGTGAATTTTGTGCCAAAAGTTTTACGTAAAAAAATAAAATCCACAATCAAAATTTTAAGAATCAAAAGTAAAACATGTATGTTGCAAATTCAAAAGAGAAAAAATATAAATAAAATATATATATATTTAAATATACTTGGTTATTTTATTATTCTTTGCACTTATTTGAAAATTATTTTAGTTTGGATTTTGCCAGTCTTTGCTTTAATTTTTGGATTTTTTTGGATTTTCTGTGGATTTTTGTGGATTTTGCTGCTAAAGACTTTTGCTTCTGGAATCTCTCCTTTGCTTCTGCTTCATTTTTTTGGTTCTGATTTTTGGCACACTTTTCACGGGTGGGCGGGGCTTAGAAGAAGGCGTTCCCCTTTAATCTCTATTGGTCACCTACCCTGAACCCTCGTCTGAGACAGACCACGCCCACCCCGCCAGCTTCAAGCGCTCTTCCAAACATGGCAAAGCGAACGGGTTTCAGCTCACAGCAGCACCAGCAGGTACTTTTCCAATTAAATTTCATACAGACGTTATGTTTAATGTTATATTTCTTTTTTAAGTAAGTGTTTAACTCTATTAAGATGCTCATGTTAGCGGGGTGTGCTAAATATCCATGCTTAAATTATACTAGTTAGTTAGTGAACACTAACCTTCCTAGTCAGTGAGTTAGCTAGTTTACCTAGGTCATCTGGTCAGTGAGTTAGTGGGTTAGCTAAGCTAGTTAGGTTACCTAGTCAGTGAGTTAGCTAGTTAACCTAGGTTATCTGGTCAGCGAGTTAGCTAGCTACTTAACCTAGGTCATCTGGTCAGTGAGTTAGCTAGCTACTTAACCTAGGTCATCTGGTCAGTGAGTTAGTGGGTTAGCTAAGCTAGTTAGGTTACCTAGTCAGTGAGCTAGTGGGTTAGCTAAGCTAGTTATTATGTCCCAGGGTAAAGCCAAGTAAGTGCTGGTTAAGGTTAACTAGCTAACTCACTGACTAGGTAACCTAACTAGCTTAGCTAACCTAGTTCAGTGGTGATTGTGCCCGAGCCTCCCGCATCGACTACATTTTTACAAGAGACTGCCCGCCAAACGATGCTACATTATCCCCCATGTTCTTTTCTGACCACCTCATGCTCTCCTGCACCCTGTCTTTCCCCACCGGTGTGACTGTAGGGGGAGGGCTGTGGAGACTGAACTGCTCCCTGTTACAAGATAAAAAGATAGTTGGGAGTTACAGGGAGCAGTACAGTCTCTGGCAGACCCTCCAAGACTGCTACGATTCACGGGCACAGTGGTGGGAAATGGTTAAATTAAGGACCCAGACATTTTAACAAAAAATAGGGAAGGAAAAGAAGAATAGGGAAAGACGGCGCATGTTGGGGCTGCAAAAGAGACTACAATGGTATTTTAATCTTTTATCTAATGGCATAGATTTTAGTGAAGAAATAAAAGAAATAAAAAGGGAAATGTCAGTTTTACATGCAATAAAAAGTAAAGCTACTATATTAAGAAGTCAAGAACAGGAAGTCGAGGAAGGAGAAAAGTGTACACATTATTTTTTTTTTAAGAAGATTTCATCAAGGGGAGGGGGAATTGTAAAATTAAGAGGGGAGGTAGGAGGGGAGGGAGGAAAAAACAACAGGTGGGGTTTTAAAAGTAACCAAGAAATTTTACGGAGAATTATATAATGTTAAGAAAGTGTTCCCCGAGACAATTACAAAGATTTTAAGTTTTTTAGACAAAACTATAAACAGCCAAGAGGTATTAACAGGAGATTTTAATGGCTCAGAAGCTTTTATATGTCTTAAAGGTTTTAAAAAAGAAAGTGCCCGGGAGAGGATGGACTCTCAGTGGAATTTTAGTTGACCTTTTGGGATAGTTTATCAACGGACATTTTGACTGTTTTTAATGAATTTGAACATTTTGACCGAATTTAGACAGCTTTAGAACAGGGATAGTTAGCTTACTTTACAAAAAAGATGACAAGACTGACTTAAGAAGTTGGAGACCTATTACCCTTTTAAACTGCGATTGTAAACTTTTTTGTAAGATTTTATCCAGGCATATGTCTTTGGTTTTAGAGGACGTGATCCACCCGACAGCCTAGTGTTAGTTAGAGACGCCATCTGTTTTGCGAGAGACAGAAACATTCGACTGATAATTCTAAATTTAGAATTTGCGAAAGCTTTTGATCGGGTCTCGCACCAGTACCTGTTCCAGGTACTGCAAAAAATGGGGTTGCCAGGGAGGTTCATTAAGTGGGTGGAGCTGCTCTATAAGGATATTAGCAGCAAAATTCGTGTAAATGGGCACCTCACAAAAGTGATCAGTGTATGCTCTGGCACCTGCCAAGGGTGTTCGTTATCTCCGCTTCTGTATGTGGCATGTATAGAGCCGCTGGCACAGATCTTGAGAAAGGACAAATGGATCAAAGGACTGGACTTGCCAGGTGGACTGACGGCGACCTGTACACTTTTTATGGACGACGTCACGCTTTGATGTTCTTACTTTTTTTTGGTCCAAAGAGCATTGGACGTGACTGACTGGTTTGGGCCTAGAGGGAACATACCAACTGACCTGGATGTTGATTTTAAAGAAACCAACATAAATATTTTAGGACTTAGATTTGTCAAAGAGGGTGGTGGACGGGGCAACTGGACTGACGCTTTAGCTAGAGTTAGACAGCGTTTAGGTTTTTGGGGACTAAGACAGTTGACGATGGAGGGAAAGATTTTAATCATTAAGGCTGTGATTTTACCCTTGCTTTTATTATTGTGCTCTGTTTTTAGTCCCCCGAGACAATTTCTTTTAGGTTTGGATCGGGCGATTTTTTTTTACTTCCTGTGGGGGTCCAAGTGGGAGAGGCTAAGGAGAACGGAGGTGAAGAAGAGAAAGGAGAACGGAGGGAAAGGGCTCCCAGACCCCCACCTGTTTTTAGGAAGCAAGTTTGCCGCTTTACACAAAGTATGCGACAGACCCCTCCAGACAAAACAAGACGGCAGTGATGGCAAGGTTCTGGATGGGGTCGTACTTGCAGAGTCTAAAGATTTTAAAACCTGATCTTACGACCCCAGTCTCTTTTACCCTGTCCTTTGAATATGGTTTTATCAAGAAATTTTTAAAGAAATATCTTTTAGAAAAAGAAAATGTCACCATTTTAATTAATGCCAAGTCTCTCGTCTCTCTTGTGCAGGACCGGGAGGAGGTGAGCCCAGTTCCCGGCCAAACTGGTTTGGAGGAACGCCGCCCACCCCACTCTTCAGAACAAGCACAAGGACCTGTCGTGGATGGCTGCCCACGAGATCACATCTTTGCTGCAGGCGACACCGCACAGCGACATTCGGAGGAGGGGGCCGCGGTCTCACGCAGGGGGGTCCAGACCACCACAGCGCCTGGCTCCCATAGATGCACCCCGTTAACATGGACACAATGAAAGGAACAGCGGGCACAGGGGGGGATCTCCTCTGAGCCCGGAAATGACAGAGGCGTCTCTTCTGAGGAGCGGGGTGGAGCCTGCTTGATAGGGTCTCACCCCGGTTCTGCACAAAGGACAATTTCATTCGTTTTAATGGACTATTACAATTCCTTTTATACTGTTTCTGCATGAACCTTTTAACTACATGGACTTGAGAAAAAAACATGGATCCTTTTATTCCCAAAACACGCACACACACACACACACACACACACACACACACACACAAATAGACAATGTAAAACACTTAAAAAAAACAAAAATGAAAAAAACTGTTTTTAAGTTGTCAGTGTTGTGAAAAGAGGTGTTTTATCATGTATTTTTTTTTACTTGATTTTATTTGTTTGTTTTATTATCATTTTTAAGGGAGTTTAATAAAAAATACATGGGGAAGGGAAAATATGTTTTAAATGTACTATGTGAAAAGGTTTTATGTAACAAATCTTGTTTTGATTTTATGAATGTATTGTTTTTAATGAATGGAAATTTTTATGATGTTCACTTAGTTTTTATGTAATGGTGACAATACATTTTTTTTTAGAAGAAAAAAAAATGTCATTTTAAGGACGGCCTACACTCTAAAAGAGCAGAATGGCCCCTATAGGCAATCACCGGCCGGCCTGTGTGGTGCAGCTTAGACACACGGTTCGTGTTGAGCTGAAGCTGGATGCTGCTGCCGAGGTGAAGCTCTGCGGACTGGCAGCTGGGAAGATTTTCTGTCTGCAGGACTTTGCGGGATCCTGGTTCCTCGACGTCACCCTGGCGTCGTTCTTCGACAAGTGCAGTCGGAGGATGGAGTAGGAAGAGGTGCTGCGGGGGCTGCGCCTGGTGCCCTTGTTCACCATGGACAAGGTGCCAGTAATGGTGCACCTGTACAACCCATTCTTGGCGGACGAGGTTATCCGCGCTTTCCTTGACCACTACTGCACCTCAGTGTCGGTGGCTGAAAGGACGGTACGGGATTTGGACGGGGAAGCGCCGGTTCCTGGTGAGGTTGCAGGTGGATCCGGCCGGGCCCGGGGGACTGCTGCACCCCCCGGGCAGCTTCACCATCGGGCCCCACCACGGCTTCCTCCACTACTCGGGCCAGCCGCTGTACTGCCGGAGGTGCGGAGGTCTCGGCCACACCAAGGAGGCCTGCGATGGGAGGAGGTGCCGGACCTGTGGACCTGAGGAGCACAGCACAGCGGACTGCGGGGCGCCCAAGGCCTGCAGCCTTTGTGGAAGCTCAGCCCACCTCTTCCGGGCTTGTCCGTCCCGTGGCGGGACCTTTGCCAGCCTGTTTGTGGATGACTACCGGACTCGGGATGAGGAGCCATCTACATCGGCTTTGGGCGTCCCTCCGGTGGCAGTTCCCCCGAGCCCCCAGCAGCACCCGCAGACAGGGAGGACACAACGACGCCAGCGGGTCCGACAGCAGTACCAGCTCCGGCGGAAGCGCCGGCCACAACGCTGCTGATGGAGAAGGAGGAGCAGGCAGCGGCTGTGGGGTCCACGACATCTGCCGCGGAGGTCGCTTCGGCGGAAGGGGTCCAGCAGGAAACTGCGGCGAGCTTGTCCACCTGGATGCCCATGGACTGGGCGGAGGTCATGGACCACATGGACCTTGCTCAGGTGGATCGGGCCTCTGGCTGGTCGAGTCTAGTGATCCCGGACAGCATGGAGGGCCTGGAGGGGGAAGAGGACCGAAGCGAGCCAGAAAGGGGGACCAAGAGGAAGCATCGTTCCAGTTTTCTGGGTACGGCGGGAGGGGGGAGGATGTGACCCCACCGTTTAAATATGTGTAGACTGACGGTGGGGTCCCTCAATGTTAGGGACATTAGGGACAGGGTAAAAAGGGAGGCTGTGTTTCACAGCTTGCGAGCATTCCGCTGCGAGGTCCTGTTTGTGCAGGAGTGCCACTTGACCTCGCAGCGGGACGCGAGCTCGTATTCGGCCCAGTGGAGGGCGGGCCCCTCGGTGTGGGGGGTGGGGGAAGGAGTGGGCGTGTTGTTCGGCTCCGGGGACTTCTCGGTCCTGACCGTTCAGTCCCTGGTCCCCGGACGCATTATCTCCGTCGATGGGGAGTGGAGGGGGATTCCCCTCAGAGCAGTCGGAGTGTATGCTCCTGCCAGCCCGGCCGGTCAACGAGGCTCGTCGTAGGCGAGGACTTTAACGTGGACCTGGACACGGGGGCCGGGTGGTGGAACTAACAAGGATCGTGCAGACGGCCAGGCTGGTCGATTCGTATAGGGTCGTCGAGCCCCAGGGGGAGGACACACCTGGTGCAATTCCAGGGTTGACGCCTCCCGCCTGGACTACATCTTCGGCTGGGATGGTGCTGACATCCTCGCATGTTGGACCAGACCGTTCTGGGGCTCCGACCACTGTTACATGGGAGTTGCCCTGCATATGCAGGCGTTGGAAGGGGTTATGGAGGATGAACGTCGCCCTCCTACCAGCGACGTATCCATCCTTTTGTGTCGTTTTCCGGACCCTCTACCCCACATGGAAGAGGATGAATGTCCTCTATGCCACGGCAGGGGAGTGGTGGGAAGACCTGAAAAAAAGGGTCGCCAACCTCTGCCGGTGGTGGGCGAACGCGGCCGCTCGGAGGAGGGAGCGGTTGATCCGGAGGTGGCTGTGCAACCTGCGAGCCGCCTGGCGGGACCGGAATCAAGTCCGGCTCTGGGAAGCCAGCGTATAAGAAGGGAGACATGACCGACTTGGCAAACTGGAGGCCAATAACATTGCTTACAGTAGATTACAAGATCTTTGCCAAGGTGCTGGTCCGACGCCTCAAGGGATTTCTGGCTTCCCTGGTTCGTCCAGATCAAACGTGTGGGGTGCCCAGGCACAGAGGCAGTATATACTCGTTTGAGATGCCATTGCCTGGGCGGAGCAGCGCCGGGTTCCCCTGGCGGTGCTGAGTCTTGACCAGGAGAAGGCCTTCAACCTGGTTAACCACGCCTTCCTCTTCGCAGTTCTGATAAAACTTGCTAATATAATTGTAGCTAACGTGCTAGGTCATAAATACATTAGGTTAAGATTTGAACTTCAGTGGTGAAAAAAAAGACTATTTCTGACTTTTCATTGAACTGTCAATTTATGCATCTAGTTTATGCAGATGATTCATAATGTTCTTGCTAGTCTTTTCTGTAATCTGAATATTTTGTTTTGCACTTTTGATCAGTATAAAAGCTGTTCTAATTGAGATTTTGCTTAATTTAACATTGATAGTTCACTTCAATTGTCATTTCTAAATTACAGGTTGCATAGTCGAAATTTAAAGAATTAAAAGCAATCTGATATTGTTTTACCTTAAATTTGAGGCCAAACCTTTACAGTAACTGTAGAGCATAAGCACAGAAGAAGCAGAATACACACATACAAATCACTACGCAAAAAGACAGCGTATCTGGGGGTATCTATATCCGGAAAGTTTCAAATTCTGTGCATTTCCGGGTATATCAGGAGCATATACGGGGTGGACTGCTTCCAAATACGGAGTGTGTCTGAAGTCCGGAATGGGAACATTTCTACACGCGACATATCAGGAATCCGTATATCTATCACGACATGTCTCGTTTCCGGAAATAACCACATCGTATTTTACAGGATACTGTGGCATATACACACATATCCTGACTCCTCATATCAGGAATGTTTTCATGGCTTTATTAGACAATTGTTTTATTTATTTTATTTTTATTATATATTTTTTATTTATTGGTACAGGATGTAAGCTATAGCATGTATGTCAAACATATTATATAAATAGGTTACTATGGCAATAATTCAGTATACATTTTATATATTATTTGCAGACAAAATAAACCAGTCATGGATTTTTTTTTCAAAAATGTTTTTTTTTATTATTTTATTTTGTTTTTCCATGGTGTTCACTTTCAAATTAAACTTTTTCCACATATTTTTGTTTTGGCCGAGAAAGCCCAACGCACTGCAAGTGCAAAAACGCACTGCAAAGTCTCAAAACACAAGCAGTCCCAGTCCCAGCAAAAGTAAGTTTTATCTGTTTTTTGGTTAATATTCAGTCGGTTTTTTACTTTTAAATTAAACTTTTTCCACATATTTTTGTTTTTCTTGTGCCGCTGGCGCCTCTCGGGCGGAAAATCCCTCATGTTTTCTAGGTCGGCTAGTGCATGGCATGACACCGGTTCGACGGTTTTCATCCAAGACCTGCTGGCACTGCTGCACAATCGCGGTTAGCCTCTTTTCTCTCCACCTTGGAGGTTTCACGATGAATACCCCTTTGTCATCTTCATCACTTTCCTCATCTGACATGAAGTTGGGATCTGCATTAAGGAGATGGTCAAAATCATCCTGGCTTAGAATTTCACGGCCAACTTTCACTCGTTTTTTGAACAGCTGAAATAAAGACAGACATAGCATATGAGTAACATCGACACTAAATCAGAAAATAAACGATTATTATACTATTCTTCTGTATTACTTTATGGAATAACAATGGGATTATAACCTTTCAAGAGGCTGTTTATTCACTTAAAACTCTGAATAAATTAAGTAGAATATGTGCTGTCTTTATGTCTAAAGCTTTGCTCACTTTGTCTCATCAAACCACAGATTTTACATAGAGAAAACAAAAAAGTTTAAGGAAACAAAAAAACTTTTAAATGAGAAGACAACCCCTTCATACATGCAGTTCATATTATAAACATGCACAAATCAAAAATGAGGTGTTGGGACCCTTCTACAACACATGGTATTTTATATGTGCGCGTCAAGTGAGGGAGTTCTGTTTGTCTAAATACAAAAAATGTTTTAATAAACTGTTGAACCGCCATGCTACATGCATGTTGCACGCTTTAGCAACAGACCCAAAGGCATTTTTGTGCGTATAAAATGTACTGCTTGTGGTACCATGCGGATTTATTATTGCATATGTAAAAACCTGACTGATTCAATAGAACGTTGCATTGAGGATGAAAATTCCTGTGCAACCTACTGTGTAGCATGACGCAGACCAATTTCAATGGCAATGTTCAATGAGACGCACAGGTCTTGTAGCTCTAGTTCAAAAGTCCAAACTGGTCCACGTGCTTTAGGTGCAAAAATACGGTGGCCGAGAAAGCCCACCGCAGTGCAAGTGAAAAACGTGCTGTATTATCGCAAAACACATGCATCAGACTGAAAACACCAGCTCAACGTTAACCAAACGCGCTGCAAATTCAGACACAACCTGCATAAACAGATAGCACATTCATCAAAACCATAACACCTGTAAAACATTAACTGAACACGCTTCAAATACAGAAAACACTTACAAACTTCCAAAACACACACAAAAGCCTCACAACACAACGGAAGATTAATCAAGATTAAATATATTCCACTGTATTTGGCTCGAGGGACGTTTTATATATTGTAAATCAGAGTATGGTTTAGTGTAAACTAGGGTTGCAACGGTATGAGATTTTCACGGTATGATAACCGTCTCAGAAAATACCGCGGTATCACGGTTATCACGGTATCAGTTTGTTACATAAATTATTAAACTGACCCTTAAAGAAATTACAACAAAGGTTTTTTGTTCAATTAAATATCTATTGTAGAAACCTGGAACAATTATATAGATAATGTCTCCTTAAAAAAAATAAGCTGTACACCATCAGGTGAAGGAAACCAGGTTTTTCCACTACTCTTAAGGGCATTAAGAGTGTATATAAAAATATATATATATAATATATATATAATATATATACACACACATACACACACGTTACACACATTACATGTCCTCTAATAAGTAAAGATCATGTATTTAAAAAATTCAGTTAAATTATTTAAGTTTAAATTATTTAATATCTGATAAACTGAGCCTGGGTCAGTGTCTGATCAACAACTCTTGTAAACGTCCGTTTTACTGCCAAGTTGCTATATAACCAGATACTGCAGAAAGAGGGGATTTATTTCTGACATGATCCTCACAATAGAGATTTCTATTTTAAGGCTTTCACACAGAGTCTGGTTTTAACATATGAAAAACAGGCACGTCAGAATTAGAAAATGAACGCATGTAAATGAATGGCGTCTTTCACATCCAGTCCGGCAAGGACCTTTACACGGACACGTGAATCCATCGTAGCACGCACTTCACGCCTGTACCTGCGTGCCCAAATTTCGGATAACTCAGCGCTTTTGCGGGCAAAAATAAGACTTGTTCCTGTTACAAGTTCTGTTTCACCGTAAACATTTGCTGCAGGAACATTTAAGGTGGACTGGGAAAAACTAAAACTGAATACGAAGCTGACTTGATGCATATTCTGTGAGTGCTGAAACATAACATGTCAGACTGAGAGGGACAGCAGAAGGCTTCCTTCCTCTCAGATCGCCCTGTCTGAGTGTAATCTGCAGTGTTTCTCTGTAGATGTACACCTTATTCTCAAACAGAGTGTGCCCCCATAAATTCGATTTTCAAAAAAAGTAATGATATTTTACGTGATGGTTGGTGAACTAAATATGCTACATGTTTATTAATTAAAGTTAAGTCAGCTACTTTCTCATTTATACATTTTATTCCACCTTTAGAAAGTAGCACATTCAAATGGTTCTGTCCACTTTTCAGCGTCCCCCTGGAAACACTTCCGTTGTGTTGTGAGGCTTTTGTGTGTGTTTTGGAAGTTTGTTAGAGTTTTCTGTATTTGAAGCGTGTTCAGTTAATGTTTACAGGTGTTATGGTTTTGTTGAATGTGCTATCTGTTTATACAGGTTGTGTCTGAATTTGCAGCGCGTTTGGTTAATGTTGTGCTGGTGTTTTCATTCTGGTGCATGTGTTTTGCGATAATGCAGTGCGTTTTTCCACTTCCACTGTGGTGGACTTTCTTGGCCACTGTATTTTTGTATTTTTATTTTTTTATATTTATTTTTGGAATGTGGGAGTTTGTGTGAACACGAATGATGTATCTAATCCAAATAAAAAGTTCACATTCAGAGTGGTCTTTGTAATCTGATTTAACTATGGTGCATTCAGGAAAATCTTACCCTGTCACGACGACTAGTAAGGGTTTTCTTCCTTTTGCTCACATCTGTTGTGCCCTCCAGGTCAAGCTTCTTCTGCGACTTTAAATTTTCAAAGTATCTGTTGCATGCCTCTTAATAAAACAAACAAAACATATAGGTTACCATAAAATTTATTATCACACATAACCTAATAACTGACTGGAATTGTAAGCACTAGACAATCAGGTTGTGTTTTATCAGGAATAACATCACAGAAATGATTTGGTCCCTGCTTTTATGTCACAGCTTTAATGATATTCATGATAGCACACAACCTTGTGTATTCTATGCTTTTATACAAATGTTCTACAAATGTTTGTTAATTCCCTGTTTACAAGTACTTTTAGATTTAACATAATTGATGCAAATTAATTATTTGTTTATTAGAGTAATATATTTTACTGCAAAAGTAAGGCTTTATTACCCATTATGAATAATAATTTGTTTAATTACGTTTTAAAATATGGAATAAAAAATATTCAGTTACAATTATACATCAATATTCTACACACTTACTTCTCAACAGACTGTCTGGACCCCAGGCATCTCCAGAGTCCTTAATGGCTTCAGTGACTGACTTTGTCACCTGCTCATTGTGTTTTGACCTGAAGCTGAAAAACATAAAAATTTTGATTGTAAAACTGTGATAACTGTCAAGTCCCTTACATCATCACAAAACCCTAAACAAACTCTTTCACATGGCCATGGGGTTCTTAGGTGGGGTTCCAAAAACATTCAGAATGTAATATCCTCACAATTAATGCCATTCTTTGGCGTTTCATTTTGTAACTAACAAACTCATTATACCATATACATTATGAAAGACGTCTCCTCTAACTAAAGTTGCTCTCCTACTGAACATATGCGCTCTATGTCAAAGCCACTTAAAAATACAACAAGTTTCTCTTATCCCTCAAGGTTATAGGTGACAAATACATTTTGGAAAATGCTCATAATAATCATGTTTAAAGCTATGAAGTACTTGCAGCTTACAAGTACTTACAAGTTACAATGTTTAGGGAAACACATCCTTGAGCTCCATTTTCTGAGAAATACACAGCAAATTTACTTAAACCAAAAGGGTATCCTCAATTTTAAATGGGTACATTTGGGGCTGAAATGTGTTGTTATATTGATATATTATTTAAAAATTATGATTGACCACCATGGCAACTGACAATCTGCTGTGTTCAAACCTTAAGCCAGTTGAAGCAGGTACACTGGTCTTTTTGGGCTAAAAGCATTTTTTATTCACTATCGCAATAACAGCAATTAGATATTTTGCACAAATCGTTCAGCCCTAAATGACAGTATGCATTTTAATAAGCCAAAATCAAAACAAACATTTAGCATTGTCATTTCAGCCATGTACTTTGACTTTCTTTAGGAATACTGCATAGTCCATCAAATTTAAAAAGTCATGTGCTTTGAAATGTTTGCAGTACTTTCTGTATTTTCAGTCTTGCATAAAACATGTCATAAACAAAATGTGTACCAGTCATTGGGTCCCACTTTCCACTGCAAATCCTCCCCAAGCTGTCTGTGGACTTGTCGCACCGCAGCCTAATTATGGTTAAAAAAAAAAGTGAATTAAACATACATAAAACGTGAATGTACCTTAGACTACGAATTAAAATAGATAATAGATAATATTAATTAATAATGTGCTCACTTACAGAAAGGCCCCCAGGCACTTTTACGCCACTACACGAAGCATGTTTCTTTCTCACAGACAGGACTCCATCGAGCTTTTCCTCCATCTCCCTAATTGCTCTTCCATTGTTTCGGACTTCCTCCTTTAGCTCTTGGATATTTGTCACAATCCCAGACATGACTCTATTTAAAATAACAACAAGTTAGCAATTTGAGATGAATTAAATAGCAATAAATAGTTAATTGACTATGTGGTGACAGACAGAAAATGTGGACATGAGTCTAACACCACAAGTTTTAATCTTCACCCTGATCATCCAAGCATCTTTAACCTCTTACTGCAGAAGCGCCCTCTAGCGGGCCCGTTCTGACTATGTAAATTAGAATGCTTAAAAGCGTCAAATATTCTAAACATACCGACCAACTAACCTTCTCATATTCATTAGAACTACTTTAACTACCTGCATGCAAATTTACAGCCATCTACATGAATCCAGTCGCCAGAAATCTCCAACTGAAAACAGCCTGTTTTTTTGTGATTTTATGTGTCATTTCATCAAAAAAATATTAATATTACCCTGAGATGGACTTACATTAATTTATTTTATCACAAAGAAACAAAAAAATATTAAAATCTTGTTTTATAGAGACAGATTAATCTCTACATTAGACTGGGGCGCTCTGGAGAGATTTTGAAGCCTTTGGTGACGCCTGGTGGACACCTTATATATAATGCAGTATTCTTTCCCAGGCTTTCAAAATAATGTTTTCAAATTTTGTAATTTGTTTGACAAGACCCTAATAAACCAGGAAATGTAGAGAATGATTGGCTAATCATCACCAACATCCATACACACACTATAAACTCAAAATATAATAGGCGCTTTTTGTTTTTTTTTACATTTTCCTCTGCATATAATGTTCTCAAATAGATCCTAAATAATGAAAATTCCCTCTTGAAAGTGAATTACTGTTTTGTCCCAAGTGTCTACTTCAGTTTAAGCCCTGATTGGTCATTGTGCTATATGTAAAACTTAAGATATCCAGTGTGATAGCATAGTAGTGCAAATCGCATGAAAATGACCAAAAAAAGGGATCTGCATTAAGGGAGCAAGGTAAGTTACATTAGATTAACATGTGCTGATGATAATGATGCATGATAATAATAATAATAATAATAATAATAATAATAATAATAATAATAATAATAGTTCTATATAGCTAGCTACATACACAGCTACATACATACATACATACATACATAAGGTTACATACATACATATAGCTATGACATATTTACATATAACAGTGCTTATATAAATTATGTCAGCCCTTAACCTGGTTAACTAAACTGTCAGTGACATTAAACAGACAACTATAGATAGCTTAACTAGGTAGCTATTTACGATTTCAGAAATACCAGATTTTATATTGTTTAATGTTACTCTGTGTACTGTTATTAGCTTGATAGCTAGCTAGCTAGCTAACGGAAAAACAACAACCTAGCCCTGTCTATGTTTCTTTAAATAATAAACAGGATCTTTTTTCACTAAACTGTAGTATAAATATTGTATTTAATGCAGCCAGCCAGCAATTTTTTTGGCAGGAACACTTACTGTGGAAACTAGTAAGTTATTGCTAATGGAAGCTAACAAATTGGCTAGCTAGCTAGCTTTTAGAAATTTATATTTATATTCATATACTCAATTTTTTATTTATTTATTTGTTTGTTTGTATATTTAGATTTTGTAGCTATATTGCTTGACACTTCTGTTCTGTCCTCTTCAATATTGCATTTGATGTATTGGGCTAGCTAGCTAGCTATGGCTAATTAGCTAGCTAGTTAACATACATACTGCGCCTTAATCGCAATATTAACCTTTATTAGCTATTTAAATATGTATACTTACTTCCAAACATCATCCAATGTTACACCATCCGAAGAATTAACGTTATCCCATGGAGGACCTGGAGATCGGAGGGTGGGTGCCTCCTGGTAGCGGGAGCTGCGTCTCCAAGCCGCTGCCATTTCCTCTGGCCCAACTGAGGAAGGGCGAGGGTAGCGTCGAAAAGATGGTGATTGCTCCATCTCTAGCATAAATACTTCAGAGTAATATTAATTTTAAACTTAAAAATTTAACTTTTAGGATGTGTAATAATAAAACAAGTGATTTCTACCTAAGTAGTTTAGCGCACAGAGACCGCCTAAACCCTTCTAATTTGATTTTTTTTGGCGCCTTGTGACACGCATGCGCAGTTCTCTCTTGTGCGCAGCGCGCGCTTTCTCTCTCTCTCTCTCTCTCTCTCTCTCTGCGCGCATTTAACTTTTAGGATGTGTAATAATAAAATAAAAATAAAATAATAAAATAAAAAAAATAAAAAATAAAATAATAAAACAAGTGATTTCTACCTAAGTACAGTTTAGCGCACAGAGACCGCCTAAACCCTTCTAATTTGATTTTTTTTGGCGCCTTGTGACACGCATGCACAGTTCTCTCTCGTGCACAGCGCGCGCTTTCTCTCTCTCTCTCTCTCTCTCTCTCTCTCTGCGCGCAGTGATGTCTTCTCCTAGTTCTTGCCGTAAACGAAAATATTTACAGAAATTTTGCCCTCACTGCAATTCTTATGTATCAAAGTCTACATATTATAGACATCAGGACGAAAGGAATCTTCTGACATACTCTGAAAATGCACTTGACAAGGTAAGATCGATACAGAGCTGGCCACTTTTCTACTCAACAGGTAAGCTAGCTAGCTAGCTAGCTAGGTACTTTAGCCTGGTAATGTATCTGTCATACAGCCGGCGAATTATCACAGCCGCTAGGTTAGCTTACTAGGAACGGGCAATTAATAAAAAAATTGAGTGTTCTCGTTCATATCAGTGGTCTTTGTGCAGCTGGGATAAACAATGCAGAGGTTAGCTAACTTACCTGAGATAGCTAACGCTAGCTAGCTAACCTAGGTTGGGTTAGATAGCTTAGGTTGGCTAAAATGGTCTCGGAAAACTGTTTATTTGGGCGAGTAACGCGCTTCCATTTATTTACAGTAAGCTTAGATATACAATATTTTGTCCAGTGCTGAGGCTGGAGCAGTATTAGCATTAGCCGCTTACCGCAGCTCACCGGGGCTGGCTAGAGTTAAATTAGTTAACCAGTCTCAGTGCTTAGAGCCCAGTGAATGACCTTATTAAACCCACAGTCAGTATCAGAGAGCCATAAACAGCCTGTTTTGGGCTCATACAAGAGGTGCAAGCATTACATAGTTTTTCTACATTTGTTTAGCATCCGTTTCATTTTGCAACTTTACAAATCTGCAGTCAGCTTCTGGTTCAGAACTTTCCCTGTCCATTTTCACCACAAGGTTATCTACCTAGCATCACTAGAATTAACTTTAGGATTCCATGGTGGAGCTAACCTTAGTTTATCTTAATTTGTTTAAGAACTGTAATCTAACCAACCAACGGCAGCTGTATTTCTGTCACCAGAAGGAAAGTGCTAGAATGAGAAGTGAGTAGTTTTTGGATACATTTATGCAAAGTAATATGAAAACTGGGTCGTAAACTATAGACTATGACCCATACAACGAAAGTCAATACATCACGCCATGCATGTAAAAAAAACCCTGTGAAACCGATATAATATAGAAAAAATAGTGATTTATAATTTTGGTCATACCGCCCAGCACTAGTGAAATATAATTTTCTTTCATGCATTAAGCATTTCAAACCACTTGTACACAACATTATCCAGTGATGTGGATGATTTATGTTATTTCTCATATTTGTCTTATAAACAGTGTCACCAAGATCTCTCCAGTGAAAACATTAGAGACACACCACATTGCAGCACAGTAATAAAGGAGGTAAGAATGAATATATATCTCCAAAAATCTCATAGTAGTTTTATTACATCAGACCTAGGGCCTTTGTACGCTGTTGGTGATTTTGTTTCTTTTTTTCTAGGTGGAGTCAGATACACAGATTGAGAGTTCAGCAGTGGAAAATTATGAGTCTGAGGTAAATTTGAGTTACATTTTACAGTATAATATGTACATGAATGCATGCTGTTATTGTTATGATTAAGCACAACGTTATCTGTCTTGAGAGTGCTGATAATGTGTCTGGTATTTTCTTCATGTTAGCTTGGAACCAACCAGCTCAGGCTTAAAATTTCATGGTTGGATGCGACTGATTTTTTATAATCAGGCCAAATTTTAGCTTCGTTGTGCGTAATTTGTGAGAATTTGAGATAGGAAGCAATGTCTGATTAACTGCCCAAACGAGCTGTGAATGAGCAGTCGGAGGGGAGGAAGGATGTCTGACAAGCCAGAAATTTTAGTCGCATGGGTGAGCGGTCATGTGAGTCATTTCCTCTAAATCGCCCTCAAACATGCAGATTAAGCTGTCAGAAACGCACACGATTTCTAAAATCGCACAATGTGTGCCTGTAGGACATTATTTTCTTGAATTGGAAACCATTCTATAGAGGATATTTACATATATTTTGCAGATTACATGAACTTGGTGGGAAATAAAAAATGATTAAAGTACAGTTGAATTTGTTAGGTAATGTCATTTAGGGAGTTGACGTTAACATCTGAAGTAACAACGGTAGCTGCAGTGTTTAAAATCTTATTTAATTTTTTTTTCAAGGTAGAGAATGACGACACACAGAATGAAGATGAGCCTGAGGAAAGCACCCTTGCATCTGATGTTAATGCTAATGATGAGATGGAGCAAGAACATGACAGTGAAGTACATATAATTTCATTACATTTATTTGTTCTGCAAGATAGAAGGACATTATAGTTCCAGGCAGAGCATTTTAAGCCATTTTATTTTGGTCTGCAAAAAAGACTGCAAAAGCAAATATGCAGTTGTGGTCAGACGTTTACACAAACTTGTCATAGACATTAATATCTAGTGGCTTATAAGATCTGGGTTCACAACTACACTCAAGTAGTTGCACTTATTGAGGTGTGTTCAATGACTGCAAATATATTTTATCTGGCATTTTTGGTATGTAGGATTGTTTGTGACAATATTATGAATAAATTATTGAATAAGTTACTAATTAAAAGTAGATTTAATTAATTAAATATTTTATTTATTTATTACATTTTGAAATAAAAGCTTAAATATTATATTTACCGTGATTCACCTATCCTCCTTTGAAAAACGATTGCTTGCTCCTGTTAGCTCGTGTTTTAAACAACGTTCCCGCCGTCACGACCAATATGACCAGCGCTTGTACCAGATTCACCATGTAATGTTCTACATTCATCTTGAGTTTGGATCTTAATGTTGCTAAAATCAGCTGGACTCTGAGCAAGAACACACAGTGTAAGAGTGTTCTCCGTCCTTACATACCCAGCGGAGAACATTCCGAGGCTGATGAGAATAAGACCTGTGCTGGTAAACGGAATCTTGAACTTATGAATAATCAGAACCAAGTTAGGTATTCTTTGTACCAAATAAGCAAGCATTTAACAACTTCAGTGTCGTTTTTATGTTTAATATGGATTTTAATGTGCCGCTAACTTACTTGAGACATACTTGAGCCTAGAATTTCTAAAATATAACCTCTGACATGTATGACAATCATGTGATTTTCATTCAAAACAAACATGTATATATATTTAAAAAAATGGCCTAAGAGATTCTAAGAGATATACAAGAGAGTATATACAGTATTTACAGCATCTGTTACCCTTTTTAAGTTCATTACAGAGCGCTTTTAATTCTATGCCAGGTATTTATTAATTTATTTGCTCCTTGTCTAAAATTCATTTGAATTGTACAGTTTAAAATATTTGCTTTGTAGAAAGTGAGGAATGCAATTAATTAATAATTATTTTTTTAATCGCCAGACAGCACTAATTGTAATGTGTTTTTATGTAGGTGGAGGATGATATGGAGGTATGGAGTGAAGAGGAACCTGAGGACAGTGTGTTCACACCTGCTGATGACAAGATGGAGCAAGATGACCACATACCTTTCATCACAGGACTTTTATTTGTTCTTGCAAGGTGGAAGTCACACTTCACAGTTTCTGACAGAGCATTCGAATCAGTTTTAACCATTCTTAGACATGTGATGTTAATTTTGACCTCTATTCTGTCTGTAGAACCAATGAGACGCATTGCAGCAAGCATTCCATCTTCTCTTTACATGTTTCGCAAGAGACTGAGCATGAATAGAGATGATTTTGCTCAATATGTAGTATGCCCCGTTTGTAGCTCAGTTTACAGTCACGAGAATGCAGTTCTGAACATACATGATGGAAGGGGTAAAATTGTTCGAAAGAAATCTGCAAAATGCTCTCATGTTGACTTTCCAGGCCACAAACAAAAAAAGTTACGGAAACAGTGTGGTGCTTTGCTGATGAAAACTGTCATTGGGAAAGGTGAAAGAGAGTTTCTGTACCCAAAACGGACATTTTGTTACCGAAGCATATCAAAATCTTTAGAGGACATGTTGCAGAGGCCTGGATTCATTGAATCATGTGAACGCTGGCGAGAAAGAGAAGTAAAAGAAGGGATGTACACGGATGTTTATGATGGGCAAATTTGGAAACAGTTTATGTATGTCCAGGGTAGGCCATTCCTAGCAGAAGCTAATAATATGGGATTGATGCTCAATGTTGACTGGTTCCAGCCGTATAAAAGCATTCATGATTCTGTTGGTGTCATGTATCTAGTGGTGATGAATTTACCTAGAGAGGAGCGATTCAAAGAAGAAAACATAATAGTAGCTGGAATAATCCCTGGACCACATGAACCCAAAAAGCATATAAATGGATTCTTAAATGTACTTGTTGGTGATCTGTGCAAACTGTGGCACGGTCAGTACCTTAAGGACAGTTCACTAATGGGGAAGCAACTATACCGTGCAGCCATTCTTTGTCTGGCAAGTGATATACCAGCAGCCAGGAAAACTGGAGGTTTTTTGGGCCACATGGCCACCAAAGGCTGTAGCAAGTGTTTGAAAGATTTCTTACGAACTTCAGATAACAAAGTGTGCTATGCAGGATTTAATGATGAAAGTTGGCCCTCACGGAATCATAGAGACCATTGTGAATACGCTAAAAAAGCAAGGGCAGCAGAAAACAAAGCTGAGAAAGAAAGAATTGAGGCCTTGTACGGTGCTAGATACAGTTCTCTTCAGGAACTGCCTTACTTTGATTGTGTTCGTATGCACATTATTGATCCTATGCACAACTTGCTGGAAGGCACAGCTAAACGTGTAATGCAGGTTTGGAGGGAGACAGGAGTGATCTCAAAAGATGGGTTTTCTGCTCTCCAGTCCCGTGTTGATGCCATGAGAATTCCTTCTCATGTAGATTCTGGTATTCCTTCTAAGTTAGAGGCAGCTTTTGAGGGTTTCACAGCATCACAGTGGAAAATGTGGGTTTGTGTATATTCATTGTTTGCACTGAAGGATATTATTAGTGAGGAACATTACAACATTTGGAAAGTGTTTGTCTCGGCCACTAAAGTACTTTGCAGTCGGGTTATTCAAAATGATGACCTAGAAGATGCACATCGATGTTTAAAGTTATTTTGCAATTTCTTTGAAAGAAAATATGGCAAAGAATGGTGTACCATGAATATGCATTTACACCTCCATTTAAAATCATGCATTCAGGATTATGGACCAGTGCATGGGTTCTGGTGTTTTTCTTTTGAGAGGGCCAATGGTGTGTTAGGAGATTATCATTCAAACAACCGTGACTCAGAACTCTGCATGATGAGGAAATGGCTGACTGACTGGCAAGTTGCTGGCAAATGTTCACTAAGTGATCCGTTTTTTGGTGACATTCATTGCTTTTTTAATGGAAGCTATCAGCTCAAGGCAGTCATAACATCTAAACAGTTGGAAACCCTGAGTCATCTTTCTGATGATTCCATACTTGGTAATTACGAGTACAGTGACAATTTGGAGACTTTACTTCCACCAGTTAAAAAAGCCACAATGTCATTGGAAGAAAATGCTGCACTCTTGACTATGTTTGAGGTGATGTATCCCAGCAGCACAATTCATCGTGTTTCCTTTCATTACTATTATTGCGACAGATATGTCTTAGCAGGTGATGTATATTCACGGTCAGATTACAGAACAGGGAATTCCTCCTGTGTTTGTGCAAAGTGGTTTAGTCACAGAGAAATAACAGGAGAGCCAGTCATAGATCCAAGAGCATCTCAGCATCCTGGGCATATTGCAAACATCTGGAAAGTGTTTCTCTTTGTTAAAAACCATGGTTCATTACGAAAGGCAGAACACGTAGTTGCTCAAGTTCAGTGGTTCAAAGAACATGGGGACAAATATTTCTTTGGATTGAACACTTCTTGCACTGTTTGGGACACAAATTACGAACCTTGGTCACATGCATCTTTCATTCCAATGAAAAGAATCTCAAGTCAGTGTGCATTCTGTACATACAAAATAAAATTTTCAAGGTTCAGGGAGGAAATAGTCAATGTTGTTATACCAGTTGCTTCAGCAAAATGTGTCTAAAAATCAACTGGGGAAGATTTTTATATTTAAAAAACATGAATCATTATTTGTCAATGTATATTAACTTAACAGGTGAATTGGAGATGCTCTGTCTGCCCTGTTATGTATTGGTGGCCTTTCCAGGGTGTATACTCCCTCCTGTTATATGAGAGATTTTTAGCCTCTCCTGTGTAGTTGCCATCTGTGAAGTTGCCATTTGGAGATACTAGTATTTCATTGGACAGCGACAATATGGTCAATTTTTTTAAACATAAGTTGTTTGTGTCAGTTTAAGCAAGTATGTTTTCATGAGCTTTAACTGCTTTTTCTAATATGTTAACATTGCATTATCAATTGTATTTAAATCTCTGTTGTATTGACTATCAAGAAAACCTTTTGTTTGTGCAAATAATTCTGAGTAAATACACAATAAAATGTATCCAAAGATATCTCTGAGTCTAAAATGTTGTCATAATGTATAAGTAGCTCTGGCCCTATGGCAAATGTACAAACATGTTTTGATGAAGACGTAAGCATTTCTTGACAAATGTATTCCCCAGGATATTGTCCATGTTGTATACTTTGCATATATTGAGCCCTTATATTTCAGGATATTGTCCCAAGTATGATATAAAGCATATATTGACTCAATAAATGTCATGATATTTGCAATAGAAAGAAAAGTACAGAAATGCTTGGATATGGTCCGTATTTTGAACATATACGTACTTGATGAATAGTCAAGATATTTACATATATGCATGCTTTTCGTGCAGTGAATGCTTTTATTAAAATAAAATACACATTATTCTGTTAGTATTTACTTTCAGAATATTCCTAACCTCTTTGTGCTTTTGTTTAGGCATTCTTGTGGACCCGGCCGTCCCCGGGGGACTGCTTCACCTCTGTTGGAATTTAAACATATACAAAAAAATACACTAGTGTATGAAGATCTGCCAGAGAAAAGAATTCTTGGTGTACAGGCACATCTGTCACAAAGCAGTAGAGACAGCCGAGTGAGTGAACAAAGCTGACCTCTGACCTAGGTGATATATCTATGAAGAAACAACATAGTCATTTCCTGGGGTATGGTCAACCATTCTTGCCTGTGATCTACCACCTTTTCTTGTCCTAGCAGGGCATCTACTGGGAGGTGAGGTTCAACACCAAAAAGTAAGAAGTATAGTGAGTAACCTGAGGTGTGACATTATAGGCATAAATCAGCTCTGGAAGATGTTCTGGCCACCGGTGTTTCTTTTGAGGACTCGCAGACTACGCAACAGATCATGAAGCGTTCTATTAATATGCTCACACTGAGCATTTCCACTAGGATGGAATGGTGTGGTACGCATTTTCTTTACCCCATAAAGTGTACACAGTTCAGCAAATGGTCAGGTTGCAGTCATTTAGGTACACCACATTTCATCAACCACTCTTTGAGGAGGATCTTAGCTGTGGTCTCAGCCCTCTGATCCCATGTAGCAAAGGCCTGCGTGAATTTTGTAAAAACATCAGTTACTATTAACACATTCTCACGCCCATCTGAGGCTGGTTCAAGAATGGTAAAATCACCAGCTATGACCTCAAGTGGACGTGAAGCCAGAAAAGACTTAATGGGCGGTTGTATCTTGGGTTGGAGCAACTTGGTTAAGATACACCTTTGACACTGTTTTACCCAGCATCTTTGTATATTCCTACCCAGAAACACCTAGGTCTCAACAGGCCCAAGGTATGTTCAATGCGCTGATGTTTCAGATGTTTAAACATTAACTCCGAGGTTTACGACTGCTACTTAATTTAGGGCTCTTGAGCGAGGCTGAGTGAAGAAATAGTCAGGTTGCTTGGCTAGAGATTAGAGCATCCTGGAGGTGATTGTGTTAGAAAATTCCTTTTAGACCATAAGATGGGGGTAGTGTGTGTGTGTGTCCAAGCGATGAAGAAAACCTCTGTTTAATCCACTACACCTGAATCCCTCACTCCCTCAATGAACTGATCACGGATAGCTTTCCTCTTATTTGACACAGCACTTGGATATTGCTTGAGAATAGAGGTCTGTATCTGAGCTCGTGCATGAGAGTAAGCTCGAAGATCTTCACCTTCTGCTTGCTTTCGACCATAAAAGGTATGTAGTAGTTGAGACACACTGCGTTGTTCTCTGAAAGCTGATCTTAAGTATATGAACAGGTCACTAGGCAGCTTGGACTCCCCTTCCATTCTTAACCTCACACCCTCTAGGGCTGCTCCCCTTAACAGTGAGATAACATAATCTGACTGATCCTCTGGAGCTTGGTCCCTGGCCCGTAGTACTCTTTCTACCTTCTCAATAAACTCATCAACAGCCCTCCCATCCTGACTTAAGTCCCCACTGAAAGGCTGAATGTGTCTTTCCCTAGGTACATAAACATAAGACCTGTTTGATCCATTACTCAAGTTGGCAATAGCAGCCATAGCCTCTCCATGTTTTCTGCTAAGCTCTTGAATTTGTTGCTGAATATCTACATAATCCACAGCATCTTCATTTATAACAGAAGATTCTTCCTCAACATCAGACATATTTAAGTTTTCATGTACTACTACCACTAGGGGTAAAGTTTCAGTCCATGCAGACTAAAGGATATAATACAGCTTATAGAAGACAGTCTCTTAAATAGCTGGCATCTGCAATCGATTTGAACTGCTGGCTTCTTCAAGCTGCTCTGATCTTGGTCCCAGTCATGGTGAATCTGCAGATGACGATCTGTGTCATGGGCCTGGCTCCAACGAAACTGCAACGCTGGCTTCACGAACAACAACCTGCAACCTGCAACCGTATTTGACCTAAGCACAGCCCCACTAACCCCCTAACAGTCAGACAATTAACCCCACTCCTCGTAACAAATGTGACCTGTTTAAAACTGAACCAAACACAGGACTCACAATATCTTTTATGGGCTTATTCTGACTGCTGACTCTTTAATAAGTAGCGGTCGAAAGAAGGATAATTTTCTTCAAATTAAATGTTGACAAGAATAGTGTGACAAACTATTCCCAGTAATAAAAGAAAACAAACAAATAAAATATAATTATAGGACAATTATGGTAGTGGTTCTAAAAGAAACATAAAACAGACAATCCTCCACAGATTTTGCATTACACAGTACAATGTAAACTGTTATTTCAGGACAACTCAAGAGAACTTCTGTCGAATTTACAGCTCTTCTAAAATGCACAGTAAAATAAACAAAAACACATTTAAGTACAATTAAACATATCAGTAAAAGAGAGCTTATGGCTAAGGGGTTCCTATGAACTGAATTATTTCTTACATAGAAAAACATACCATGCAAGTGAGCACAGCTGCTTTGAGTAACCCCCTCACTTGATCAAATCTACAGCCATCTACACAAATAAAGTGGCATCCATCATCGATATCAACAAAATGAAGACTCAGGTTTACTAACAGATGATTATTGAACTTCATTTCTTAATACAAACTGTGTTTTATACATTATTTATCCAGATGACAGACACAGAACTCTACATGCTGAACTGGCCATTCCTTCTAACAGTGTCAGAGGTGCACACATATGACACCACACCAGCAGGGTCTTAATGCAAGTGTCACAATAAAAGCCTCTAAAAGAATAAAAGCCTAAAACTAGACAGAAGGAAAAAAATATATATACTGGACTACACGTATAAATCTTTCGCCTTTTACTAAAGATTTCCGTGGAGGGGAACGTTGAAGAGTATTGCTTCTTTTTTGAAAGCTTTGCTTTTAGTGAAGCTGCTCATTTCAGTAAAAAAACAGAGAGAGAGAGAATGAATAAATGAAAGAATGTAAACAAGTAAAGAAAAAAAAGAGTAGAAAGGAATGATGGCAAAAGAAAACAGTAAAAGAAAAAACGGTAAAAGAAAAGAGTAAAAGACAGACCTTTTTGAACAATGGCTAGAGTAGGGTGACATTTAGTAGCTACATAGTAAAAAGTACGGCCCGCCACCAGGTGGCGATATTCGGGTTAGCGCTTCTCAGCCTTTTGGCTAGGATAGGTATCTGTCCCACTCTCCAGCGGAGAGCTTGACATGGCGTTTGTCCTTGCGGTCAATCCCCAGTGGGCAGTTGCTTTGGCTGCTCGCTTGGTGGCTGATTTGTTTGGGTTGCAATCCACAGCCTTGGGAGACAGTTCAGGCACTGGTTGTGTCTGTTCTCGTCTGTACCTTGGCTGTGTGAACAGTAATCTTGGTTAAGGTCTTGGCTGAGAAGGTGACTCGGGCAGGCTCTGAGAGGGTGTCTGTTCTTATCAGTTTAATATCTGATACGCCCTCTATATGAGGGCTACATATTAAATGGATTTTTAGAACAGGGAGCAAGAACAGGAGCTTGCTCCTTCTGCTCCACACATCGACCTGGTATTGCAGTACCTCCAGGAGCGGTGCACCTTCCTTACAGCGGTGCAAAGAAAGAAGAAACAAATGTTTTTTTGGATATGTACTCAGGGGGGCTTGAATTGTTTGGGGGAGGGTCAGTTCCTGTGATCTGTCTTGTTTTTTCCTCTGCTTGTGTTTTGAAGTGAACCAATACATGTTTGTGTTGTTTTCTTGTCCTGTTTATTTATTTATTTAATTCTGTACTTTGTGGCAGGGGAGGGTCTTTTGAATGAATTAATGAATCAATGAATTAATTAATCAATCAATCAATCAATAAATAAGTAAAGAAAAAAAAAGAGTAGAAAGGAATGATGGCAAAAGAAAACAGTAAAAGAAAAAAGTTTGAAAGGAATAACGGTAACATAAAAGAATAAAAGACAGACCTCTTTGAACAGTGGCTAGAGTAGGGTGACATTAAATGGGTGGGTGGGACATCTGTCGGCTTTGCCGCTTAGTAGCTACATAGTAAAAAGAAGGGCCCCGCAACCAGGTGGCAATATTCGGGTTATCGCTTCTCGGCCTTTTGGCTAAGATCATGCCGCAAGCAGCAGAAGGCGACACGTTGCCGGCCCGAGTGGTGCGGCTAAAGAATTCCGTCAGGCTGGAGCTGGAAAAGGATTCCCCCAGGACGTGAGGGACCGTTTTGGCTGTGACTGGCTGGTGTTGAGAGTCCTGCAGGATCTGGTACAAATAGAAAAGAGCAAAATTTTCTGCCTGCAGGACTTCTCTGGTGCTGGATTTCTGGACCTCACCTTCTTTGCTTTGGCGGACTGCACCGCGTTCTATGAGAGGTGCAGCAGGCTGAGGGACCACGAACGGATGAGGGGCATCAAGGTATCACCGCTCTTCGCCCTGGAGGAGGTGCCCATCACCATCCACCTCTACAACCCCTACGTAGAGCATGGGCTCATCAGGGCATTCCTGGGCCGCTATTGCTCCTCCGTGTCGGCTGGGGAGCAGCTCCGGGGTCGCTTTGGCATCTGGAATGGAAAGCGGAAGTTCCAGGTCCGGCTCCGGGCGGATCCAGCAGTCCCAGGGGCTTACCTTCACCCCCCAGGGAGCTTTGCCATAGGTCCGCATCAGGGGTTCCTCCACTACCCTGGACAGCCCCTTTACTGCCGGAGATGCGGGGGCCCTGGCCATACGAAGGAGGCCTGCACGGGACTGCGCTGCCGTTTCTGCGGAGAGGAGGGCCACGTAGCAGCCAACTGTAGGGCCCCCAAGTCCTGCAGCTTGTGTGGCAGCAGAGATCACCTGTTTCGTGACTGCCCGGAAAAGTCGGCACCGGCTGCCAGCGTGGTCACGGGGCCCTCTGGTCCTGCAGCTGGAGAGCCTGCTTCGCCGCCGCTCAGCGAACCTGTCAGTCCCCCAGCCGGCACGTCAGCTGGTCCAGCGGAGTCATTGGAGGAAGGGGCACGCTCATCTACCCCCTCACCCACCCCAGACCTGCCCCCAGGCCAGGCTCCTCGATTCCCTCCCGAGTCCGGTCAAGGTGTGGAGGATCTGGCACCTATTCTCAGCCCGGAGGCTGTGCCGCCTGCTGGATGAACAGTCACGGTAGCCCAGCTAGACTCAGGTCCGGGCCCTTGGACCCCCGTCAACTGGGCCGAAGCCTTGGAGGCACTCGACCTCCCTGGTGCCAGACCGGCGTTGGACTGGGCGGATGAGGTCATCCCAGACAGCCAGGAAAAGATGGACACTTCCCCAGCCCCGGGTCCCTCCAGGGTCCGCCCAGCAAGGGAGGCGAAGGATGACGTTGAGAATGACAGGGAGCCCAAACGCTCCCGCAGCGCAGAGGTGCAGGAGTTTGACCTCCTCACAGTGGAAGAGTCTGTGTCCGCTGAACCTGAGGATCCAGGATCAGAGACGTGGCAGCAGCTGCTGGTCACTGCCTCCCCCGCTTCGGAACTTTCTCCCTTACTCCTTAGCGGACTTGGGGGCAGCCAGGGAGAGGATGCTGGGGGGGGGGATGGACAAGGGTGACAGCCAGACGAGCCGGGAGGGGGAGGGTGAGAAGCAGAGACTCCGATGATGATTAGGGTGTGCCTTCAAGTGGACCTTGGGGGGAGGGACGGCACGGATGGGGGGCAGGGTGGGGGTAGGACAGCTGGAAGGTGGCGGCTTCGCGGGCCCGACTGTTCTGGGGCGGCCTTGGTGGCCGCGGGGAAAGGAAGGGGGGCAGGAGATGTGAGAGGAAGGGAAGAATGAGGGGGCTTGGGGGAATATCTAGTGCTGGGAAATGATTTGAGTTGGGGGGTTTTCCCGTGTTGGTTTTGGCTGGGGTTTCTGCGGTGTTCTTTTTGTTATTTGTGTTGCAGATGCAGGGAAGATGCCGGAGATCCGAGGGGTCGACTTACGTTGTTGCTCAAGTCATGTTTTGGTGGTGGGATGCCAGTTTGTTTTCTTTTCTGTATGTGATGTGTGATGTGATCTTCTGAATAAAGCTCTGGTTGAAAAAAAAAAAAAAAATCTGTTCTTATCAGTTGTTTATCAGGGATTGTAAATATAACAAAAGATAGACAGCCTATTGTTGGTAAGAGATGCCATCTGTTTTGCGAGAGACAGAAACATTCGACTGATAGTCCTAAATTTAGAGTTTGAGAAAGCTTTTGATCGGGTCTCGCACCAGTACCTGTTTCAGGTACTGCAAAAACTGGGCTTCCCAGGGATGTTCATAAAGTGGGTGGGGCTGCTTTACAAAGATATCAGCAGCAAAATTTGTGTAAACGGGCACCTCACAAAAGCGGTCAGTGTACGCTCTGGCATCCGTCAAGGGTGTTCGTTATCTCCGCTTCTGTACGTGGCATGTATAGAGCCGTTGGAGCAGATTTTGAGAAAGGACAAATGAATCAAAGGACTGGACTTGCCAGGCGGACTGACAGCGACTTGTTCCCTATATATGGATGACGTTATCCTTTTATGTTCTGACTTTTTTTCTTTGGTCCAAAGAGCATTGGACTTGACTGACTGGTTTGGAAGGGCCTTGGGCGCTAAGCTCAATAGGAGCAAGTCCGAGGCCCATCTCTTTGGACCCTGGGGAGACCTACGTGCCGACTTGGATCTGGATTTTAAGAAGACCGACATGAAGATTTTAGGTGAAAAATTTGACAAAGAGGGTGGTGGACGGGGCAACTGGACTGACGCATTAGCTAGAGTCAGGCAAAGATTGGGATTCTGGGGACCCTGGCGTCCTACTCGGACTGCACTGCCCTCTTTGACCGGTGCAGCAGAGGGATGGAGGATGAGGTGCTCCGGGGACTTCGCCGCGTCCCCCTTTTTGCGATGGACAAGGTTCCGGTGACAGTCCACCTCTACAACCCTCACGTGGAGGATGGGATCGTCCAGGCCTTCCTGGGCAGGTATTGCTCCTCGGTGTCGCCGGCGGAGAGGGTGAAGGGCAGGTTTGGAATCTGGAATGGCAAGAGGAGGTTCCTGGTCCGGCTTCAGCCCCCGGGGAGCTTCGCCATCGGCACCCACCGGGGGTTCCTCCACTACCCCGGGCAGCCCCTCTACTGCCACCGGTGCGGCGGCCTCGGCCACACGAAGGAGGCCTGCACGGGGCGGAGGTGCAGGTTCTGCCAGTCGAAGGACCACGGAACCGCGGAGTGCAGGGCCCCCAAGACCTGCAGCCTCTTTGGGAGCGAGGGCCACCTCTTCCGTCACGGCACCTTCGCAAGCCTGTTCGCGGACGAGTTCCAGACTGTCAACCGGGACCGGCCCCGTCGGAGGAGGACGTCGCAGCACCGGCTACCGGGGCGCCTGCTGAACGCCTGTTGAAGCCTGCCGCTGAGGACCACGGAGACCCAGGGCCCTCCACCGCCCACCACATAGGGCCCCCTCCACCGCCCACCACATAGGGCCCCCTCCACCCCGCCACGTCTCCCCCTCCCCCACCATCTGAGGAAGCTCCAGGCCCCACCGCCTTCTAACGCCTGGGCGCCCATGGACTGGGCGGAGGTGTTGGAGGGGATGGATACCGGTCCACCCCTCGAGCGGCCCGGTTGGGCGACCGTCGCCGTCTCTGACGACCAACCAGCACCAGACCCCCCTGCCCCTGCTCCCGCCAGGGAACGGGACCCTCAGCCTGACGAGGACGGCCAAAAGCCCAAGAGATCCAAGGTTGAGGAGGCCCAAGAGTTCGACCTCCTCGACCCTGCCAGCGTGCCAGATTGCGGGTGGGGGGTTTGTGGGACTGCCTTGTGGGGTTTGTGGGTGTGTCTGACTTTGTTGGGCTCGGGTGGGTTTTTGCGGGTGGGGTGACTTGTGGGTTTGGAGTGGGCTATTTGCTGGTGGGGGGTTTGTGGGACTGCTTTGTGGGGTTTGTGGGCATGTGGGACTTTGTTGGGCTTGGGGTGGGTTTTTTGCGGGTGGAGGGTTTGTGGGACATTGTTGAGCTGGGGTGGGTTTTTGGGACTGCTTTGTGAGGTTTGTGGGCGTGTGGGACTTTGTTGGGCTTGGGGTGGGTTTTTTGGTGAGGTTGGGGGGTGGGTTTCCGTTCTCTGGGTACAGCGGGAGGGGGGAGGGTGTGACCCCACCGTTTAAATATGTGCAGACTGACGGTGGGGTCACTCAATGTTAGGGGCATCAGGGACAGGGTAAAAAGGGAGGCAGTGTTTCAAAGCTTGCGAGTGTTCCGCTTGTGCTGTTTGTGCAGGAGTGCCACTTGACCTCGCAGCGGGGCGCGAGCTCGTATTTGGCCCAGTGGGGGGTGGGTGAAGGAGTGGCGGACGGAGTGGGCGTGTTGTTCGGCTCCGGGGACTTCTCGGTCCTGACCGTTCAGTCCCCGGTCCCGGGACACATTATCTGCGTGGATGGGGATTTCCCTCAGGGCAGTCGGAGTTTATGCTCCTGCCAGCCCGGCCGGTCGGCGAAGGTTCTTCGCCCACCTGGAGCCCCTGCTGTTCACTAACAAAGTCCTCGTTGTAGGCAGGGACTTTAACGTAAACCTGGACGCGGGGGCTGGGGGGATGGAACTAGCAAGGATCGTGCAGACGGTCAGGCTGGTCGATTCGTACAGGGTCGTCGAGCCCCAGGGGGACGACACACCTGGTGCAATTGTCCTGGGGCAAACTGGAGGCCAATAACATTGCTTCCAGTGGACTACAAGATCCTTGCCAAGGTGCTGGTCCAACACCTCAAGGGAGTTATGGCTTCCCTGGTCCGTCCAGATCAAACGTGTGGGGTGCTCGGGCGCACGGGTGCCCCTGGTGGTGCTGGGTCTGGACCAGGAGAGACCGGGAGAGAATGGCCATGGGCCTGGGCTTCCTAGCCCTAGTACGACTTCTGTACACAGAAGTCACCAGCAGAATCGGAGTAAACGGCCACTTCTCGGCCGAGGTCGAGCAGAAGGGAGGGGTACGACAGGGGTGCCCGCTGTCTCACTTGCTCTACGGCCTGCAGGTTAGGGCGGCACGCTGGAGCGAGAGGGGTCTCTCGTTGTCTGGCAGGGTCTTGGTCTTGAATTCGGACTTGCTGGCTGGTCTGAACCACCTGGCCTACGTCTTCCCAATCCCTTTCGTGATGGGAAGACGGGTCGAAAGGTGTACTTCCACCTTTGTGTGGGAGGTACGAGCAGGTCGCTAGGACGACCATGTACCTCCCGCTCGCCAGGGGAGGCAGAGGGGTATTCTGCGTGCCGGTAAAGGCCACGACTTTGTTCGTGGCCTTCCTGGCGGGGCTGGTGGAGGGAAAAGGAGGACACCCCGCCACCCTGTTCGCCAGGTTCTGGCTGGGGTTCGCCCTGAGCACCTGGCTAAAGACTGCAACAAGCAGAGGGACACTTAATCCACTCCTGCCCCATCCTATGCCGTGGCCCTGGCGAGGGCAAGAGTAAAGAAGAGCCAGCCGGAGGTGAGGGAAGTTCCATCTGCGGGGGCCGTGAAGATCTACAGGATACAGGATATTCTCCACCCCGGCTGAAGCCAGGTGCTCGGTCCCGGGCTCACCCTCTCGGCCTAACAGAGAGGCACCCCCGGGTCCTGCTCCCCTGAAGATATCAGCGTCAACCAAGAGGGATAGGGAGACTGAAAAAAAGGTGAGGAAGGCTGGCACCTCACCTCCAGCAGCTCCCACGGGAGCCCCTTTAGCAAAACCAGCTGCCCTCGATCCAGGGGGCCTTAGGTTGAACATGGACATCACGCCACCCCCCCTCCGGATAGACAACGAATATGTGTCGATTTCGTCAGGTTCGGAGGGTGAAGAGTCCTCCAGAGAAGAGGGGCTCCCTCTGTATCCTTTTAAACGTTTTTAACTTTTTTTTAATTGTAGGCCCAGGCACAGCCAAAAAAAAGAGAAGTGTTTTTTAGCTTTTTTGTAAGAATTAATTGTTAAGTGTTATTAGCGGGTATGATTAATCGAGTATACAAACTTTGACGGTGAAATACTTCTTCCCCGTGAAAATAAAATAAAATAAAAAATCTGTTCTTATCAGAACGGCGCTCTTGTCGCTAAAAGAGCATGGCCGGGAGAGCGCCAACGTCGGCTTGAGTGGTGCGAGTCCATAATACGGTCCAGTTGGAGCTACTTTCAGAGGTGGAGGCTGCAAACAAGGCCAGCTTTGGATCGGACTTCATTGCCCAGAGGATCCTCCGGGACTTCGCTGAACTTGGACCATCAAGTATCTTCTGTCTTCAGGACTTTGCGGCGGCAGGCTTTATGGACGACACCCTGGCAACCTACTCGGACTACACTCTTCGACCGGTGCAGCAGAGAGATGGAGGAAGAGGTGCTCCGGGGTCTTTGCTGCGTCCCCCTCTTCGCAATGGACGAGGTTTCGGTGATGATCCACCTCTACAATCCCCATGTAGAGGACGGGATCGTCCAGGCATTCTTGGGCAGGTCTTTTGTGTCGCCGGCGGAGAGGGTGATGGGCAGATTCGGCATCTGGAATGGGAAGAGGAGGTTCATGGTCCGGCTTCGTGTGAACCCGGCCATCCCTGGGGGACTGCTTCACCTCTGTTGGATTTTAAACATATACAAAAAAATTACACTAGTGTATGAAGATCTGCCAGAGACAGAGAACTTTTGGTGTACAGGCACAGCTGTCACAAAGCAGTAGAGACGGCCGAGTGAGTAAACAAAGCTGACCTCTGACCTAGGTCATCTATCTATGAAGAAACAACATGGTCAGTCCTTATAAGGAAAAAAAACAAAAGGGTCCGTCCTAACATAGACGTAGAGTCAAAAGGTAAAGGTAGATTTGTGCATGCAAGTGACTATGTATGTATGTACCATGCTACACAAGATTGTATAAATGTTCCTGGCCTGAGGAGACGAGTCAGTTCATAACCGATGGCCAGGGGTTACGTGCTCACTGCAATAAAGCCTGCATTTCTTTGTTCCTGAAGTCTGCTTACTGTTTGGTAAAGACTAGTGTTTGAGATACCTACTGTTGGGAAGAAGGAAAACAAAAAAACCAACATCTTTATTCACATATGTGACCCTGTTAAAACTAAACCAAACACAGGACTCACAATATCTTTTATGGGTTAATTCTGACTGCTGCCTCTTTAATGGGTAGCGGTCGAAAGGAGGATCATTTTCTTCAACTTAAATGTTGACAAGACAGGCCCGTAGCCAGCATTGTTATGGGGGGGATCTTTTTCCCCCAAAAGTGGACTTCATTTGGCTCTCTACTCCAATGCCCCCTAAATACACGAGCACACTTCAAACCTTTTAATTTAGACATATTTTATTCATTATAAGTTTGTTGTGAATCTGTTGTTGCTGTCCTTATTTGTTCATCTGTTGCTCCCCACTGTTAACATAAATTTTATATAAATGTAAGTGTTACTCAAACTTCCTACATCTGTGATGTGACTTCATTGTCTGTCTCTGTTGCTCACCTCAGTTGTCTGTTGCTTTGTTCCATTGTCTCTGTTGCTGCCCTCCATTGTTTGTCTCTGATGTTGCTGTCCTTTATTGTCTAGCTCTCTACTATTGACATAAATAGATAAGAATTACTTCACTATCGGTATTGCCATTAAAACTTAAACATGAATTAATAATAATATAAAATGAAGTGTTCTGTCTTATTCAAATCTTCCTACAACTGTGCTGGGACTTCGTTGCCCCCTCCCTTCAGCTCACTGAACTCGGCGCCTGATTGGCTGACAGAGCTCATTTGCATACCGTCTGGCATACCGTCTGGTCATTAGATATGCATGGATTCGTGGAGCGACCAATAATCCGCTTTTAATAACGCGTTAAAGTTGATATTGTTTTTTTCTGCCTCAAATTATTTAAAGCACTGTTTGGATATATGTGAGACTTACTGGTGACTGGATTGCGTTTTGAAGGTAAGAGTGTGGGGGAAGCGCTGGAGGGGGTTGGGTGTGTGTCTCGAGTGTCCTGAGGTAACTTAACGTCAAACACAAAGCCAAACACAAGCAGATTTAAACTCTAAACACAGTTCCGTAATCCGGAGAGGCAGACGGTTCGAATGGTGTATAACATGTCCGCATTCGATCAAATATGGACGTACGAAAAACGCAAATATGAAAATAATATTTCATAACTAGGCATATTTCGCCCTAAATGTTTATTTTCTGAAAGGAGATACTACGGTGGCCGAGAAAGCCCAACACAGTGCAAATTGAAAAGCGCTGCAAAAGCACAAAACTACGGTGGCCGAGAAAGCCCAACGCAGTGCAAATTGAAAAGCGCTGCAAAAGCACAAAACACATCCATCAAAATTACAACACAGGCGCAGCAAAAAAAAGTTTTTCTGCAGCGCGTTTTTCTATTTGCTGCGCCTGTGTTGTAATTTGGATGGATGTGTTTTGTGCTTTTGCAGCCCTTTATAATTTGCACTGCGCTGGGCTTTCTCGGCCACCGTAGATACGGTCAAATAGGCTAGATAACTGAAAAGCTTTAAAATGGCATAATGGGTGTCTATATTGGGGGGATGGGGGGGGGGATCGAACGAACCCTTCGATCCCCCCTGGCTACGGGCCTGCAACTCCCCATTTTAGGTTGAAGTATTTGTTTCTTTTCCATTCTGTTTTCAGATTTGTGAAAGGGCTTTCTATTTTTTTCAAAAGATTAATTTATCACAGATACATTGGGATCAGTTGTAGGTAAAGTAGATACAACCGAATGCTTTGCTCGTGAGCGAAGTTCATTTGTTAGTTCCTCCAAATCTCCTACAATTGATGATACCAACCTGTTGAGAATCTCACTCCTCTGCAATCTGGCTACAATAGATGCACACATTTCTTTGGCTGAATCTTTAGTAGCCTTGAATCATTGCTTTTTAAAGACACACTAGAAGAACTGATTTGGGGGAATGAATTGGTCCTCCAAAGGATGTAAGTGAGATGAAGTTGCTGGCTCAATACAAGAATATTCAACAGCTGAAGGTTGCGTAACTTGCTGAACATTGCTATGAACAGTATTTAGGTGCTTACGAAAACCTGGATATGTCTGGAACTGATGCCTACAGCTTTCCTGAGAACAATACAATTTAAACTTACGTAGGTCCAGGATAGAAACCATGTTCAACTCTTAAATGTGAAATCAACTGCTAACTGTTGGCATACAGTTTCTGACACATAAAACAGGTCAGCATTGTTTTTGCCCCTTACTTACACTGAGAGAGGACCACTGGCTGGTTAAGCAATCTGGCTCTCAAGTCTCTCACTCTGGGTGATTCCTTCATTTTCCCCACATCAATGTTTTACACGGTTGTCTGCAGGAATGTGTAAAAATTCACAAGTGCATCAGCGTAAGCCAAATTAAACCATCCATGGCGATGTAGAAGCTGTCAATCTTGTTCTTATGACGCCCAACAGCAAGTAGGTACAGGTGCTGACCTTCTGGTTGCGAAGATGCTCCTCCAAGCTGCAGCATGACTAAGATTAAGACACTGAACATTAAGAGGGGAATAATACACAAGCTAATATAAAAAATTATATAAAAAAATATATACAAATAATTGAACAATACACTGAATTATATATTTATTCATACATATTTCCTTATATTACCAGAACATGTACCATATATTACCATATATGTTGCAATATACTTAATTATATATTAAACAATACACTTCACTATATATTCAAGAATATATTTCTATATATTACTATCAAAAATACACATACCATATATTACCACATATAGACCGTTTCAGAGGAATATTCATGAGCGTAAGAAGTGACGTCGCTGTTCCTAGGACACTTCCGTTCAGCGTTAAACAGCGTTCAAAACAGTGGAGAATAATTGACATAAGTATAAATAAATACACATATAAATGTATAAATATGTAAACAAATAAATGAATAAATAAATTTATGTTGAAATTAATATATATATATATATATATATAAATAAATACATGCACAAATACTTGTATAGGTAAATAAATTAATTAATAAATACATTTCTTATTTTTATATTTATTTATTCATTTATATGTGCATTTATTTATGTCAACATTTGTTTATTTATTCATTTATTTATTTAAACATTTATTTATACTTATGTCATTTTTGGTCCTCTATAGTAAACACGCTGTAACGCCAGACAGAGCGGGGCGACGCTTGCCGAGTAAAATGAACAGACTGGTTTACAATAATCAAACAATAATCTCACCGAATACAGAAGCCGTAGTATTGTAAACAGTGTTCAAAACCAAAAGACAGTCCAACCAAACATCCAATCCAAAAGGGGCAACGTGATTGGGCGAAGGAGAGCGACTGACGGTGACATCATAAACCATAGGATTCTGGGAAATTGAGTTCGGAGGTGTGGGAAGAGAGTCAGGCGGCGTGACACATGCCTGCTTTTGTTTTTCACACAGCTAACCTGCCATGCAGTTACAGTGTCCGCTCACAACTTCTCCCTCCTTCTTATCTATAAACCATGCAGAGTAGGTGTTGGATAGCCTTTGACTTGCTCCAACCTCACCATACACTATAGTGATGCCTTCTCTACTATAGGAACACTTTTCCAGTGAGAAAGTAATTATATGCGTCCTAACTGCGGTACGCTTTCACTGCCTCTCTGGTGTAAACACACTCTGTTTCAACAAGATAGTGATCACATGTGGGTAGTTCGCCTCTGGCAAGCGTTTTAAATCAAAGGAAAAAACTTCCCTCTTAAATCCTTATCAAAAGGATCAGGAAAAAAGGTTTGATTACTTTTTACTAATTTCTGACCATATGTTTGCTCTGTTTTTGGGAGACTTGCAAAATATTCGCTCTCGTTTTGACAGCTGTATACTTGAAAATAGTGCCACCGGAAGCGTCGAAGGAACAGATATGCGCAGTAGCTTTGTTATTGTTTTCCTCATTGAAACGGTCTATATCACAATATATTTTATTACATACTTAACAATACACTTCACTACATATTCAAGAATATATACTACCACATACTACTTTATGTATAATACAAAAACAGATGAAGGTATGCTTTAAGTTCAGGAGAACATCAACATAGAGTTTCATCAGCAGCACTTGTGCCATCCCACTGGCTGTAGCTTGTGCTTCTGCAGTCTTCCAACAACGGGCTGAGACAGTGGTGGTGCCTTCCTTCCCCAGTTTCACCTTATAAAAAAGGAAGAAAAGGAGAAATAAACAAACAATGACCACCAGCAACACAATGATACTTAGTTACAAGTGGGTCAGAATACTCTTAGATTAAAAACAAGTTGAATTCAAGTTCAAACAAGTATTCGTAACTCGCTTAATTTAACCTGATTGTTTAATAATGTACAGCAAAATCCTTACTACACAATTAATTAGCATAGCTATTTCATGGGATAATGCTAGATAGCTAGGCAAGCTAGTTATAACATATTTTGAAGCTAGATTGGCTAGTTAACAGCTTTAAAGCTAGGTTAGTTAGTTATAACATATTTTAAAGCTAGGTTAGCTAGTTAACTTAAAGCTAGGTTTGGTAATGTTAGATAAATTAAAGCTAGGTTAGCTAGTTAAATTAAAGCTAGGTTAGTTAGTTAACTTAAAGCTAAGTTAGCTAGTTAAGTTAAAGCTAGGTTAGGTAATTAAATTAAAGCTAGGTTAGTTAGTTAACTTAAAGCTAGGTTAGCTAGTTAAATTAAAGCTAGGTTAGCTAGTTAAATTAAAGCTAGGTTAGTTAGTTAAATTAAAGCTAGGTTACCTAGTTAAATTAAAGCTAGGTTAGTTAAATTAAAGCTTGGTTAGCTAGTTAAATTAAAGCTAGGTTAGCTAGTTAAATTAATGCTAGGTTAGTTAGATAAATTAAAGCTAGATTAGCTAGTTAAATTAAAGATAGATTAGCTAGTTAAATTAAAGCTAGGTTAGCTAGTTAAATTAAAGCTAGGTTAGATATTTAAATTAAAGCTAGGTTAGTTAGTTAAATAAAGCTAGGTTAGCTAGTTAAATTAAAACTAGGTTAGCTAGTTAACTTAAAGCTAGGTTAGTTAGTTAAATTAAGGCTAGGTTAGCTAGTTAAATTAAGGCTAGGTTAGCTAGTTAAATTAAAGCTAGGTTAGCTAGTTAAATTAAAGCTAAGGTAAGCTAGTTAGAACTCATAACTTAAATTGTGTAGACTAAGCAGTTTAGCAAGAACGTACACCTCACTATAGTTTTTAAATTGCTCAACACTTAGCCTTATTATCAGCATGTGGATCCTTTAAACAGTGTTATGATGAGCCACTGTTTGAATTAAGGACTCACCTTGCCTGATAACTGTAGAAGGACTGTGTGGAGGTTTCTTTGGGTCAGAGTCAGTTATCCAGCTGGTTTTACACAATGCTCACTGCATTTTTGTCTGGTCCCTCCGTCCAAGAAACGAGGGCATACCAAATCCTGTACATTTCATTCAGTTCATTCAAACTGAGAGACAATTTTAGCGTCTTTTTTTCCCAAACACCATCCAAAGCACAGACCCGCCCTATAGCGCTGTATCTGCTTGTTTGTCTAAATCCTAAGTCCAATCACAGATCGCTTTTCCACAGAGCTGCCAGGTTCGCGGTTTTCCTGCCGAATGTGGCTTGTCTGAACTATTGTTTGTGATTAACTGACACTGACCATAGCAAATGCTTTTTTCTTGCAATTATTTTAAAAGGAAACTAGATTTAGAAAAGCGAATATATTATTAGTAATATAATATAATACAATATAATATAACATAATATTCTTTTGCCCATATTAACAAAATGTAATTACCTGCTAATCGTCACATTCAGATTTTTTTAACACTCAAACATGAATATGACCGCTTTAAAAACTAATTGTATATGATGTAAATATAAATGTATTTTTTTTAATGGGTCTGTAACTGTGGATTTTTATTGGCACATTAAGGATGTATTAGTCATGGTACTCTTGTCTCTTTTGTGAAATTATTTACTAAGAATAAATAAATACAAAAAAAGCATTTGGTCTAAAAAAAATTGCAGTTTAGAGAATTTGTCTTAATTGCAATATATGTTTTTATATTTACCAATATATAGACATACATGGTCCATGCATATATTGCCCTATATTAAACAATATATGTACTTTTTCCCATATATGAAAATGTATTATTTAATATATTGCACTATATTTTCCAATATATTGCCATATAATATTGTTTCATAAGGGTAACCTTAGTTCTCTCCCCGATAATGTCAGCTAGCTCGCCTCAGACGGGCGCATCGGACTAAGTCTCCGAGGCCATTCATTTAAGGTCTCGAGTCCACCTTAAACTGCGGTGCTGATTCATTCTGGCGCCAATAACTGCTGCAGCATTTAAGGTGGAATGGGAAAACTGGAACAAGAACCTAGCTTATAAAAACAGAATTTGGTCTATGTTTTAAGACCAGTATTGTTTTGACATAGTTATGCATTGTTTTTAAATACTCATTGACAAATAAAGAGAACTAACACAGTTTGCTAACTAAGTATTCTAACATTTAATGTGCTAAATCCTAATCACCTCAGCACGTTTGCTGTTTGGTCCCTGGCATCAAGTTTTTTGTAAACATGTAATCTCTGTGGGTGTTTGATTGTACATTCTGCATTTTACACTATTAAATTAATTTGTTTTCAGCCAGACTGAATAAATAACACTCACTGTGTACATCTCATGCAAGGAGAAAAAGGCACTGACCAGTTTCTCTCCCCAACCGATGAAGTGAAATGCGTGGGCGGAGTTTAATTACATCTCTCCGGTGTTGGTTCATGTTGTCATTTAGTTGGATTAACACTGATTTTATCAACTCTGTCAGATAACTCCAACACTGAACATCATTTAAATCTAGGAGTGTTAAACTTACTCTTTGGGAGTGAAAATCAACTCGGAAATGTTTAACTCTGAAATTTTAACACTCCAGTTTTTACCAAACCCTGGGGAGCCCCAGTGGGATGAGGACAGCTGTCCTTGCCATGACACTTTGAATGAGCGCCCAGTGAGGTATGATCTGATCCATGACAACAAGAAGGGAGACAGGACCGGGACTTCGAGGTCACAGGGCGGATCCTAGAACAATTCTCAGTTGTGACCGGAGCCTGCATCAACAGGACCAAATCAGCCATGATGTATGTCAGGGGATGGGCCGAGAGGACCGACGTCCCTGGCGGGTACTCGCTCTGCGAGGGTGGCCTCAAGATACTAGGGGGCCACCTTCTGTAGGGAGGACTCAGCCCAGAAGAACTGGGACGTGGCTTTAGCAAAGCTGCAGGTCAATGTCGGTTCCTGTGATCTGTCTTGTTTTTTCCGCTGCTTGTGTTTTGAAGTAAACAAATGCATGTTTGTGTTGTTTTCTTGTCCTGTTTATTTATTTAGTTAATTCTGTACTTTCTGGCAGGGAAGGGTCTTTTCCGCGTGTGTTCTGTTTTCCCTCCATTTTTGTTCTTTTCTTTATCCGATATGTTGTTTGGCTTGTCTCTTTGTGTTCTTTTGTGTCCCTTTCTGCTCTTTAGGCAAGGACGACTGTCCCGCCCAGGTGTGACATCATCAGGGCATGTTAACTGGAGGAAAAGACAAAAAAGTTTAAGTTTGTCTTCCCTCTCAATCTTCCTTTGCTCCCTGCCTTCCTCCAGCTGCCTCGGCCCTTCCTGGACCCCGGAGGTGTTTGTTGAGTTACGGGTATAGCTCAAGTTTCTATTCATTCATGTATAAATCTTTCGCCTTTTACTAAAGATTTCCGTAGAGGGGAATGTTGATGAATGTTGCTGATTTTTTTGACGGCTTTGTTTTTAGCGAAGCTGCTCATTTCACAAAAAAAAAAAAAAAAAACAGAGAGAGAGAGAGAGAATGAATGAATTAATCCATTAATCAATCAATAAATAAGTAAAGAAAAAAGAGTAGAAAGGAATGACGGTAAAAGAAAACAGTAAAATAAAAGAGTTGAAAGGGATGATGGTGAAAGAAAAGAGTAAAAGACAGACCTCTTTGAATGGCTAGAGTAGGGTGACATTAAATGGGTGGGACATCTGTTGGCTTCGCCGCTTAGTAGCTACATAGTAAAAAGAATGGTCCCGCAACCAGGTGGCGAAATATTCGGGTTATTGCTTTTCGGCCTTTTGGCTAAGACAACGGTCGATTCTCTGGTGGTGTGAGATCGTGGTCTTTGTGACCTTGGTCCTTGTCACCTGAAAGTAGATTATACTCGTCTCTGCTCGGTGAAGGAGAGCCCTAGGCAGTAGGCTCAGTTTCTGCTCCGGCTGGGGCTCATTGGGGTTTCACTTGATGGCTTCTTTACGTCTCGGCTTAAGGGGGAAACCCCACCACCCAAAGGTAAGTGCAATCTTTCTTCTAAACTGCTTTTAGTTTATTATTTATTTATTGTATTTATTGTTTTAGTGGTTTTACTGGGTCCCAGGCCACCAGGTGCCTCTCAGAATGTCGGCTGCTTTTGCCGGCATGCGGAGGCACCAAAGCGTGCGCCTTTTATTTCATGAAGTGGAAGGAAAGCTCCTGGGGATGTCTCGGTTGGACTTCTCCAGGAAGCTAATCCAAGGGACCCTTGCTTTTAGACCAGAAGACCTCAAATGCTTGTTGACTTTGCCCGGAAACAAAGGTTTTGACGTTAGCTTCCGCTCTGCTTCCCTGTTGAACGATTTTTGGACTAGGTTTAAAAATGCTAAAGACCAGTTCTCCATGTTTAAAATTTAGAAACTTTCGGATAATTCACACAAAGTGGTACTTGGAATGTTCAATGAAACAGTGACTGGAGAAGACATTTTAACATGGCTGGCTAGATTTTGCACAGTGAAAAGCCCACCTATCAACGTTCTGGATGAGGACGGCATTTGGAACTGCTTGTGGCGAGTTCCCATTAAATAATGGGAAGACCCGAGCAGTTACCTAGGCCTGAGACAGATACCGTCCATAATAGTGTTGGGTGAAAACGACACTGTGCCGGGTACTGCCGTGTGGACCGGAGGAGCATCCAGACCCCGCAGAGAGGCTAACAAAATCCATGTTCTCGTTTGTCTATGGTTCAGTGGGTCTGATTAAAAATCTGTTACCTTAGAGGGATATAGATGGATATTTGTTTGTTGTATTACTCAAGTTTTATACTCTTTTTCTTATTGGATATGATATGTTGCTTAAGGTTTTTTAATCTCCAAAGTTACTAATATATCCAATTCATTTAGTTTAATTGATTGTTTTTATCCAGTACCAAATATTATCTTTGTATTGCTTCACTACTATATTTACTTATATGTCTGTGTTCCAATAGAAGACTTTTATATTGAAATATCCGCTCAAGAAATGATTGATAACCTCTCTGTGACCTGATAAATCTTCAGAACCTCTTATCTTATTATTTTGTAAGTACTAACAGGCACCCAAATGAGAATTCCAAAAATGGACTTGGGCAAAAAACTGGGTTACCCTCAGCATACCAAGATACAGAGCTTTTAGCAGATGCTCCAAATAGGTTTACAATGCTAGTAAGTAAGTAAGTAATCTCTGAAAGCGCAGCGTAAGTTCCACTATAGACTCCAATGCTATGTAACCTAATTACCTATCCAATCAGATGTTCCCTTCTGCCTTTAAATAACGATCACTCATTTGGTACCTTGCTGCCTTTCAGACGCTGTTGGTCGTTCTTCCCAGCTGTTCTCTGTACTCGCGGCTATGTCCCATTTCGGTTTCTCGACGTCTTAAGTGTCTAATTCAGATGCTGAGCTTGTAGCTCCTTCCCCTCCCTCCTCTTCCCTCCCCCTAGAGGTTTGCACCTGCTTGTGCGCGATTCTCCTTGGGCTGCCTGGATGTCCGAGTAGGTGCTTTGTTGGCAGCTAAAAGCATCCCAGTCACCAACGATTTGTCCCGTGATGACCTCCTCCTCCTGGCCGCGTCTGTCCTCGGGTGCCCTCCTGCTCCGGCTGCCAGCACTGCTCCCCAGGTCCCACCCGCAAAAGCCGGCGGTAAGCGGAAGGTGAAGTCTGCCTGCCCTAGCGCCGCAAAGTCGGCTGGCCAGCCCGCCGCTCCTCCTCCTCCTCCCATCCTGCCCCCTCTGTCCTTAGAAGATCATGAGCCCCAGCTGGTCCCGGTCCTTCGGGCTCTTGCTGCCTCGATGCAGAGCATGGACTCTTGTTTGTTCCCCATGTGGGAGCGTTTTGGATCTGCTTCCGGTTGCTTCTCCCTACTGCGCTGGATCAGCCGGGCCATTCTACCTCTGCGGCACCTCCCCTGGCCTCTGCTGCTGCACTGCCTGGCGCGCTCCTGCCCGGACGTTCTGCTGTTTCTACGCTCGCTGGTGCGCCTCTCCCTGGCTCTTCTGCTGCTGCGCTGCCTGGCGCGCTCCTGCCCAGATATTTTGCTGGCACGCTGCCTGGTGAGCTCCCCCCCAGATCTTCTGGTGCGCTTCTGCCAGAGCCCTTGATTACCCCGTCCGCTGCCTCCTTCTGCCTGGCTACTGCGGTGCCGGCCCCGGCTTTGGGTAGGCCTTTGTTTCCCTCGCTGCTGCACTGGTTTCCCCACGCTTGCGCGCCAACATTCTGCAAGGTAAGGACATTAAATTGGCTACGTTGTTGCTCCCTCCTCCTGTTTTCGACCGTCAGAGGATTGACAGTGAGGATGTTTCGGTTTTCCTCCGCACGTCTGATCGCAGGCTCTAGAGAAATCTGTCCTTCGGGGATTTTGTTATAGCCTTCGGTGTCTTTCATGACATTATGTGCAGCGCTTACCCTGCCCGTCGCTTTGAACTGAATTTATATCTAGTTATGATGGCCAATTTTAGTCAGAGGTATGGGGCTACTCTCTTCTACGAGTATCATAATGTTTTTTTTGGCTAAGTCTGCTTCTTTTATTGCGCTCAATAATACCCGGTTGGACTGGTCAGTTGTAGATACTGAGCTGCTGGTCCGTCACTTTGGCGGCCACCGAACTTTATCCTGTACTGTTTGTGGCTCACACGGATATGCTTCTGCATTGTGCCCCTTGACCTGCGCCGCGACTGCTCCGTCCTCTGTCCTGGGTGCTGAGCCTGTAAGCACCATGCGGGATGTCAGAGGCTGCCCGCTCATTCGTTACCAGGGGGCTGTGCTCTGCAATAACTTTAATGAATCTGTTTGCTCTTTCACTTTTTCGCGTTAATTCTCTTGGTGTGGCCACTCATTGTTACTCTGACAAGAAACGCTTAATTTTCGACATGTCTTCCCCCCATTCTGATGTCGTAGCTAGTGTGAATGAGCTTATTCTGCTGGAGCCTTTTTCACTGTATAATGCCTCGGTCGAGGACGCTATTAGGTTAATCAAAATTGCGGGTTGCGGAGCAGTCCTCGCTAAAGCAGATACAGCCGACGCTTTCAAAATTATTCCTATTCATCCGGCCGATTGGCCCCTTTTCGGCATTAAGTGGGCTTCCAAATTCTATTTGGCCATTCGTCTCGTTTTTAGTTTTAGGAGTAGCCCACGTGTGTTTGATTGTTTGTCCGAAGCATTGTGTTGAATTTTGTTGAACGTTTGCCGCTTACCTTTCGTGTTGCACTTATTGGATGATTTTTTGTTGGTTGATTTTGCGTGCTCCCGATGTTCCGTGTTGTCAGTGCTCCGGCGCGTGTTCGGTGAGTTAGGCGTCCCTCTCTCTGCGGAGAAGACCGTCGGCCCCTGCATGTCGCTCGAATTTCTAGGCATCAGGTTAGACTCCTTACGAATGCAAGCTTCTCTCCCCCGCTGATAAGTTAGGTCGGATTCGTGCCCTCTTGGGGGAGTTTCTTGCATTGTCTTCCGTTACCAAACGCGCCGTTCTCTCTCTCCTCGGTCACTTAAATTTCGCGATGCGCATTGTTCAAGGCCGTTCGTTTATTTCTAGACTCTTGCGAGTGGCTCACTTGGTTCCTGGCCTGGGGGACCTCGTCGTTTTGGACGAGGGCTGCAGGTCCGATCTGCTGTTCTGGTCGCGCCTACTCGCTTTGTGGCCTGGTGTCTCTTTTTTCTATTCTTTGGCTCCTGTTTCTTTGGTCGCGCTCGATTTTTATACGGACTCCGCTCCTTCCGTCGGTTTTGGAGGTTACTTCCAAGGGCGATGGTTTGCCTAATGTTGGCCAGTCGAATTTTCAACCCTCAGCGCTGCACGAAATGTATCCAGTGGCGGTCACGTGTTATGGGACAAATTCGGAAATGAATTAATTTGAACTGTGACAATGAAGCCGTGGTCGCGATAATCAGTAAAGGTCGCTCTTCTTGCTCTTCTATCATGCCCTTGCTCAGACAAATTACCTGGCAGTCAGTAATAGAACATTTTATCATTAAAGCTGTTCATATTGCCGGTCACTAAAATAACGCTGCTGACACACTGTCCCGTTTTTGTTTACAGGAATTCAGATGCCTCTGCCCAGCAGCCAATCAGTTCCCGGAACCATGCCCGCCATTCAGTCAATTAATCCTGGATTCAATTATTTTAACTCTCTACTCATTAGTGCTCAAAACTTTATGTCTAAAGGTCTAGCTCGTTCTACACTCAAAAGCTATAATTCTGTCTGGCATCTTTTTACCCTCTTTTGCTTTTCCCTCCAAATTCCTATCTTTCCTATCCTAGCTACAACTATTTGTGCTTTCATAGTTCACACTCATTCTACACGACATAAACAAATTTCTTCTCTGAGAAAAATTATCGCCGCCATTCAATTTAAAGCTCGTTGCAATAATCCAGATTATCCAAGCCTGTTTTCCAAACCAAAGATATAAAGGTATAGAAAAATCTTCTCCTCAATCCAAAGATAAAAGGTTGCCTATAGGCTCTATGCATGTAAGACTTCCGCCTTTGTCTATACCAGCAGTTTCATTTACAGTTAGCTAGAAGTGCTTTGTAAACAATGGTATTTTACATACAGTGTTTGTATTATTGCATTTTATTAAGATATAAGATGTGGTCCAATCTAAAGGCAGGTAGTCATTGTCTTTAAAGGCACCTCCCTCGTTCGGCAGCATTTTCACCCGTAAAGGATCTTATGAGGCAGCGCGTTTGGGACACGCTCTGGAGTCAGCATACCGCATCACGTTTACGGCGCTGTGCTCGTGAGCTCTGTTTACTAATAACTAAAGTTATTAACCACTTACCTCAGGATAAATCTCAAAGCAATGGCAGATATTTCTCTTTACTCACCCAAATATTACAGATAAACTTAAATATTCCCGATTTACTTTAATTATACACTTTCCCTCACTTCATACTCTGAGTATGGCCCGTTTATTTATGTATTTAATTTATTTTTGATTACCTGCTTTACAGAAATACATGAGTAATGTAACCATAATATAATAAATATTTTATATAAGCCATCAAAGCTAAATTATCAAACTACGCTACGTTTCACACAGTTTTACCTTTTAGTTGTATAAATAAGAAACATAATGTCACGCTGGGGTGTGAAGGAGGAGGAGGACGTAAGTGCAAAGATAATACTTTATTAAATAAACAAAACAAACACAGAAAAGAAAACGGAATACATAAACTAAGGCTATGACTAAGGTAAAGACTGGGATACAAACACTAAGATACAAGGCTAGGCTACTAAGGCTAAACACTACAAACAGGATACACGGATAGATATACAGACTAGAAAACACAAAAGACTCGACACAGCACGTAACAAACAGAGGGGCTTATATACAGGAGGAACACCTGGGCAGGGCTGATGAGGGGGCAGGGCTACAGATAAGACACAGGTGAGAACACTGATGGTTAGGGCAGGGCTAAGACGGTGACAGATACACAACAGAAACACGTGGCTGTGAACATATGACAGGAAAACAGAGGGGAGGAGCACTAGGGAACAAATGAGGGAGAAACATAACACAGACATGGGCTAATATGTAACATTACCCCCCCTCAACGGCGCCACTACCAGAGGCGCCGAGAGAGAGGGAACGGAGAACAAGACAGGGCTAGACAAGGCCTGGGGAAGAACACAGGGGCAGGAACATAGACAGGAGACTAGACAGGGGAAACATACTGGGACTGGAATGGAGACTGGAGAGGTGGTAGAAACAGAGACTGGACAGAGGGCGGGATGTTGGACAAGGACGGAGACTGGACAGGGGGCTGAACATGTGGTTGGACAGGGTGCTTGACATTGGACAAGGACGTGGCTTGGACAGGGGACACAGACTGGACAAAGGGCTGAGACTGGGCAGAGGACAAGGCCTGGACAAAAGACTGGACACCGGGCTTAGACTGGACAGGGGACAAGGACTGGACAAAAGACTGGACACGGGGCTGAGACTGGACTGAGGATGTGAGCGGACTTTGGACATTAGGCTGTACACTAAACAAAAACTGAGACTGGACAGGGGATTGGATGGGCAACTGGGAATGGACATTAGATCCGACACTGGATACAAAAGGAGACTGGACATTAGACTGGACATTGGAATGGTCAGGGGATGGGATCGGAGAGTGAATAGGAGACAAGTATGGGAGAATAGACAGGACAGGACTGGACAGGGGAACAGGGACCATAACAGTGACGGGGACAGAAACAAATACAGTGACTGGGACGGGAACAGAAAAACCACTGGGGACAGGAACTGGAACTGAAACAGATACGGGGACCAGGATAGGGAGAGACAGGGGTACAAACATTGGTGGGTGCCCAGGACTGGCAAAAGTCTGTAGGGAAGTCCAAGGAGCCAGCCTGGGCACAGTTCTGGGGGCAAAGACAGGGGGCCTTGGGGCAGGCCTGGGGGTATACAAAGTTCGAGGAGCAGATACAGGAGCAGCGGGAGCTGCTGGAGCTGAGGCCGGAGCAGCGGGAGCTGCAGGAGCTGAGGCTGAGGCCGGAGGAGCAGGTGCTGGAGCTGTGGCAGCAGGTGCTGGAGCTGGAGCTGTGGCAGCAGGTGCTGGAGTTGGAGCTGTGGCAGCAGGTGCTGGAGCTGTGGCAGCAGGTGCTGGAGCTGGAGCTGTGGCAGCAGGTGCTGGAGCTGGAGCTGTGGCAGCAGGTGCTGGTTGGGCAGGCACGGCGGGTGCAGGAGCTCGTGACCTGGGAGTAGGCACAGGAGCAGAGGCTGGACCCCCAGGCACACGAACTGGGGTAACAGCGGGCACAGAGTCAGAGGCGGCCGGGGCCGCGGGAACTGGGTCAGAGGCGGCCGGGGCCGCGGGAACTGGGTCAGAGGCGGCCGGGGCCGCGGGAACTGGGTCAGAGGCGGCCGGGGCCGCGGGAACTGGGTCAGAGGCGGCCGGGGCCGCGGGCACAGAGACAGAGACGGCCGGAGCCGCGGGCACAGAGTCAGAGGCGGCCGGAGCCGCGGGCACAGAGTCAGAGGCGGCCGGAGCCGCGGGCACAGAGTCAGAGGCGGCCGGAGCCGCGGGCACAGAGTCAGAGGCGGCCGGAGCCGCTGGCAGCGCTGATCCAGAGGCGGTGGGTTCTGCTGGCGTGAAGGTCGCTGTAACGGGAGCTGAGAGTGCAGCTGCCGCCAACACCAGGACTGGAGTCGCAGATTCAGCAGTGGGCGTGGTTGTAAACACTGGACCGGAGCTTGCTTCCGGAGCCGGAGTCGAAGATCTGGAAGCCGGCCGGGCTTGTGAGCTGGAAGCCTGCCGAGCTGGAGTGCTGGAAGTCGGCCGGGCTGGAGAGCTGGAAGCCGGCCGCGCTGGAGTGCTGGAAGTCGGCCGGGCTGGAGAGCTGGAAGCCGGCCGAGCTGGAGTGCTGGAAGTCGGCCGGGCTGGGGAGTGCGGTGGAGCTAACATGCTAGTTAGCTTAGCTGGAGCTGGGCCGACACGCTCCACCCCGAGGAGAGGCGCCGGGAGCGGTTCATCCCCCCGAATTAGCTGCGCGAGGAACCGGAGATACTCCAGGTCCGCCTTCCTCGTGGCATTCCACTTTGCTACGTCCATAATTGGTCGAGTCTTATGTCACGATGGGGTGTGAAGGAGGAGGAGGACGTAAGTGCAAAGATAATACTTTATTAAATAAACAAAACAAACACAGAAAAGAAAACGGAATACATAAACTAAGGCTATGACTAAGGTAAAGACTGGGATACAAACACTAAGATACAAGGCTAGGCTACTAAGGCTAAACACTACAAACAGGATACACGGATAGATATACAGACTAGAAAACACAAAAGACTCGACACAGCACGTACAAACAGAGGGGCTTATATACAGGAGGAACACCTGGGCAGGGCTGATGAGGGGGCAGGGCTACAGATAAGACACAGGTGAGAACACTGATGGTTAGGGCAGGGCTAAGACGGTGACAGATACACAACAGAAACACGTGGCTGTGAACATATGACAGGAAAACAGAGGGGAGGAGCACTAGGGAACAAATGAGGGAGAAACATAACACAGACATGGGCTAATATGTAACACATAACATGTTTCATAAACTTCTTTATTTGCAAATAATTGTGAAGTTTACCCATACCCACTAGTTGAGATGTGATACTAAAATAAGCATAATGACACTAAAAACACAACAAGCAAAAATCATAATGTTAAGAGAGAAAACTTAAAACTTAAAAATTTAAAGAAAAAAAACTCTTCATAAAGGGAGCTAACGCTGCCTCCAGCCGGTCTGACCATAGATGCATGTTTTGGCCCATGGCCCTCACTAACAGCAACGCATGCTTTGATCGGGCTCGACGGCCAAGTGTATGAATGTAGAGCCCGTGGCTCGTATGCTTTGGCTTGTATGTTTGGGGACGTTCCCCGTGCAAGACTGGGCTCTACGCTTAAAAAAAAAAGAATAATGAATGATGAACTGAATGAATTATTGAATGTCCACAGTCACTGGTGCAAAGTAAAAAATACAATATTGTATTATGCTATTATTAATTAAACATTTCTTTTATTACAGGAAGTAGAAACCAGGTAAAGATCTGCCAGTGGGTATATTTAAAAATTTTACTTTTGGGGTTGGCTCCGCTCTGTCTTCAATGTACGACAGGATCTGCAGATCCCAGACATATCAAGTCCTGGGCCGATGACGGGGCCTACGCCAAAGACTCTATTAGAAATATAAATTGTTTCTATCTAACTTTCATGAAAAATATACGTGTACCGTATTTTTCGGGCTATAAGGCGCACTTAAAATACTTATTTTTTCCCAAAAATCGTCATTGCGCCTTATAATGCAGTGCGCCTTGTGTATGGATTTTGCTTGTGTTTACTGACCTCGATTTTTATGTGGTACACGGCGCTCTGTTGTGCAGAATTCCTCACTCACGCCAGAAAAAGATCCCCCTCTTGGGCTAGCGCGCGGTTACCTTTGACTGCCGTACTGCCTCTCGGCTGTGGTTCAGGGTAGCTAGTTTCCACTGTAGCTCCGTGGCCAGAACAAGGTGCCGGTAAACTTTCCTTTCCACCCGTTCTGGGGTAATAGCACAAACTGTTTCTTTTTAGCGCCCACTTCTAAGTAAAGTTAACCTCTTAACACGCGCTGGCCCACCGGCGGGCCAGAAATATTTAATATTTCATAACTGGCTGTGTTTCTGAATAGTTATGAACAGTTACAGGTTCAATATAGACATCCAATATACCATTTTAAAGCTTAGAATCTCTGCTTTTGAGCTATTTAGCCTATTTAGCGGAATATCCTTTCAGAAAATAAACATTTAGGGCGAAATATGCCTTGGTTATGATTTTAATCATTCATAACTCTCATATTTGCGTTTATCGTTCGTCCATATTTCATCGAATGCGGTCATGTCATACACCATTCGAACCGTCTGGCTCTCCGGATTCCAGAACTGTGCTTTTACTGTAGGATGTATGTTTCATGAATTAGAGCTGCGTCAGAGCGCATGTTTCCAGTAATAAAAGGCTCTCCTTTTGTCCTGGGGTAACCTCCGGTCACTGCCGCCACCCCCCGAACACACACCCGCGCTCAGCCACAGGTCCTACCTTCAAAACGCGTCCAGACTAAAGAGAATCCATCAATCCAGTCTCCTGTAATCCACAGTTATATCCAAACAGCGCTGGAAATCACTTCATCCAGAAATGAAACTTATCCAATCTTTATCTCTGTTTTAAAACCGTTTTATTCACCGAATTCGGCACAACACGCTATTATAGTCAGAAGCCTCGCGGAGTAATGCGGTACTTGCTGTGCTTCAACATAATATTATGGTCTGTCGGAGCGTTGCGGCTACCGTTGTCAGGAGCCTCGCGGAGTAATACGTACTTGCTGTGCTTCAACATAATATTATGGTCTGTCGGAGCGTTGTGGCTACCGTTGTCAGGAGCGTCGCGGAGTAATACGTACTTGCTGTGCTTCAACATAATATTATGGTCTGTCGGAGCGTTGCGGCTACCGTTGTCAGGAGCGTCGCGGAGTAATACGTACTTGCTGTGCTTCAACATAATATTATGGTCTGTCGGAGTGTTGCGGCTACCGTTGTCAGGAGCGTCGTGGAGTAATACGTACTTGCTGTGCTTCAACATAATATTATGGTCTGTCGGAGCGTTGCGGCTACCGTTGTCAGGAGCGTCGCGGAGTAATACGTACTTGCTGTGCTTGTTGATTTATTGCTCAGAGATGTTGTTATTTTTCACAGATATTGTGAAGGATTTATTGCTCAGAGTTATTGTTACTGATATAAATAAAGTTTCATTTAGTGCGCCTTATAATCCAGTGCGCCTTGTGTATGGACTAACACAAAAAATAGACCGTTCACTCATCGTGCGCCTTATAATACGGTGCGCCTTATAGTCCGAAAAATACGGTACTTATACGTGTACTTATACGATTCCTATCTCACAAAATTAGCATATCATGAAAAGGTTCTCTAAACGAGCTATTGACCTAATCATCTGAATCAACGAATTAACTCTAAACACCTGCAAAAGATTCCTGAGGCTTTTAAAAACTCCCAGCCTGGTTCATTACTCAAAACCGCAATCTGCCAATCTGCTGTCCAGAAGGCCATCATTTACACCCTCAAGCAAGGGTAAGACAAAAAAAAAGAAATTTCTTAACAAATAGGCTGTTCCCAGAGTGCTGTATCAAGGCACCTCAGTGGGAATTCTGTGGGAAGGAAAAAGTGTGGCACAACAAGAAGAGGTGACTGGACCCTGAGGAAGATTGTGGAGAAGGGCCGATTCCAGACCTTGGGGGACTTGCGGAAGCAGTGGTCTGAGTCTGGAGTAGAAACATTCAGAGCCACCGTGCACAGGCGTGTGCAGAAAATGGGCTACAGGTGCCGCATTCCCCAGGTCAAGCCACTTTTGAACCAGAAACAGCGGCAGAAGCACCTGACCTGGGCTACAGAGAAGCAGCACTGGACTGTTGCTTAGTGGTCCAAAGTACTTTTTTCGGATGAAAGCAAATTTTGCATGTCATTCGGAAATCAAGGTGCCAGAGTGTGGAGGAAGACTGGGGAGAAGGGATTGCCAAAATGCCTGAACTCCAGTGTCAAGTACCCACAGTGAGTGATGGTCTGGGGTGACATGTCAGCTGCTGGTGTTGGTCCAGGGGCGTGCACAGACATTTTGGGGGGCAAGTGCTCAGGGGGGAAAAAGGGCACTTTTTAGCACACGTGGAACACTTTCTTTATAAAGAAAATTACATGCACATGTTGAATGAAATTTGACTTTTATTTGTAACTTTCTCTAAACGTGAGTGGAAAAATGTCACACCACTCACGTTATCCATCATTGATTTGGGCTAGAGCGGCTAGTTTATCTGGTGACCAGTCAGCTAAAGATGCTTAGTAGTTTGATGCTGTATGAGACATTTTACTTTACAACAAAATGATTTCACGTCGGGCTTAGAGGGCAAACGGTAGGATTTTATTTGATGTGTATGTTACCTGGCTGGTGGGACACGGGGGAGAAGAAGCCTATCTGTTGGCGTGCGTGCTGTGCTGAAGACTCGCTGAACTAAACTGCTGCTGCAGCGCATCTAGTGTGCCTTGCACGGGGTCACGTGACAGAGGAAAAGAGAGGTCGGGTGTGTGCGAGCTGATTTCAGGGCATTCTGTTTTCACTCGTTTTTAATCGCTCAGATTTTCAAAAGATCATTTCAAACCGGCCTCAGTTAAATCTTAATAATAATAATCTAAAAAATATATAAAAAAAAAATATTTAAAAAAATGAAGTTTCAAAAGGGCACTTTGGTTGATAAAGGGCAGAGGTGGGGCCTCATGTACTAAAGGTGCGTACGCACAAAAACATTGCGTACGCCATATTTCACGCTCACGGTCAGATGTACTAAATTTGACTTGAATGTGAGAAAGTGAGTTCCCCCACGGCACTTTTGTCTCGGGCGTACGCATGTTTATTTGTCTGTATGTAATGTGTTTTTGTAATTTGACGACACTTAGAGGCGATGCATTGAAATTACAACTATTAAGATATCCTTTATTGGATAAAATAAAGTAAATTAATCAGACAATTTCATTGGCTTACTGAAATAATCGTTCAACATGTTTCCACTTAGCCTAGATTATATAAACATGCATAAAAGTTTGAGCTGGAGTTGTTGGAGATGGCAGCGTTGGCATTATTGGAAAATATTGCTAATGGCCAAATTCATTGAGAGCATATTTTCCGTGACCATTATGGTTTTTTGGCCCATGATGATGACTGACTTATAAGCCGTTTCAGATTTCCAAGAGGATAAGAAAACAAGCTGAGTGCGTGATGTGTGGCTTCTTGGTAAGCAACTCATTTAAATGAAAGCATTTATTATCCGTCCTAGAATAATACATTTAAAACATGGATAATTATTAGTTATTACGCTACGCGTCTAGCAACACTTTTCTTTCTTGACTTGCATATTATACTCTAACATATTATTATTGTTATTATTATTATAACATTATACTCTGCGTAATTGAAGGAGTCATGGCAGGTGTGATGTGTTCGTGCACTTGCGCTTGATTTCAAGTTAATTGTGATGTACTAAGAGAAAGTACGTGGGATTCTGCCTACGCACGGTTTGATAAATCCGGATTTTTTTGTGCGTACAGAACTTTTCAGGTCTAATCGTTCAACATGTTTCCACTTAGCCTAGATTATATAAACATGCATAAAATTTTGCGCTGGAGTTGTTGGAGATGGCAGTGTTGGCATTATGGAAAAATATTGCTAATGGCCAAATTTACTGAGAGCGCATTTTCCGTGATCATTATGTTTTTTTGTCCCATGATGATGACTGGCTTATAAGCCGTTTTAGATTTCAAAGAGCATAAGAGGATAAGAAAACAAGCTGAGTGCGTGACAGCTGGCTTCTTGGTAAGCAACTCATTTAAAGCATTTAAATGAAACCATTTATTATCCAGCTTAGAATAATACAATTTAAAACATGGATAATTATTAGTTATTACGCTACACGTATATAAGATTAATAATAACAATAATAATTATTATTGTTATTATTATAACAATAATAATTAGGTTAGGTTACATTCACCTAAAATGTGTCGCGAAAATGACCCAAACAACTGCAGTATCCTTCACTTTCGAAGAGACGGTGTCAGCTGATCTCACAACTAATCACCTCTGTGCACTGAGGGATGAGTCGTCAGTGTTTACTTTATACCTGACAGAGGGAAATGAGGGCAAAGTGACCCTGGATCAGACCTATATGATTAAAAATCTTGGGATAAAGATGAGAAGGCATACATAAATGCCAACACTGACATTTACAGGACACGCAACATGCCTGTAAGATAAAAAAATGAAACGGCATGAAACATAGTCTGTCGACCAAACGTTCAGACAAAGCTTGACGAGATCAGATCTGCAAAAGTCTTTGTGACTCTGCAGGGGCAAATAACATCAGTGAGTGTTTTAATAGCTGGGTAAACATTGCTTCATGAGAAAGGACTTCATATTAGTTTTTTCATAGTAACTGGGGGTAAAAATTTATTAACTTGCTGTTTTTAATATGTCTTAAAACAATTAAATAATAAAGTAATTAATAAGGACTGTAATGCGAGCAGAAATCAACTTAGAAACAACTAGTAAGAAGTGTAATTTGTTGGGATTACTTATTAATTTAATTAATTGTTAATGGGGACCTGCAGATACTAAAGGGTGATAATCAGAAACTGGTTGATAGCAAGCTATATTTTAAACTGACAAACTTAACAACTAACAATAACCTGTCTTACTGAGATGTTCCACAGCGAAATAAAAATTGAAAATATTTTATTTCAGAATATAATGTTTAAGCAAGCTAGGTTAGCTAATGTTATCTACTTTATTTCAGTGTGGAATGTTTTAGCTAGCTAGGTTAGCTAATGTTAACTACTTTATTTCAGTGTGGAATGTTTTAGCTAGCCGGGTTTGCTAATGTTAACTACTTTATTTTAGTGTGGAATGTTTTAGCTAGCTAGGTTAGCTAATGTTAACTACTTTATTTTAGAGTGGAATGTTTTAGTTACCATTAGCTAGACAGGTTAGCTAATGGTAACTACTTTATTTCAGAGTGGAATGTTTTAGCTAGTTATGTTAGCTAATGTTAACTACTTTTTCAGTGTGGAATGTTTTAGCTAGTTAGGTTAGCTAACTATAACTACTTTATTTTAGTGTGGAATGTTTTAGCTAGCTAGGTTAGCCAATGTTAACTACTTTTTCAGTGTGGAATGTTTTAGCTAGTTAGGTTAGCTAATGTTAACTACTTATTTCAGTGTGGAATATTTTAGCTAGCTAGGTTAGCTAATGTTAACTACTTTATTTTAGAGTGGAATGTTTTAGTTAGCCAGGTTAGCTAATGTTAACTACTTATTTCAGTGTGGAATATTTTAGCTAGCCAGGTTAGCTAATGTTAACTACTTATTTCAGTGTGGAATATTTTAGCTAGCCAGGTTAGCTAATGTAGGGTCTGTCCCAAAACCTAGGGAGCTCTCTATGTAGGCACTGACTACGTAGACAGATGTTTAACTAGACAGCGTTCTAACCGCCATCCAGCCTCATAAGACACATTATTGGGACTCTCTAGTTAGGCAGCGACTGCGTCACTACTTGGCCCCGCCCACAGCACGCGCCCACTGTTTACTTACCTCAGCAGCGGGAACCACCTCATCACCCTACCGGCATTATGGACGCACCTCTTGCCGTTTTTATATTGCAATTTTAATAGTTTTTGCGCTGCAGGAAGAGCGACAGAGACGCGAAAGCCGTCATGCTGCAGCCAGACGCCGAAATTTGAGAAGAAGAGCGCTGATTTCTGCCCTTGAACAGGGAAGATCTGTTCAGAGGTAAAAACTTTCCTCTTATACACTGAGGTAAAAAATCATCTATTAATACTCCCCCACCCCCTAATTAATTAACTGTAAAAACTATGGCTGTAGCTCAGATTTTTTATGAGGTAAAAACTTTCCTCTTATAAACTGAGGTAAAAAATCAACTAATAATACTCCCCCCCACCCCCAATTATTTAACTGTAAAAACTATGGCTGTGGCTCAGATTTTTTCTGAGGTAAAAATGTTCCTCTTATACACTGAGGTAAAAAATCATCTATTAATACTCCCCCCACCCCCAATTATTTAACTGTAAAAACTATAGTACTGTATAAACAATTAGCTAATTAAGCCATTATTATTATTATTATTAATATTAATAATTATAATAATCATTATGATAATTATTATAGCAATATGTACATAACACTAAGAAGCATACCTACATTGTTTATTTAATACAATTATATTGATTAGATAGTTATAATCAAGCTGATACAGCATTCAATTAATTGAAAATTGTGGGGAAAAAAAGTTTATATGCAGACAGACAAATGCTGTCTTTTAAGCCTAAAAGGTATATTTAAAGGATAGCATTAATCTGTTTTTGCAAATACGCATTTTATTTTATGCTAACTTAAAAGTGATACTATACTATAACTATTCACATGCAGACAATTCATTTATTAACAATAAATAAATAAATACATAAATAAATAAATACACAAACAGCATATATAAAATCTATTTTTCATTTCTTGCAGGGAGAAAGACCTTCAAGATACTGTTCTCTGAATACAAGTGTACCACTTTTGAGAATATTTCTGGACGACACCCAAGACACCAAGCCTGACTTTCGCCTGACCCGTGAATCCCTGAAAGTGCTTTTTCAACTTATCAAGCACGAAGGCACCCATGGTTGGGGGGGGACCATTGAGGTGTTAGTTTTTCTTTTTTGGTTGGCCTGTGGCACATCATACCGCGTTGTTTCCCGTGCTTTTGCTATGCCCCGTTCTACAGTGCACCGTGTAATTCACAGAGTGGCCAGTGAAATGCGGCAAATCCTACCCAAAGTAATCCGGCACCCAAAACCCGAAGAACTGCAGAGCATCTCTGATGGCTTCGTGTGGCTGGGAAACCATACAGCTTTTCACTCTGTAGTGGGTGCCATAGATGGGTGTCATGTGCGAATCAAAGCCCCTGGAGAACCTGATGCACAGTGCTACAGAAACCGGAAGCTCTACCCATCTGTGCAATTTCAGGCTGTCTGTGACCACCAGGCAACGTTTCTGGATGTTTTTATTGGCTTTCCTGGCTCAGTACATGATGCACGGGTGCTCTGTCACAGCATTCTGTATCGGCAGGCCACTTTCCCACCCAGAGGCTACATGATACTTGGTGATGGTGGGTACCCATGCATCTCTTAGCCCATAGCCCTCATCACTCCATTCAAGAAGCCTGTCAGAGGAGAAGAGAGGGTGGCCTTCAATAGGCATCATGCAAGGGCACGTTCTATAATTGAACGTGCTTTTGGGATGCTGAAGACCAGATGGAGGTCAATTTTCCTGCATGCCCAAGAGGTAAATCCAAGGTTTGTGCCAGAGGTGATTGCTGCCTGTGTCACTCTGCACAACATCTGCATGGCAGCGGGAGATGTTGTTCAGCCTGAGGAGGAAGCAGATGAAGATGAGGAAGCTGATGTGCAGGAAGAAGACATCACAGCTGTCAGTGGCCACCAATTACGGGAGCAACTTTGTGCCAACATTGCTGGTGTCCAGTGATTTTATCAAACTGGAAACAAATAGATCAGTTTGGTTTTCATTAACTGTTACATTTGCACTGTAAATATTTTTATGTAAATATTGTACATGCCTCAATCATTTTTGTTTAATGTTCTAGTTTAACATGTCTTATTCCATTGTCTTATTTGTTGTACTTTAAACCAGTTCACTTGTTCTACTCACTGTTAATATTAGTCTTGTTCTGTTAGTGTGTTTAGAATAAAAAATGCAAACACTTCAAGAGTATGAATTTCAGCAAGTGTTAATCTACAACGAACAACCCATTAAGTAAATTTCGGTATAGAATACCTGCAAGGCATGCATTAGTTTACCATGACTGCTTTTTAAAAAAAAAAAAACACACACACACACACACACACAAATGACAGTTCTTAAAACAGCAACTTTAATTTTTGAATATGCATGAATAAATTAGTTAATTTTATTAACAAGCTTTTCTAAGAGATTATACAAGCGGTCTGACCGCTCCTGCTCTGCTCTCTCTTGCCTCTCTTCTCTCTCCCTCTCTCTCTCCATGTCCTCTCGCAGGAGGTCAAGAAGAGTTCCCTGCCGCTTCCTTCCTCTCTGCTCAGACAACGGGGATGCCACAACAGAAGATGGCCCTGGTTCCTCCTCATTAGATGAGGCTATTAGCAAAGGTGGTGTGACCGATGGTCGATTGCCAAGAGCCTCATCCATGAGGCTGAACCAGGGCCAAGTAGCTGCAGTGGCTTCCCCATTGTCTGTCCCACTCCCTGAAGGCGGACACTTCAGCTCCTAAAATAAAATAAAACCTGTAATCTAACCTCAATCTGCTATCCTCTCTAATTGAATTATACTTTAACATCAACAATTATTAACATACGTAAACTACACTCAAATCAGTACATAAAAATCTATAAAATACATTGTTCATTATTCTACACAATTTCAGGTTAATCTTTGAACTTACTTTGTACTTTTTTTTAGATTGTCCCATTTTTTTCTGGCTTGTTGGGGCATAACTTTGTCCGCAAGCCCCAATTCCAGAAGAATAGTCCTGTCAAAGAAGAAACAAAAACAAATTATGGCATTAAGATGCTTTATAGTTCAGGAAAATATTTTGCAATATCTACCTACATTTTTTTATTAGTTTAGAAAGATACCTAAATGCATGAATGTATAACTTAAGCAATTATTAGCTTAATATTAGCTTAGTTATACTGTAACTGACAATGCATTAGTTACGTATTAACTATTTAGTTTTCTAAAGCAGGCTTTCTGTCAACTTATTTGCCACAAACCTATAGTTTTATTACTGTAATCATAAGCAGTTAGCTAGCTGGTTGGATTAATGTATCAAATTCTAACAGCTGCATCATTTAAGATGCAATATAATAATTATATACTATCGTTAAATAACTAACTAGTTTGGCTAAAATAAGCCCTTACTTCCAAGCTGAGAGAGCGGAGTTTTTCTCCCCAGTGAAGAGCCTCTCCTTCTCTATGCGAGCCTTTATAAAGGCTTCTATTGCTGATCTGGTCCCTAAAAGAGTGGAAGTAATTTGTATATCTGAACACTGGCTATCACGTTAAACAGCCCACATACAGATTGTATAAACCCGACAGGTCTAACTAACTATAAAGAAAGGGTTAACTGAGTTAACTAATAAAATTTTACGGCGACTGATAAAAAAGCGCTGAATATCGCCAGTGAGGTTACTTAGCTATTGAGCTAACAGGCTAGTTAGCATCAGCCCATCTAAAACAATGCACTGGCGCTTCAAAACCCGCTAGCATAAATGCTAACACCTCGATATATAAAAAACTGGAAAACGGCCACCAACTAACCAAAACTACAAATAAAACGCTAATTTATGTTATTTTATGCCAAGAAAACTC